>NC_056751.1:762644224-762851582 GCF_019279795.1 Protopterus annectens
GGACACATTTCTGTATGTTGTGCGTGGTGAGGTGGTGGATATTTGGGTGTCTACTTTGGGAGCCTCTGTTGTTTTGGTAAGTTTTTTATTAGAGCCTCCAAGTATGTCTTCGTGTTTTTATGTGTTTGGTTTGCAGTTCTGGTAGGTCTATGTGGGACTGGGATTGTTGTGTGTGTGGTTGCCATCTCCTCCTGTCTGGTCATGCCAACCTTGAGTTGAGAGTTCAGCCTCCAGTTTGGCTATATAGTTGCATCTCTCACATGTATTTGTGTTTGTTGGGAGGAGGAGGGGGTTGTCTGTGTACATGAGACAATTGTAGCATTGTCTCATGTCCTACAGCCACAAACTGACCTAATACCAGGACATACAGTATAATGTGCTACATCCACAGACTGATCTAATACCAGGACATACAGTGTAATATGCTACATCCACAGACTGACCTAATACCAGGACATACATTATAATGTACTACAGCCAAAAACTGACCTACAGTATAATGTGCTAAATCTACAGAGTGACCCAATACCAAGACATAGACTATGATGTGCTACATCCACAGACTGACCTAATACCAGGGCATACAGTATAATTTGCTACATTCACAGACTGACCTAATACCAGGACATACACTATAATTTGCTAAATCCACAGAGTAACCCAATACCATGACATACACTATGATGTGCTACATCCACAGACTGTCCTAATACCAGGACATACAGTATAATGTGCTACATCGACAGACTGACCTAATACCAGGACATACAGTATAATGTGCTACAGCCACAAAATGACCTAATACCATGACATACAGCATAATGTCCTACGGCCACAGACTGACCTAATACCAGAGCATACAGAATAATGTGCTACATCCACAGACTGACCTAATACCAGGACATACAGGATAATGTCTGATGTCCACAGACTGACCTAATAACAGAACATACAGTATAATGTGCAACATCCACAGACTGACCTAATACCAGGAGATACAGCATAATATCCTACAGCCACAGACTGGCCTAATACCAGGACATACAGAATAATGTCCTACATCCACAAACTGACCTAATACCAGGACATACAGGATAATGTCTGACGTCCACAGACTGACCTAATGCCAGAACATACAGTATAATGTGCAACATCCACAGACTGACCTCATACCAGGACATAAAGTATAACATGCTACATCCACAGACTGATCTAATACCAGGACATACATTATAATGTGCTACAGACACAAACTGACCTAATAACAAGATTTACAGTATAATGTGCTACATCCACAGATTGACCTATTACCAGGACATACAGTATAATGTGTTACAACCACAGATTAACATATTACCAGGACATAAGTATAAAGTGCTACATCCACAGACTGACTTAACACCAACTGGTGGGACATACAGTATGATGTGCTACACCCACAAACTGATCTAATACCAGGACATACATTATAATGTGCTACAGACACAAATTGACCTAATACCTGGACATATAGTATAATGTGCTACATCCACAGATTGACCTATTACCAGGACATACAGTATAATGCGTTACAACCACAGATTAACATATTACCAGGACAGACTGACTTAACACCAGGACATACAGTATGATGTGCTACACCGACAAACTGATCGAATACCAGGACATACATTATAATGTGCTGCATCCACAGACTGACCTAATACCAGGACATGCAGTATAATGTGCTACATCCAAAGACTGACCTAATACCAGGGCATACAGGATAATGTCTGACATCCACAGACTGACCTAATACCAGAACATACAGTATAATGTGCAACATCCACAGACTGACCTCATACCAGGACATAAAGTATAACATGCTACATCCACAGATTGATCTAATACCAGGACATACATTATAATGTGCTACAGACACAAACTGACGTAATACCAAGATTTACAGTATAATGCGCTTCAACCACAGATTGACCTATTACCAGGACATACAGTATAATGTGTTACAACCACAGATTAACATATTACCAGGACATAATTATAAAGTGCTACATCCACAGACTGACTTAACACCAGGACATACAGTATGACGTGCTACACCCACAAACTGATCTAATACCAGGACATACAGTATAATGTGGTACATCCACAGATGGACCTAATACCAGGACATACAATATAATGTGCTACAGACACAAACTGACCTACTACCAGGACATACAGTATAATGTGCTACATCCACAGATTGACCTAATACCAGGACATACATTATAATGTACTACAGCCAAAAACTGACCTAATACCAAGACATACAGTATAATGTGCTACATCCACATATTGAACTATTACCAGGACATACAGTTTAATGTGCTAGAACCACAGATTGACCTATTACCAGGACATACAGTATAAAGTGCTACATCCACAGAGTGACCTAACACCAGGACAAACAGAATAATGTGCTACATGCACAGACTGACATAATACCAGGAAATACAGTGTAATGTGCTACATCCACTGACTGACTTAAAACCAGGACATACACTATAATGTGCTAATTCTACAGACTGACCTAATACCAGGACATACAGTACATCCACAAAGTGACCAAATACCAAGACATACACTATGATGTGCTGCATCCACAGACTGACCTGATACCAGGACATACAGTATAATGTGCTACATCCACAAAGTGATCAAATACCAAGACATACACTATGATGTGCTACATCCACAGACTGACCTAATACCAGGACATACAGTATAATTTGCTACATCCACAAACTGACCTCATACTAGGACATATAGAATAACGTGCTACAGCCACAGACAGATTAAATACCAGGACATACATTATAATGTGGTACATCCACAGACTGACCTAATACCAGGACATACAGTACAATGTGCTACATCTACTGACTGACCTAATACCAGGACATACATTATAATGTGGTACATCCACAGACTGGCCTAATACCAGGACATACAGTATAATCTGCTACAGCCACAGACAGACTTAATACCAGGACATACGGTATAATGTGCTACCTATAAAGACTGTCCTAAAAACAGGACATACACTATCATGTGGTACAGCCAAAGACTGACCTAATCCCAGCACATACAGTATAATGTGCTGCAGCCACAGACTGACCTAATACCAGTACATACAGTATAACATGCTACATCCACAGACTAATCAAATACCAGGATATACAGTATAATGTGCTACATCTACTGACTGACCTAATGCCAGGACATACAGCATAATGTGCTACATCCACAGACTGACCTAATACCAGGACATACAGTATAATCTGCTACAGCCACTGACTGACCTAATATCAGGACATACAGTCTGATGTGGTACATCCACATACTGACCTAATACCCAATACCAAAACATACAGTATAATGTGCTACAGCCATAAACTGACCTAATACCAAGACATACAGTATAATGTGCTACATCCACAGACTGACCTAATATCAGGACATACAATATAATGTGCTAAATCCACAGACTGACCTAATATCAGGACATACAGTATAATGTGTTAAATCCACAGACTGACGTAATATCAGGACATACAGTATAATGTGCTAAATCCACAGACTGACCTAATACCAAGACATACAGAATAATGAGCGAAGTCCATAGACTGACCTAATACTAGGACATACAGTATAATGTGCTACGTTCATAGACTGACCTAATACCAGGACATACAGTCTGATGTGGTACATCCACATACTGACCTAATACCTAATACCAAAACATGCAGTATAATGTGCTACAGCCATAAACTGACCTAATACCAGGACATACAGTATAATGTGCTACATCCACAGACTGACTTAATACAAGGACATACACTATAACGTGCTACATCCAGGGTCTATATTAGAACATCGAAGTTTCAAAACTTCGAATTTTCTAATATTGACCCCTATTCAGCAAAAGCTGAAAACATCGAACATACAGAACAGCAAATTTTTTCCTTGGGAAAAAATTTGCTCTTTCAAAACACATACACACAACACAAGCACACCAAACAAACAGCAATCCACACACATACACCTAAAATCTTACACCTAACCCTACACTAAACTATATATACACCACTAATTATTCACTTACATTAACCCAAACCCTAACCCTAAGATCAGTCACTATCGCACACTCACCTCACCAGCGCCCTAACCCTAACTCACCTACCCCGCCCTAAACATCACGTCCACACAATCGTACAAATAACTAGCCCGCAAACATATAATAACTAACCTAACCCACACTCAGTCGCACACCTACCTGAACCCGACCCATAACTTTACACCATAGCACTGAAAATACCGTAGAAACAGAAACGGGCAATCACATTCTTTCCCTAGGAAAAAATTTGGTTTTCTGTAGATTCGATATTTTCAGCGTTCGCTGAATATGGGTCAATATTAGAACATTCAAAGTTTTGAAACTTCGATGTTATAATATAGACCTTACATCCACAGACTACACTAATACCAGGACATACAGTAATATGTGCTACATCCACAGACGGATGAATACCAAGACACACAGTATAATTTGCTACATCCACAGACTGACATAATACCAGGACATATACTATGATGTGCTAAATCCACAAACTGACCTAATTCCAGGACATACAGTATAACATGCTACATCCACTGACTGAACTAATACTAGAGCATACAGTGTAATGTGCTACATCCGAAGACTGACCTAAAACCAGGAAATACAGTATAATGCAGTACCTCGACACACTGACCTCATACCAGGACATACAGTATAATGTGTTACATCCACTGACTGACTTAATACCAAGACATACAGTATAATTTGCTACATCCACAGACTGACCTAATACCAGGACATACAGTATAATGTGCTACATCCACAGATTGACCTAATACCAGGGCATACAAAATAATGTGCCACATTCACAGACTGACCTAATACCATGACATACAGCATAATGTCCTACGGCCACAGACTGACCTAATACCAGGACATACAGTATAATGTGCTACAGCCACACAGTGCCCTAATACCAGGACATACCATATAATGTGCTATGTCCACAGACTGACCTAATGCCAGGACAAACAGTATAATGTGCTACATCCACAGACAGACCTACTACCAGGACATACAGTACAAAGTGGTACATCCACAGACTAACCTAATATCAGGACATACAGTGTCATGTACTACATCCACAGGCTGACCTAATATTAGGACATAGAGTCTGATGTGGTGCATCCAAAGACTGACCTAATACCAAGACATACCGTGTAATGTGCTAAATCCACAGACTGACCTAATATCAAGATATACAGAATAATGAGTGAAGTCCACATACTGACCTAATACCAGGACATACAGTATAATGGGATACGTCCACAGACTGACCTAATACCAGGACATACACTATAATGTGCTAAAGCCACATAGTGCCCTAATACCAGGACAAACAGTAAAATGTGCTACATCGACAGGCTGACCTCATACCAGGACATACAATATAATGTGCTATATCCACAGACAGACCTAATACCAGGACACACATTATAATGTGCTACATCCACAGACTGAAATAATACCAGGACATACAGTAAAACATGCTAAATCCGCAGACTGACCTAATACCAGGACATACAATATATTGTGCTAAAATCCACAGACTGTCCTAATACCAAGACATACAGAATAATGAGCGAAGTCCACAGACTGACCTAATACCAGGGCATACAGTATAATGGCTACGTCCATAGAATAACCTAATACCAGGACATACAGTATAATTTGCTACAGCCACATAGTGACCTAATACCAGGAAATACAGTATAATGTGCTACGTCTACAGACGGACCTAATACCAGGACATACAGTATAATGTGCTATATCCACAGACTGACCTAATACCCGGACATACACTCTAATGTGGTACATCCACAGACTGACCTAATACCAGGACATACAGTATAATGTTCTACATTCACAGACTGACCTAATACCAGGACATACAGTGTAATGTGCTATATCCACAGGCTGACCTAATACCAGGACATACAGTATAATGTGCTACATCCACAGACTGACCTAATGCCAGGACATACAGTCTGATATGGTACATCTGCAGACTGACCTAATTCCAGGACATACAGTATAACATGGTACATCCACTGTGGGACCTAATACCAGGACATATAAAGTGCTACATCCACAGACTGACCACAAAGGTGGTGCCACAATGGACCCTGGAAACTATCGCCCTATAAGCCTGACTAGCTTGGCCTGCAAAGCTATGGAGCGTATCATCATGGAACTCATAAACAAAGACATTGGGAACCTCCAATCACTGGATCCTACCCAATTTGGCTTTGTTAAGGGCAGATCATGCCTCTTGAACCTGGTCTACTTCCTTGAAACAGTCACCAAGGCCATAGATGAAGGGAAGGTAGTCCACACAGCCTACCTGGACCTCGCAAAAGCCTTCGACACAATACCCCACTCGGGCATCATAAATAAGCTCACCAGCTTAAATATCAACCCCTATGTCACAAGATGGGTTGCAAACTGGCTCAGGGATAGAACCCACATGATCAGAATTGCAGGTGCCATGTCAGACTCTAAACCAGTTACAAGTGGCATCCCACAAGGCTCAGTCCTGGGACCTCTCTTGTTCGGTATATATTTCTCTGAGGTACAGGCTAACATGGGAGGACTATGGCTGACCAAGTTTGCAGATGACTGCAAACTGGGTGCCATAATCGACTCGCCGACTGACACAAACATCCTCCAAAAGGGTCTCACAGAGACGGATAACTGGTGCCAGAGCCATGGCCTACAGTTAAATGCCAAAAAGTGCATAGGCATCCCCTTTGGGAAAAACAAAGTACCCACAAATTACCACATAGGTGGTAATCCATTAAGTACAGAAGAAGTAATTAGGGATTTGGTGACCCAAGTAGATAGCAATCTCTCCTTTGACAATCACGTTGCCAAAGTGGTTAGAAAGACCTTTTATATAGCCCACCTTATCATGAAAGGGTTCACATCTACATCAAGAGAGGTCATTGTGCCCCTCTACTCATCACTCATCAGGCCCATAATTGAATACAGTGCCCCATTTGGGATGTACCTTACCCGACACCTGCAGCAAGTGGAAAGACCCCAAAAGTACCTCACCAAGAGGATCAAGGGACTCAAACAGATGCCCTACACAGTTAGGCTAAAGAAACTCCAGCTCTACTCAGTTGCTTACCATCTACTCAGAGGCGATCTATGCCTGACATATAAATCCATGCCCAACCCAGAATTAATGGACATGCTCCACCTCAGGAAATCCAAATCCCTTAGAGCTACACTCTCCAGGGACTTAAACCTCAGCACAGAAATAAATAGGACATGCTGGAGGGACAGATTCATATCCCAGAGGCTCCCCTCACTCTGGAACAAAATCTCAATCCATGTTAGGCAGAGCCCCTCAATGACCCTCTTCAAGAGAAATCTTGACGAGTGGATGGGAGATCGTTGGTATACCCCTGGGATCTCTATTGTGTCCCTACTAGACAGAGGCACAGTAAACTAACCTTAAAAGGGCTATCTTCTGTGACCTACTATACAGAGGCACAGTCAACTAATTTAAAAGGGTGGCGAAAGCCAAACACACTCTGGCTAGGCTTATAAATGCCCTAGGACAGATAGCCTAGTATCAACCTATGAACTTATGAACCTATGAACCTATAATATCAATACATACAGTCTGATGTGGTACATATACAGACTGACTTAATACCAGGACATACAGTATAATGTGCTACATCCACAGACTGACCTAACACCAGGACATACAGTATAACATGCTACATCCACAGACTGAACTAATACCAGGGCATACAGCATAATGTCCTACAGCCAAAGACTGCCCTAATACCAAGACATACAGTAAAATGTACTACATCTACATACTGATCAAATACCAGGACATACAGTATAATGTGCTACATCCACAGAGTGACCTAATACCAGGACATGCAGTATAATGTGCTACATTCATAGATGGACATAATACCAGGACATAAAGTATAATGTGCTACATCCACATACTGACCTAATACCAGGGCATACAGTATTATGCCCTATGGCCACAGACTGACCTAATACCAACACATATGGTATAACGTGCTACATCCACTGAGTGACCTAATACCAGGACATACAGTATACTGTGGTACATCCACAGACTGACCTAATGGCAGGACATACAGTATGATGTGCTACATCCACAAACTGACCTAATTCCAGGACATAAAGTATAACATGCTACATCCACAGACTGACCTAATACCAGGACATAAAGTATAACGTACTATGTTCACAGACTGACTTAATACCAGGGAATACAGTATAATGTTCTACGGCCACAGACTGACCTAAGACCAAGACATACAGTATAACATGCTACATCCACAGACTGACCTAATACCAGGACATACACTATAATGTGCTACATGCACAGACTGACCTAATACCAGGGCATAGAGTATAATGTCCTACATCCACAGACTGACCTAATACTAGACATACAGTATAATGTGCTACATCCGCAGACTGACCAAATACCAGGACGTACAGTATAATTTACATCCACAGACGGACCTAATACCCGACATACAGTATAATGTGCTACATCCACAGGCTGACCTAATACTAGGACATACAGTATAATTTGCTACATCCACAGACTGACCTAATACCAAGACATACAGTATAACGTGCTACATCAACAGACTGACCTAATTCCAGGACAGAGGGTATAATGTGCTATGTCCGCATAGTGACCTAATGTCAAAACAGACAGTACAATGTGCTTCATCCACAGACTGACCAAATACCAAGACATACAGTATAATGTGCTACAACCACAGACTGACCTAATACCAGGACATACAGTATAATGTGCTATGTCCAAACACTGACCTAATACCAAGACATACAGTATAATGTGCTGCATCCACTGACCAACCTAATACCTGGACATACTGTATAATGTACGACATCCACAGACTGACCTAATGCCATGGCATACTGTATAATGTCCTATGGCCACATACTGACCTAATACCAGGACGTACACTATAATGTACTACAGCCACAGACAGACCTACTACCAGGATATACAGTATAATGTGCTACATCCACAGACTGACCTAATAACAGGACATACAGTACAAAGCACTACATCCAGATTGAACAAACACTAGGACATACAGTACAATGTGCTACATCCACAGACTGACCAAATACCAGGACATACAGCATAACGTGCTACATTCACAGACTGACCTAATATCAAGACATACAGTATAACGTGTTACATCCACAGACTGACCTAATACCAGGACATACAGTATAATGTGCTACGTCCACAGAATGACCTAATACCAGGACATACAGTATAATTTGCTACAGCTACATAGTGACCAAATACCAGGAAATACTGTATAATGTTCTATGTCCCCAGACTGACCTAATACCAGGACATAACAGTATAATGTGCTACATCCACAGATTGACCTAATACAAGGACATACACTTTAATGTGGTACATCCACAGACTGACCTAATACCAGGACATACAGTACAATGTCCTACATCCACAGACTGACCTAATACCAGGACATACAGTATAACATGCTAAATCCACAGACTGACCTAATATCAAGACATACAGTATAATGTGCCAAATCCACAGACTGACCTAATGACAAGACATACATAATAATGAGTGAAATCCACAGACTGATCTAATACCAGGACATACAGTATAATGTGCTATGTCCACCGACTGACCAAATACCAGGACATACAGTATAATGTGCTACAGCCACACAGTGACCTAATACCAGGACATACCATATAATGTGCTATGTCCACAAACTGACCTAATACCAGGACAAACAGTATAATGTGCTACATCCACAGACTGACCTACTACCAGGACATACAGTATAAAGTGGTACATCCACAGACTAACCTAATATCAGGACATACAGTGTCATGTGCTATATCCACAGGCTGACCTAATACTAGGACATAGAGTCCGATGTGGTACACCCAAAGACTGACCTAATACCAAGACATGCAGTATAATGTGCTAAATCCACAGACTGACCTAATATCAAGACATACAGAATAATGAGTGAAGTCCACAGACTGACATAATACCAGGACATACAGTATAATGGGCTACGTCCACAGACTGACCTAATACCAGGACATACAGTATAATGTGCTAAAGCCACATAGTGACCTAACACCAGGACATACAGTATAATGTGCTACAGCCACTTAGTGACCTAATACCAGGACATACAGTAAAATGTGCTACATTGACAGACTGACCTCATACCAGGACATACAATATAAAGTGCTACATCCACAGACAGACCTAATACCAGGGCATACATTATAATGTGCTACATCCACAGACGGAAATAATACCAGGACATACAGTATAATGTGCTACATCCACAGACTGACCTAATATCAGGACATACAGTATAATGTGCTACATTCACAGACCTACCTAATACCAGGGCATACAGTTTAACATGCTACGTCCACACCCTGACCTAATACCAAGACATACAGTATGATGTGGTGCATCCACAGACTGACCTAATACCAAGACATACAGCAAAATGTACTACATCCACAGAGTGATCAAATACTAGGACATACACTATAATGTGCTACATCCACAGAGTGACCTAATACCAGGACATACAGTATAATGTGGTACATCCACAGATGGACCTAATACCAGGACATACAATATAATGTGTTACATCCACAGACTGACTTAATACCAGGACATACAGTACAATGTGCTACATCCACAGACTGACCTAATACCAGGGCATACAGTATTATGCCCTATTGCCACAGACTGGCCTAATACCAACACATATGGTATAACGTGCTACATCCACTGAGTGACCTAATACCAGGACATACAGTATACTGTGGTACATCCACAGACTGACCTAATGCCAAGACATAAAGTATGATGTGCTACATCCACAAACTGACCTAATTCCAGGACATACAGTATAACATGCTACATCCACAGACTGACCTAATACCAAGACATAAAGTATAATGTGCTACATCCACATACTAACTTAATACCAGGGTATACAGTATAATGTTCTATGGCCACAGACTGACCTAACACCAAGACATACAGTATAACATGCTACATCCACAGACTGACCTAATACCAGGACATACACTATAATGTGCTACATCCACAGACTGACCTAATACCAGGACATACAGTATAATGCCCTTCATCCACAGACTGACCTAATACCAGGACGTACAGTATAATTTGCTACATCCACAGACGGACCTAATACCAGACATACAGTATAATGTGCTACATCCACAGACTGACCTAATACTAGGACGTACAGTATAATTTGCTACATCCACAGACTGACCTAATACCAAGACATACAGTATAACGTGCTACATCAACAGACTGACCTAATTCCAGGACATAGGGTATAATGTGCTATGTCCGCATACTGACCTAATACCAAAACAGACAGTACAATGTGCTTCATCCACAGACTGACCAAATGCCAAGATATACAGTATAATGTGCTACAACCACAGACTGACCTAATACCAGGACATACAACATAACGTGCTATGTCCAAACACTGACCTAATACCAAGACATACAGTATGATGTGCTGCATCCCCAGACTGACCTAATACCAGGACATACTGTATAATGTATGACATCCACAGACTGACCTAATGCCAGGGCATGCAGTATAATGTCCTATGGCCACAGACTGACCTAATACCAGGACATACAGTATAATGTACTACATCCACAGACTGACCTACTACCAGGATATACAGCATAATGTGCTACATCCACAGACTGACCTAATAACAGGACATACAGTACAAAGTACTACATCCAGATTGTCCAAATACTAGGACATAGATTACAATGTGCTACATCCACAGACTGACCAAATACCAGGACATACAGCATAACATGCTACATTCACAGACTGACCTAATACCAGGACATACAGTATAACGTGTTACATCCACAGACTGACCTAATACCAGGACATACAGTTTAACATGCTACATCCACACCCTGACCTAATACCAAGACATACAGTATGATGTGGTGCATCCACAGATGGACCTAATACCAGGACATACAGTGTAATGTGCTACATCCACAGGCTGACCTAATACCAGGACATACAGTCTGATGTGGTACATCAACAGACTGACCTAATAACAGGACATACAGTATAATGTGCTACATCCACAGACTGACCTAATACCAGAACATACAGTATAACATGCTAAATCCGCAGACTGACCTAATATCAGGACATACAGTATAATGTGCCAAATCCACAGACTGACCTAATACCAAGACATACAGAATAATGAGCGAAGTCCACAGACTGACCTAATACCAGGACATACAGTATAATGTGCTACGTCCACAGACTGACCTAATACCAGGTCATACAGTATAATGTGCTACAGCCATATAGTGACCTAATACCAGGACATACCATATAATGTGATATGTCCACAGACTGACCTAATACCAGGATATACAGTATAAAGTGGCACATCCACAGACTAACCTAATATCAGGACATAGAGTATTATCTGCTACATCCACTGGCTGACCTAATACTAGGACATAGAGTCTGATGTGGTACACCCAAAGACTGACCTAATACCAAAACATGCATTATAATGTGCTAAATCCACAGAATGACCTAATACCAGGACATACAGTATAATGTGCTACATCCGCAGACTGACCAAATGCCAGGACATACAGTCTGATATGGTACATCTGCAGACTGACCTAATTCCAGGACATACAGTATAATGTGCTACATCTAAAGACTGACCTAATGCCAGGACATACAGTATAACATGGTACATCCACTGTGGGACCTAATACCTAGGACATATAAAGTGCTACATCCACAGACTGACCTAATATCAAGACATACAGTCTGATGTGATACATATACAGACTGACTTAATACCAGGGCATACAGCATAATGTCCTATGGCCAAAGACTGACCTAATACCAAGACATACAGTATAATGTGCTACATCCACAGAGTGACCTAATACCAGCACATGCAGTATAATTTGCTACATCCACAGATGGACCTAATACCAGGACATACAGTATAATGTGCTACATCCACAGACTGACCTAATACCAGGACATAAAGTATAATGTGCTACATCCACAGACTGACCTAATACCAGGGCATACAGTACTATGCCCTATGGCCACAGACTGGCCTAATACCAACACATACGGTATAACGTGCTACATCCACTGAGTGACCTAATACCAGGACATACAGTATACTGTGGTACATCTACAGACTGACCTAATGCCAGGACATACAGTATGATGTGCTACATCCACAAACTGACCTAATTCCAGGACATACAGTATAACATGCTACATCCACAGACTGACCTAATACCAGGACATAAAGTATAACGTGCTACATCCACAGACTGACTTAATACCAGGGCATACAGAATAATGTTCTACGGCCACAGACTGACCTAACACCAAGACATACAGTATAACATGGTACATCCACAGATTGACCTAATACCAGGACATACACTATAATGTGCTACATGCACAGACTGACCTAATACCAGGACATACAGTATAATGTCCTACATCCACAGACTGACCTAATACTAGACATACAGTATAATGTGCTACATCCACAGACTGACCTAATACCAGGACGTACAGTATAATTTGCTACATCCACAGACGGACCTAATACCACACATACAGTATAATGTGCTACATCCACAGCATGACCTAATACCAAGACATACAGTATAATGTGCTACATCCACAGACTGACCTAATACCAGGACATACAGTATAATGTGCTACATCCACAGACTGACCTAATACCAGGACATACAGTATAATGTGCTACATCCACAGACTGACCTAATACCAGGACATACAGTATAATGTGCTACATCCACAGACTGACCTAATACCAGGACATACAGTATAATGTGCTACATCCACAGACTGACCTAATACCAAGACATACAGTATAATGTGCTACATCCACAGACTGACCTAATACCAGGACATACAGTATAATGTGCTACATCCACAGACTGACGTAATACCATGACATACAGCATAATGTGCTACAACCACAGACTGGCCTAATACCAGGACATACAGTATAACGTGCTATGTCCAAACACTGACCTAATACCAAGACATACAGTATGATGTGCTGCATCCACAGACTGACCGAATACCAGGACATACTGTATAATGTATGACATACACAGACTGACCTAATGCCAGGTCATACAGTATAATGTCGTATGGCCACAGACTGACCTAATACCAGGACATAAAGTATAATGTACTACATCCACAGACTGATCTACTACCAGGATATACAGTATAATGTGCTACATCCACAGACTGACCTAATAACAGGACATACAGTACAAAGTACTACATCCAGATTGACCAAATACTAGGACATAGAGTACAATGTGCTACATCCACAGACTGACCAAATACCATGACATACAGCATAACGTGCTACATTCACAGACTGACCTAATACCAAGACATACAGTATAATGTGTTATATCCACAGACTGACCTAATACCAGGACATACAGTTTAACATGCTACCTCCATACCCTGACCTAATACCAAGACATATAGTATGATGTGGTGCATCCACAGACTGACCTAATACCAGGACATACAGTATAATGTGCTATGTCCACAGAATGACCTAATGCCAGGGCATACAGTATAATTTGCTACATCCACAGACTGACCTAATACAAGGACATACACTTTAATGTGGTACATCCACAGAATGACCTAATACCAGGACATACAGTATAATGTGCTACATTCACAGACTGACCTAATACCAGGACATACAGTATAATGTGCTACATCCACTGGCTGACCTAATACCAGGACATACAGTCTGATGTGGTACATCCACAGACTGACCTAATACCAGTACATACAGTATAATGTGCTACATCGACAGACTGACCTAATACCAGGACATACAGTATAACATGCTACATCTACAGACTGACCTAATATCAGGACATACAGTATAATGTGCCAAATCCACAGACTGACCTAATACCAAGACATACAGAATAATGAGCAAAGTCCACAGATTGACCTAATTCCAGGACATACAGTATAATGTGCTACGTCCACAGACTGACCTAATACCAGGACATACAGTATAATGTGCTACAGCCACATAGTGACCTAATACCAGGACATACCATATAATGTGCTATGTCCACAGACTGACCTAATACCAGGGCAAACAGTATAATGTGCTACATCTACAGACTGACCTACTACCAGGACATACAGTATAAAGTGGTATATCCACAGACTAACCTAATATCAGGACATACAGTGTCATGTGCTACATCCACAGGCTGACCTAATACTAGGACATAGAGTCGGATGTGGTACACCCAAAGACTGACCTAATACCAAAACATGCAGTATAATGTGCTAAATCCACAGACTGACCTAATATCAAGACATACAGAATAATGAGTGAAGTCCACAGACTGACCTAATACCAGGACATACAGTATAATGTGCAACGTCCACAGACTGACCTAATACCAGGACATACAGTATAATGTGCTAAAGCCACATAGTGACCTAATACCAGGACATACAGTATAATGTGCTACAGCCACATAGTGACCTAATACCAGGACATACAGTAAAATGTGCTACATTGACAGACTGATCTCAAACCATGACATACAATATAATGTGCTACATCCACAGACAGACCTAATACCAGGACATACATTATAATGTGCTACATCAACAGACTGAAATAATACCAGGACATACATTATAATGTGCTACATCCACTGACTGAACTAATACCAGGACATACAGTATAATGTGCTTCATCCACAGACTGACCTAATACCAGGACATACAATATATTGTGCTAAATCCACAGACTGTCCTAATACTAAGACATACAGAATAATGAGCGAAGTCCACAGACTGACCTAATACCAGGGCATACAGTATAATGTGCTACGTCCATAGAATGACCTAATACCAGGACATACAGTATAATTTGCTATAGCCACATAGTGACCTAATACCAGGAAATACAGTATAATGTGCTATGTCCACAGATCGACCTAATATCAGGACATACAGTATAATGTGCTATATCCACAGACTGACCTAATACCAGGACATACACTCTAATGTGGTACATCCACATACTGACCTAATACCAGTACATACAGTATAATGTGCTACATTCACAGACTGACCTAATACCAGGACATAAAGTGTAATGTGCTACATCCACAGGATGACCTAATACCAGGACACACAGTCTGATGTGGTACATCCACAGATTGACCTAATACCAGGACATACATTATAATGTGCTAAATCCACAGATTGACCTAATACAAGGACATACAGTATAATGTGCTACATCCACAGACTGACCTAATTCCAGGACATACAGTGTAATGTGCTACATCCACAGACTGACCTAATACCAGGACATAAGTACAATGTACTACATCCACAGAATGACCAAATACCAGGACATACAGTGTAATGTGCTACATCCACAGACTGACCTAATAGCAGGACATAGAGTATAATGTGCTACATCCACAGACTTACCTAATACCAGGGCATACAGTATAATTTCCTAATTCCACAGACTGACATAATACCAAGACATACAGTATAATGTGCTACATCCACTGAGTGACCTAATACCAGGACATACACTAAACTGTGGTACTTCCACAAACTGACCTAATGCCCGGACATACAGTATGATGTCCTACATCCACAAACTGACCTAATTCCAGGACATACAGTATAACATGCTACATCCACAGATTGACTTAATATCAAGACATACAGTATAACGTGCAACATCCACAGACTGACCTAATATCAAACATGCAGAATAACATGCTACATCTGTAGACTGACCTAATACCAAGACATACTGTGCTACATCCACAGACTGACCTAATACCAGGACATACAGTATAATGTGCTAGATCCACAGACGGACCTAATACCAGGAAATAGAGTCTGATGTTTTACATCCACAGACTGACCTAATACCAGGACATACAGTATAATGTGCTACATCCACAGACTGACCTAATTCCAGGACATACATTATAATGTGCTACGTCCACAGACTGACCTAATACCAAGACATACAGTATGATGTGCTACATCCACAGACTAACCTAATACCAGGACATACAGTATAATGTGCTACATGTTCAGACTGACCTAATACCAGGACATACAGAATAATGTGCTACATCTACTGACTGACCTAACGCCAGGACATAAAGTATAATGTGCTACATCCACAGACTGACCTAATGCCAGCACATACAGTATAATGTGCTAAATCCACATACTAACCTAATTCCAGGACATACATTATAATGTGCTACATCCACAGACTGACCTAATACCAGGACATACAGTATAACATGCTACATCTACAGACTGACCTAATGCCAGGACATACAGTATAATGTGCTACATCCGTAGACTGACCTAATACCAGTACATGAAGTATAATGTGCTACAGCCACATAGTGACCTAATACCAGGAAATACAGTATACTGTGCTACGTCCACAGACTGACCTAAGATCAGGACATACAGTGTAATGAGCTACATCCACAGGCAGACCTAATACCAGGACATACTGTCTGATGTGGTACATCCACTGACTAACCTAATGCCAAGACATACAGTAAAATGTATTACATCCACAGAATAATCAAATACCAGGACATACAGTATAATGTGCTACATCCACAGACTGACCTAATACCAGGACATACAGTATAATGTGCTACATCTACAGACTGACCTAATACCAGTACATACACTATAATGGGTTACATCCACAGACTGACCTAATACTAGGACATACAGTATAATTTGCTACATCCACAGGCTGACCTAATACTAGGACATACAGTGCAATGTGCTACATCCACAGGCTGACCTAATACCAGGACAAACTGTCTGATGTGGTGCATCCACAGACTGACCTAATACCAGGACATACAGTATAATGTGATAAATCCACAGACTGACCTAATGCCAGGACATACAGTCTGATATGGTGCATCTGCAGACTGACCTAATTCCAGGACATACAGTATAATGTGTTACATCCACAAACTGACCTAATACCAAGACATACATTCTAATATGCTACATCCACTGAGTGACCTAATACCAGGACTTTTAAAGTGCTAAATCCACAGACTGACCTAATTCTAGGGCATACAGTCTGATATGGTACATCTGCAGACTGACAACATTCCAGGACATACAGTATAATGTGTTACATCCACAGACTGACCTAATGCCAGGACAAACAGTCTGATATGGTGCATCTGCAGACTGACCTGATACCAGGACATACAGTATAACGTGCTACATCCACAGACTGACCTAATGCGAAGGCATACAGTATAATGTTCTACAGCCACAGACTGACCTAATTCCAGCACATACAGTATAATGTCCTTCATCCACAGACTGACTTAATGCTAGAACATACAGTATAATGTGTTACATCCACAGACTGACCTATTACCAGGACATACAGTATAATGTGGTACATCTACAGATTGACCTATTACCAGGACATGCAGTACAATGTGCTACATCCACAGATTGACCTATTACCAGGACATACAGTATAATGTGCTACATCCACAGACTGACCTATTACCAGGACATATAGTATAGAATGCTACATCCACAGACTGTCCTAATACTAAGACATAACAATATAATGTGGTACATCTACAGATTGACCTATTACCACGACATACAGTACAATGTGCTACATCCACAGATTGACCTATTACCAAGACATACAGTGTAACGTGCTGCACCATGAGAGCCCCTCTTGATCACCTGAAGAAAATGAATTGTGTTTTAGTTTCCCTCAGTTCCTCAGTCTGTAGCTGTACAGCATGTCTCTCATACCCTTTATGGATCTTGTTACCCAGTTCCGAATGGTCTTACTATGTTTAATAACCTTCTTATAAATTGATGAGCATATAAAATATATTCTGCATGTAATCTCACCAAACAAATAAGTAGTAGTACATGATTTTGTTTTATCTCTTGTGCTTAATAACCCAAGAATCTTATAATTTATATTGTACGGTTGTAGTGTGCTTATTGATGCAGTCTGAAAAGATATCCAGCTTTTGGCCTACAATAACATTCAAGTGAATTTTTCTTTCCATTGTTATAATGAGTTCTCCATCTAAGTTTTCATATAAATATTTCTATGTGACAAAGTTTATGCTCTTAGTTTTAAAAAATTTCTTAGCCAAAATTGTTACGTATGGTGATTTGAAGCCCTTGAAACTCACCTTCATTGAAACATCATTACCTTTGGGCTGTTTTCAAATTAAAGGCCCCTTGCAAATGAAACATACATGTGTTCTTTGATACACCTTCCTGATTGTATTAAATTATATACCTTGTATAATACAGTACAGTCATTGGTGCGCATTTTAAATTTATTGTTTGAACATTTGTCCAGTAAACCAATAATGACAAAACTGCCCAATTCAGAACATTTCCATCATAAAAGTCTACCCAAACTTTTACAATCCACCAGTATCAGTAAATATGCACAATCTCTGCAGAAGTAAAAGTCACCAAAATAATTCCACAGTAAAGAGATCTGTAAGTAATGAAGAGGTTGCTGCTAGCAAACAACTTTATATTTTATTGTTTCATCTACAAATAAAGTGCATGTTGCTCTTGAGGAATGAATTGCCTACGTTACATTAAAAAAGATAAGCTAGGAATATTGTAATAGGGAATGGATGGCAAACTAATGATAGGTTTATAGTTACTAGTTATAACCAGCAAAGAGGACATTCTCAGGAATGCAGCATCCATTCCCTTTAAAGGTACAACGCGGTATAGTATCAGCAAAGCATCTACATACTGTCGGAGTGGAACCCACAGCCTTCTGCATCAAAAGCAAACATTCTACCTGTTGTGCTACTAACACTGCAAGCAGACTTGCATAAACAGCACTAAACTTCTCTTCCCCTGAAGCTCTCAGCTCCTTATAAAATCCACTCAGCACTCAAATGTATCTCTCAACTTTGCAGCACAAGAAATCTGGAAAAAGCCAAAATGTATTGGGTGGGACAAAAGCCCAAAAACGAGGGACACATTTTAAACATTGCTTGTATAATCTTGGAAAGTTGATAGAATAAAATGTTGTGTTACCACCACACATTTCCTGAAAGATAGGAAGACTGAAACTTAAATGGCTATCATTTAGTGAATTCAGTTCTGACCATAGCTTTCAATCTCTTAGCACAAAAAAAAACTGGACAAAGCCAATACTAGGGGTATACAGCCCCCAAAATATTCAGTGAATTCAGTTCTCACCATAGTTCTCAACCTCTTAGCACAAAAAACCTGGACAAAGCCAATAATGAGGGAATACAGCCCCAAAAATATTCAGTGAATTCAGTTCTCACCATAGCTGTCAACCTCATAGCACAAAAAACCTGGTCAAAGCCAATAATGGGGGAATAAAGCCCCCAAATATATTCAGTGAATTCAGTTCTCATCATAACTGTCAACCTCTTAGCACAAAACACCTGAACAAAGCCAATAATGGGAGAATACTGCCCCCAAACATATTCACTGAATTCAGTTCTCACCATAGCTCTCAACCTCTGAGCACAAAAAAACTGAACAAAGCCAATAATGGGGAATACAATCCCAAAAATAGGGGCACATTTCAAATATTGATCTTATAAACTTAGAAAACTGCTAGAATAAAAGGTTTTGTGTTAACATGTATTTTCTGAAGAATATGAAGTCTGAAATTCAAATGCCTTTCATTATTTAGTAAATTCAATCCTTGCTGATTTGCCACAAAAATCCAGAAAACCACAAATTTGATGAGGGACAGAACAAAAATATGAGGTAAAACTCCGGATAGTTTTCACAAGTGATGGTGGGTAAGGAATTCAGGCTCTTGCTACCTTGTACCAAAAGTACAGGGTTTGTGCCTGAGTAACTCTAGCCAAACACACACACACACACACACACACACACACACACACACACACACACACACACACACACACACACACACACACACACATGATTGAATGTCTTCCTACTGCAATACAAATGCACCTTCTGAATAGAATGGCTGAAACTCCCTACACACACCAAAAACAACAATACATGCACCTTAATTGTCAGACTTACATACAACTGAACTATTGAATTAATGGTTGGAAGTAACTGCCCTTAAAAGTAAGCAAGAATGGAGTGCACTTACAATAACAAAATGGCTGGTTAGCATGCGTATCTGATATAAATACAATTCCAGTTCTTGTTTTTTACCTGGAGGCTGAAGCAGACATGTGGGTGCTGGGCGGACCTGGATGACATGTGGATGCTGGGTGGACCTAGAGGCTGAAGCAGACATGTGGGTGCTGGGCGGACTCTACAGCTGTGATTCCCTATTTCCCTCCAAAGCAGTTTGAAATAAATATTCACAGCCACAGAATCCTACAGGCAGTAGATGATGTCATCATGCAATCCCCTGTAGGCTGGTGATGTGTGATGACATCAGCCACAAATTTAAAGTTGAAATACAAAAATAAATAAATAAATTGTGAATTAAAGGGGCCACTCAGGAATTCGTGGCACCCCATTATTTTGCCCTCAAAACCAGTAAATACCAAGGAATTCTGTATGGTTGAGAGGTATGATCAGAGGTTTCTCCAAGACAGGTCCATAGGAAGCAGACATGTAAAAAAGGACACTTGGATTCATAACTAGAACCTGTCACAGAAGACACAGACTTGGATGAGGGGAAGGTTCCCCTAGATCCCCCTTCGGAGACATCACTTTTGGTGATATCTTGGAATGGATGAAACAGAAGGGGGTTGGTTCACCAATTCACCTTCCCCCAAAGAGTCTGTGTTCCTGGAGGCTTTTGGAGCTGGTTCTTCTACTGCCTGGTTGGCTCCCCCTCCTGACTCTCTCATTGATTTGACAGCTTAGATAGGCTGAAAGGACCCTGACATGGTGCAGCCATTCCCCAAAAAAGATAAAATTTTAGCAGCATTGAAGGACAGGGCAAACTGGAGCAGAGGTCCACTGGTATATTCCATGGTCATGGCAGCAGCCATTAAAAAAGAACTCTCAGCGAAGAGTACTTCTGTCCATCCTCCTAATAAGGAATCAAGGGCTTTGGACAGATTTGGTAAACGGACTTATGCTTCAGTGACCTTTACTCTTGGGGCACTGAATTATCTTCCCCACGTGACACGCTTCCAGAGGGAGTTGACTAAAGAGTTCACCAGTTCCCTTTCAGGCAATTTACCAGCAGATATCCAAAAAAACATGGATTCCCAGGTATCTACCTATCAATATTTATCTAACATTTCCACGTGTCTGCTTTCCTGTGCAGCTGATGGTACAGCAAGGCAGCAGGCACCAGCATAGCCATATGCCGCCATGCTTGGACCAGCATAGCCATATGCCACCATGCTTGGACCAGCATAGCCATATGCCGCCATGCTTGAACCAGCATAGCCATATGCCGCCATGCTTGGACCAGCATAGCCATATGCCACCATGCTTGGACCAGCATAGCCATATGCCACCATGCTTGAACCAGCATAGCCATATGCCACCATGCTTGGACCAGCATAGCCATATGCCACCATGCTTGGACCAGCATAGCCATATGCCACCATGCTTGGATGCATTTATGTGACTTTGTGAAAGGATTTAAGATGTTCTACCTTTGATGGTTTCACCTTCTTCGGACCTAATGTTAAGGAAACACCAGGAGCGAACAGGATAGTAAGACCCTCTCTGAAATAACAATATGCTTCTACACTCCTCAGATGACCTTCTCAAGGAGGAATCAGGAAGGAGGAAAGAAAATGTGGTTCAGAAAATCACAGGGTTTTAATCAGGATTTGCCTGCAGACAGTGCTTCCCACAGCGGGGGGGGGGTCAGTTTTTAATGGACATCTATATAGGGGCAGAGGCTGTCTGCAAAACCAAGGATTTTGGTGCCTTTTTGTGAGATATTCTTCCAGTGCTCCTGAAGGGTTGTTTAGCTGCCCCACTCTGGAGGCAGTTAAGGGGCACTTATCATTACACTCTCAACCTTGACAGGCCATCACTTCAGACTCATAAATGTTAAGAATAATCATCAGACGATACACCATTCCCTTGGCTTCTCCTCACATAAAGGCAAGGATTCCAGTAGTACCACCCAACCAACTGGAAGCCACAACAGTAGAAGTCTAAAAGCTGTTAGAAAAAAAGAGTCATCCAGCAGATTCCACCAGACCAGTTAGGATCCAAAGTCTATTCCATAGGTTCATAGGTTCATAGGTTTATACTAGGCTATCTGCCCTAAGGCATTTATAAGCCTAGCCCAAAGTTTTGTGGCTTACGCCACCCCTTATGTTAAAAAATACTGTGCCCATTAGTTTGTTGTGCCTCTGTCCAGCAGTGACACAGAGATGATTCCCGGGGTAAACCTATGATCTCCCATCCACCGGTCAAGATTTCTCTTGAACAGATCCAGCGAGGTGCTCTGCCTCACATGGACTGGGATTTTATTCCACAGCATAGGGAGTCTCTGGGTGACAAATCTATCCCTCCAGCATGTCCTATTTATATCCGTGCTAAGGTTTAAGTCGCTTGCTCTAGTGGATCTGGTAGATTTGGATTTTTTGAGGTGGAGCATGTCCATTAATTTCGGGTTGGACATGGCCTTGTATGTCAGGCACAGGTCACTTCTGAGCAGGCGGTATGCGACTGAATAGAGCTGGAGTTTCTTCAGTCTGGCAGCATATGACAGATTTTGGAGTCCCTTTATCCTTTTGGTGAGGAACTTTTGGGGTCTCTCCAATTGTTGCAGGTGTCGGGTGAGATACATCCCGAATGGGGCATTGTACTCGATCATTGGTCTGATAAGTGAAGAGTACAGGGAACAATGACCTCACTTGATCTGGATGTGAATCCCTTCATGATCAGGTGGGCAATGTAGAAGGTCTTTCTAACCACTTTAGCAATGTGAGTGTCAAAAGAAAGGCCACTGTCAACCTGGGTCCCCAGGTCCCTGATAACCTCTTCTGTGCTTAATGGATTGCCACCTATATGGTAGCTTGGGGTTACCTTGTTTTTCCCGAAGGGTATGACTATACATTTTTTGGCATTTAACTTCAGGCCATGGCTCTGGCACCAGTTTTCAGTTTCTGTGAGACCCCTCTGAAGGATATCTGTGTCCGATGTACTTTCCACTATGGCACCCAGTTTGCAGTCATCTGCAAACTTTGTCAGCCATAGTCCTCCTATGTTTGCCTGTACTTCTGAGAAGTAGATGCCGAACAACAGGGGGCCAAGGACTGAGCCCTGTGGGACACCACTTGTGACCGGCTTGGAGTCTGACATGGCGCCGGCAACTCTAACCCTGTGGGTTCTGTCCTTTAGCCAGTTTGCAACCCATCTTGTGACATATGGGTTTACATTTAAGCGGGTAAGTTTCTCTATAATACCCGAGTGGGGTATTGTGTCGAAAGCTTTTGCAAGGTCAAGGTAGGCTGTATGGACTGCCTTTCCCTCATCAATGGCCTTGGTGACTGTTTCGAAGAAGTCGACCAAGTTCAAAAAGCATGATCTGCCCTTGACAAAGCCAAACTGGGTCAGGTCCAATGTCTGCAAGTCCCCTATGTCTTTGTTTATGAGTTCCATTATGATCCTCTCCATAGCTTTGCAGACCAGGCTTGTTAAGCTTATGGGGCGGTAATTACCAGGGTCCGTAGAGGCACCGCCTTTGTGGAGTGGGACCACAGTTGTCGTACGCCACTCCTTGGGCACGTATCCTGTGGTAAGGCTAAGATTAAACAGCTGCCTTATATGCGGGTTTAGTTCCTCATTGAGTTTGTGTAGCACACAGCTGGGGACACCATCCGGTCCCATTGATGCTGTGGTTTTAGCTTTAGAGAGAGCAGCTTTCCCCTGCTCATTTGAGATGTCTGGGAGGTTACACTCCGCTGGGATAGTTATCTCTCCTTTTGGGGGGGAGAGGGGGGTGAAGTTTGCACTGAACCTGTCTGCCAGTATGTTGGCAATGTCTGTGGGTTCAGTGATTTTTGTATCATTTTGGACTAATTCTGTGCATATCTGGGAGTTCCCACCCAGGTTTCTAACATAGCTGAAGAAGGCCTTATGATTGTCTTTTGAATCTATTGCAATTTTTCTCTCAAAGTTGGCCTTGGATGATTTTATGAGTGCTCGATTTTTTTACTAATAATGATCAAGGGTGTCTTCTCTTTTATGGATTTTGCTCTATCATGTAACAGCTTTCTCCTCTTATTGTAGTTTGTTTATGGCCGGGGTCCACCAGACTGGACGCTTGCCCCTGGTGGAAAGAGTCTTGGTTTTATTCGGGATTGCCTGATCCATGCAGTCCTGGAGGTGTTCATAGAAGGCATTTGTAAGGGCTTCCGCAGCTTGGATTGTGGTTTCCACTGGCTCGGGGGCCTTGAAGGATACAACACCAGTCTTGAGTAGTGTGAAGTTTGCTTTAGAGAAGTTCTTCACTGTGGTCTTTTTTGTTTGGGGTGGGGGCGGGATGTGGATTTCCAGTGAGATAAGTTTGTGATCTGATCTCACCAATGAGAGATATACTTCCAGTGTGGAGCATTTTGTCCCCATGTTTGTGATGATGAGATCTAGTATATTTTCTCCTCTTGTGGGAACGGTGACTAGTTGTTCCATGGCATTTGAATTTATGAACTCCAGGAACCTTTGGGCTAGAAAGTTGGGGCTTGAGTAATGTTCCCAGTCTATATTTGGGTAGTTGAAGTCACCCAATATAATGGTGTTTGGAGATACATTTATACCCTCCAGTGTCTTCAGGAAGGCTGTGTGGGGTTCCTGAGTTTGAGAGGGTGGCCTGTAGCATGCTACAAATTGTAGAGCAGTTTTGCCTATGGTTAATTGCACCTGGATGGTTTCCGATGCTTAGTGCGTTGCCAACCTGGAGGTGTGGGTATCCTTGATGAATATGGATACACCCCTCCTTTTGTGGTGTGGTCCGGATTTGGGGGCGGAACGCATGATATGAGGTAAAACCTGATAGTGCCGGGTGCTCTCAGGAGCCTTGAACCAGGTTTCAGTCACAGCACAGACATCGATGTTCTCCATACTGAGAAGGGCCTCAAGTGCGTGCATTTTGAGATTTAGACTTCTGGCATTGAGCAGCATTACCCTTAGTTTCTTCCCATTTTTGTTTTCTAGGGTGGTAGGTTTAGAATTTGAGCCTTGCCTAAAAAAGGCACTATGGGGGTGGCAAGAGCCTTAGCCAATATCCGGAATCCCAGGGGTGACAGGTGCAAGCCGTCCCTTGCGAAGCAGCGTGGCTTGTCAAGCATGTCATCCCAGGCAGACAGACACTGGATCCCCTTTGAATGACATCAGAAATTAAGTCAATTGTTAAAGCTGATCATCTAGTCTCTATGTTGTGGCATCATTCTTGGTGAAGGAAGGATACTGCTCAGGGTCAGAGTCATACCTGCCTGGGCTACATAATCAGAGAGCTCCCCTATGTCTCTTTTCATGTAGTCCAGGGAGGTACGTCTCAGGTCGTTCACACCAGCATGGACAATGACTGTGTCATATTTGTACTTGCTGTGGAGTGACCCGAGTGCTTGTGTTATGTGGCGGATTCTAGCACCCGATAGGCAGCTTACTGTGACCCTCTCCTTGTTCAGCCTGGTGAGTGGGACATCAGTGTGTCTGATTATGGAGTTACCTATGACAAGTATGTTTGGTGTTGTATTTGGCCTTATTATTTTTAGTTCCAAAAAAGAGAGAGTACTTAAGGCCAGTCTTAGACATAAGTCATCTAAATCATTTCGTAAAACAGACAAAATTCCAGATGGTCACGATTCAATGCATTTTGTCTCTGCTGAGGAAGGACGACTGGATGTGCTCAAAAGATCTCCAACATGCTTACAATCATACAAAGATAAACAGACATTCCAGGAGATTTCAAGCTGGTAGACAGTCAATTCCAATTCAGATCACTTCCCTTTGGACTCACCACAGCTCCCCAGGTGTTTACCAAATGCATGTCAGTGGTTACAGCCTGCCTCAGACTGTAGGGGTTCTGAGTATTCCCATATTTAGATGACTGGCACCTCAGTACTTGGACCAGGGATCTCAAAATTTAGCAGCGAGACCTTTTCCTCCATTTACTACACAACCTGGGAGTCATTGTAAAAGCCAGATGAATTGCACTCATGCCATATAGTTCATTGGATGCCACCTAGACATGACAAATCAGATAGCCACCTTGCCACAGTCCATGAGTTATTTCTCTCCAACATGTGGCACATCTAGTCTTGCATCATTGCTCTCCCTCTGCAAGGCTAATTCTGAACCTTTTGTGGCTTATAGTCTCTACAATCACACTGATTCCATTGTCGAGATATTACATGACAGTACTTCAGTGGATCATGTGGATCATGTGAGTTCAATGGTTTCAGTGTTCTCATTCCCTGCATAGCTCCATGTCAAGATATTACATGACAGTACTTCAGTGGATTGTGTGGATTGTGCGAGTTCAATGGTTTCAGTGTTCTCATTCCCTGCATAGCCCCATGTTGAGATATTACATGACAGTACTTCAGTGGATCATGTGGATCATGTGAGTTCAATGGTTTCAGTGTTCACATTCCCTGCATAGCCCCATGTCGAGATATTACATGACAGTACTTCAGTGGATTGTGTGGATCGTGCGAGTTCAGTGGTTTCAGTGTTCGCATTCCCTGCATAGTCCCATGTCAAGATATTACATGACAGTACTTCAGTGGATCGTGTGGATTGTGCAAGTTCAATGGTTTCAGTGTTCGCATTCCCTGCATAGCCCCATGTCGAGATATTACATGACAGTACTTCAGTGGATCATGTGGATCATGCGAGTTCAATGGTTTCAGTGTTCACATTCCCTGCATAGCCCCATGTCGAGATATTACATGACAGTACTTCAGTGGATCGTGTGGATCGTGCAAGTTCAATGGTTTCAGTGTTCTCATTCCCTGCATAGCCCCATGTCGAGATATTACATGACAGTACTTCAGTGGATCGTGTGGATCGTGTGAGTTCAATGGTTTCAGTGTTCTCATTCCCTGCATAGCCCCATGTTGACATATTACATGACAGTACTTCAGTGGATCTTGTGGATTGTGCGAGTTCAATGGTTTCAGTGTTCTCATTCCCTGTATAGCCCCATGTCGAGATATTACATGACAGTACTTCAGTGGATTATGTGGATTGTGCGAGTTCAATGGTTTCAGTGTTCTCATTCCCTGCATAGCCCCATGTCAAGATATCACATGACAGTACTTCAGTGGATCGTGTGGATCATTCAAGTTCAATGGTTTCAGTGTTCTCATTCCCTGCATAGCCCCATGTCGAGATATTACATGACAGTACTTCAGTGGATCGTGTGGATCATGCGAGTTCAATGGTTTCAGTGTTCTCATTCCCTGCATAGCCCCATGTCGAGATATTACATGACAGTACATCAGTGGATCGTGTGGATCGTGCAAGTTCAATGGTTTCACTGTTCTCATTCCCTGCATAGCCCCATGTCAAGATATTACATGACAGTACTTCAGTGGATCATGTGGATTGTGCGAGTTCAATGGTTTCAGTGTTCTCATTCCCTGCATAGCCCCATGTCGAGATATTACATGACAGTACTTCAGTGGATCGTGTGGATCATGCGAGTTCAATGGTTTCAGTGTTCACATTCCCTGCATAGCCCCATGTCGAGATATTACATGACAGTACTTCAGTGGATCGTGCAAGTTCAATGGTTTCAGTGTTCGCATTCCCTGCATAGCCCCATGTCGAGATATTACATGACAGTACTTCAGTGGATCGTGGATCGTGCAAGTTCAATGGTTTCAGTGTTCGCATTCCCTGCATAGCCCCATGTCGAGATATTACATGACAGTACTTCAGTGGATCGTGTGGATCATGCGAGTTCAATGGTTTCAGTGTTCTCATTCCCTGCATAGCCCCGTGTCGAGATATTACATTACAGTACTTCAGTGGATCGTGTGGATCGTGCGAGTTCAATGGTTTCAGTGTTCTCATTCCCTGCATAGCCCCATGTCGAGATATTACATGACAGTACTTCAGTGGATCATGCGAGTTCAATGGTTTCAGTGTTCTCATTCCCTGCATAGCCCCATGTCAAGATATTACATGACAGTACTTCAGTGGATCATGTGGATCATGCGAGTTCAATGGTTTCAGTGTTCTCATTCCCTGCATAGCCCCATGTCGAGATATTACATGACAGTACTTCAGTGGATCGTGTGGATCGTGCGAGTTCAATGGTTTCAGTGTTCTCATTCCCTGCATAGCCCCATGTCGAGATATTACATGACAGTACTTCAGTGGATCGTGTAGATCGTGCGAGTTCAATGGTTTCAGTGTTCGCATTCCCTGCATAGCGCCATGTCGAGATATTACATGACAGTACTTCAGTGGATCGTGTGGATCGTGCGAGTTCAATGGTTTCAGTGTTCTCATTCCCTGCATAGCCCCATGTCGAGATATTACATGACAGTACTTCAGTGGATCATGCGAGTTCAATGGTTTCAGTGTTCGCATTCCCTGCATAGCCCCATGTCGAGATATTACATGACAGTACTTCAGTGGATCATGTGGATCGTGCGAGTTCAATGGTTTCAGTGTTCTCATTCCCTGCATAGCCCCATCTGATTGACTCCTATATGTAAGACCCATATTAGATGGTAGATAATATCTCCAGTAATTTCAGAGGGCTGTCCCTTCTGTATGCCACACCCTATAGCAACAGTTACCATGGATGCTTCCCTTTTAGGATTGGGAGTGGCATTATGAAGGAAAGACTATTCAAGGTTCCTGGATGCCATTAGAGGCCAAACGTCACATTAACATTCTGGAGATCAGAGTAGTGCAACTAGCATTGGAGACATTTCATGTTGGTAGTCTAGTACATTAACAAGCATTGACGAACCAGATCTTACCCTTTATGTTGGGAAGTCATGAGAGTGTGGCAATAGGCAATGTCTTCCTGCCGCATTCTTATAGCAATGCACATCCCAGGGACTTCCAATGTGTTAGCTAACAAGCTAAGCAGAAACATTCTCCTGCCTCACAAGTAGTCCGTCAATCAAGCAGTGGTAAATGAAATTTTCCACCACTGGTGCCAACCTTGCTTGCCTGGTCCCTCCTCAGGGTCAATCACCAAGGGATGTTCCGGTCCACAGTTGCCCCCCGATTCTCCTATATGCATTTCCTTCCTTTCCTCTTTTAATGAAATTCATTCAGAAAACCAGACAGTGCAAGGCCAAAGTGATCCTCATTGTCCCCTTTTAGCCTTGACAAGTTTGGCTCCCATATCTTTGGTCTCACCTCTTTCATCCTCCTTGCATGCTGAAACACAGCCCAGATCTCCTATCTCATCTTTCACTGGATCTTCTCCTGAATCGAGATAGCTTAAAGTTAACCATGTGGTTCCTCAAATTTTAACTCAGTCCCTCCAATGGAGCTCTGAAAGTTTGCAGTGCAACTTCCTGTGGGCAGCTGACTTTTTACTACAGGTCAATGGGGCTCTGAAAGTTTTCACTGCAACTTCCTGTGGGCAGCTGACTTTTTACTATAGGTCAATGGAGCTCTGAAAGTTTGCAGTGCAACTTCCTGTGGGCAGCTGACTTTTTACTACAGGTACATTTACTACAGGTACATTTACTACGGGTACATTTACTACGGGTACATTTACTACAGGTACATTTACTACAGGTATACTTACTACAGGTACATTTACTACAGGTACATTTACTACAGGTATACTTACTGTAATTCCATTATTACTCACCCAATCAGACACCATTTCAGTTTCATTGTCATGCTACATTCATAGCCGGCTTTAGGCATAGGTCAACTAGGCGGCTGCCTAGGGCATCGCCCAAGCAGGGGTGCTTTTCCAGTATTTATTTAGTGTAGGTAGACCAGGATGGGGGCAAAAGGTGGTGTGGGGGGGGCGGCATGGAACCCTTTTGCCTAGGGCACTGGTTGACCTAAGGCAGCTCCTGGCTACATGTAGTACAGCTGACATTATTTACATGTGTATTTGCCAATCATGTAGAGCATTTTATATTGGCAAAACTAATCAAAGATTGAAATATCAGATTTGTGAGTACTTGTCAGACATACGTCGACAAGCAGATGCACTAAACAAACATATTAGAGAGTGTGATGCATCACAAGTTTAAATTTGTTATCCTACAAACTTTGACAGAAAGTATTAGAAGAGGTGACTTTAAATTATTATACAGAGATAGCAGAAAATAAGTAGATTCTAAGGTTTCAGGCACATACCTCCAGACTTAAATGATAGTTTCACCATACAGCCAGTGCTTAAGGAGATACATAATATAATTAAGTAAAAAATGTTTAATATTTTAGATAGAATTTTAATAATTAGTTAAGTATGTATGTATGTGTATCTCTCTCTCTCTCTATATATATATATATATATATATATATATATATATATATATATATATATGGGTCTACTTCATATGACCTAAATTTAATTTGACTGAAATTCATTTGACTGAGACCAAAACACTGACAGTTCAAAATACTAAAAACTCATTTGACTGAAACTCATAACACTGACACATTAAAGTAAAAGGTATATGCCTTTTTCCCCACTGTAGTACGATCCTGGAGTTGGTATATATAGCTGGGGGGCACAGCCCCCCACATTGGGGGTGTGGGGGTGTAGACTCCCACATACTTTATACATTTTAAACCATACACATGGATATTTATAACTGCAATGAATAACTTTGCAGAAAACAATATTTACTTAAACTATGTGGGGGGCTATGTTCCCCACCCCCCCCAATGTGGGGGACTGTGCCACACACACACACACCTAAATATATATACTAACTCCAGGATCGCACTACAGTGGGGAAAGGTGCATATACCTTTTGCTTTAATGTGTCAGTGTTAAGAGTTTCAGTCAAATGAGTTTTCAGTATTTTGAACTGTCAGTGTCATGGTCTCAGTCAAATGAATTTCAGTCAAATGAAATTTAGGTCATGTGAAGTAGATCTATATATATATATATATATATATATATATATATATATATATATATATATAAGATTTTTGCATACATTTTTTGTATAAGTGTTTTGGTATAAGCAAGTTCTTAACAAGTTTATACAAGATGCATACACCTCTTACAAGCAAGTTTCATTATTTGTTGCATTATATGTATCAGCTGTTTTTATTTAATCTAATTATTTAATCATTCAATTACTTTTGTAGGGTCAGTTAGAAATCATGTTATGTTTTATGAACTGGCATATTTATATAAAAGTGTTTTTTTCATTATATACACTGTTTTACCTGAAGAAGTCCTAGTGGTGAAAGATGTGTAAACTAGCAAATAATAAAGATGTATTGAGTGCCGTGGTGCCAGAATACTTGTTTGTTTGTTTTTTTGTTATTTCAGCATATCTATCACTAGTGCTTGTAAATCAATTCAGATTGCTACACAGAAGATCAGTTATTGAACTGTGCCCATATACACATTGTAGTCTATACCTGGAGCTCAACCAGGGAGAATCCCGACAGCTGCAGAGGTTCACAGCGTTGCGTCAAGTAGCGCTCCTTCTCCTCTGCACGTTCTTCAGCTTCCCTCTCCAGTTCTTGCTTGGCGATCTGCAGCATTAAGCTCTACAAGACAGATACACAAGTGTCAGATAGGGAAAAACAATCCATGTGTATCAGTACGGGTCTACTTTGTTTTGTTGAATCTCATTTCACTGAATTTCATTTCACCCCAACCACTTCGCTGAAAACTCAAATTACTGAAAACTCATTTCACTGAATCTCATTTCACTGAACTGCAGTTAGTATATATGGCACTGTGTAGAGTACTGTAAGCCAAGTAAAAGGTATATGCCCTTTTTCCTACTGTAGTGCGATCCTGGAGTTAATATATATAGTTAGGGGGGCAAAGCCCCCCACATTGGGGGGTGTGGGGGCATAGCCCCCCAATGTAGTTTCAGTAAATATTGTCTTCTGGAGAGAGTTAGTAGTTGGTGTTGTAGCTATGCATGTCTATTGTTTAAAATCTATTGTTTTGAAGTTTTTGGTAAAATACAATATAAAACAAACAAGGTGGGGGGGGGCTACACCCCCACACACCTCACAGTGAGAGAGGCTGTGCCCCCCACACCCCCCTAACTATATATACTAACTCCAGGATTCCACTGCAGTGAGGAAAAGGGCATATACCTTTTACTTGCCTTACAGTACTCTACACAGTGCCATATATACTAACTGCATTTCAGTGAAATGAGATTAATTGAAATGAGTTTTCAGTGATTTGTGTTTTCAGCGATGTGGTTGGGGTGAAATGAAATTCAACGAAACAAGTAGACACATCAGTACAGGCTTAAATTACTGATTTTAAAGGAATTCATTACTTCATTCTACATACTGCTTAAGAAGTCATTTATCAGCAGGTTTGTTATTTACAATTCATATCTGGATTTTAAATGTTTCACTAGAATAACACATTTTGCTTTGCTGCTTAAATCTGCAGCAATTTATCGATTGTCTTCTTTACTAAATGTATGATATGGAGGGGAAAGCCTTTCAGTGGAGCTACATAACCTTCTTTTTTGTATTCTAGTTTTTTGGGATGCGGTCCTTTGCTTCTTCAAGCCACATTATTCGACCCACCCATTGACTCCTCTTTACTCTGCATATCTTCTATGTCTCCGTTGGGGCTCAACTCTTTCTTTGTGTAAAATTAGGCATGCAGCAACCTAGTGCCATTTTCAGGGACAAGATTTGATGTACTGCACTTGTATAAAATTCTAGGTAGAAGATAGTTTCTTTTTTTATGCCAGACCAGCCCGATTGGCACAGGTATAGAGGTCTATGTGAGGTGCCAGTAACCCAGGTTCAGGTGACAGTCCAGTTACACTTTCTTCCCAGTGCCAATGTGTAGCCCAACATAACACATCAGAGATACTTCAGGTGCAGCTAACAATGGATAAGACAGAGATTCAGGTCATAGCCTACTATTGGTCCCCAACCATGTCCCAAGACTCACACTCCACATTCCTAAGCACCCTGGAGAATATTAGGGTCCAACCTAACTCTCTCATACTGGGCGACTTCAACTACCTCTCCATTAAATGGGAGAACTACTCATGTACCAATACACTTGCCCAACGTTTCCTGGAATTCATTTATTCCAGTGCCCTGGACCAGCTCATTCTTACCCCCACTAGAGGTAGCAACATCCTTGACCTGGTCATTACTAACATGGGCAACTGTTGCTCTACACCAGTTAGTCAACTCCTCCCTGGTTAGTTCCGACCACAAACTAATCACCTTGGAAATCCACATGCCTCCCACCACCTCCCCCCTCCCGCTAAGGTAACCAGCATGAAAAACATCTCCAGTGCTGACTTTGGGCTCCTAAAAACAGAGGTGGCTAACTTCACAGCACCCATGCAAATGGAGAACAGTTGCATGACCGCCAAATCCTACACCAATGCACTGTACGAACAAGTACACAAATGCATGGATCTTGCCATACCCAATAGAACCAAGAGACACTCCTTCAAAAAAAAAGGAAGCCATCTGGTGGTCCCCTGCCATAAACAAACTCTACAACAGAAAGAGGAAACTGATGCAGAATAAGGTGATGTCCCAAGACTGGAAAAACTCTCTTATCAGCCTCAACAAAAAGTTGAGATCCCTCATCAAACCCTCTAAAGCTAGCTATGAAAACAGAATTGCAGAAGATAGTAAAGACAACCATAAGGCCTTCTATATTTTCTAAAGAATCTCCACAGCAATACCCAGATTTGCTCTGAGCTACTGCACAATGGTACCTTCTATACTGAGCCAACAGATATTGCCAATATACTGGCCGACAGATTCAGTGCCAATTTTACCCCTCTACCCCCCCAAAGGACCAATCACAATACCAGTAGATTACCAGGCACCCAGTATTATTGCTGCACAGGTTAAAACAGCACTGTCCTAGGCCAAGAATACAGCTTCTATGGGACTTGACAATATCCCTGGCTGTGTTCTACATGAACTACATAGTGAACTGGCACCTCATCTGTGTGCCCTGTTCAATCACAGCCTCACCTCAGGCTTTGTCCCTACCGAATGGCACACTGCTACAGTCATCCCTCTCCACAAAGGAGGCATGACTACAGACCCTCGGAACTATCGCCCCATTAGCAAATGACCATATAAGTATCAAGCCTTTTTTGGCGTTAGAGTAAGGAAATTTCATCAGCCGAGTACAATTTATATATATATTTTATACATTAACACACAATATATATTTTTACTTATTTATATATATTTACTATGAATTTATAAATTCAAAATTTAGCATAGGGTAGATAGTATAAGGGACCCAATAATGAAATGTATCATGCACTGTATAAAAGCACTTTAGTACTAGTATATAGTACATTTTATGACAGTGGTTAATATACATATTTTTGTGACTTTTATTGCATTTTTATTCTCAACAAATGTTAATTGAGTGATTTTGTTTTAATTAACAATTTTGTTTTTAACCAATTATGTAATTAACTTTTGGCGCCAAAAATTTGTGTATATAAAGGAAGTGACATGTTAGGGTAAATGGTTCTGAAGAAATCTGGTAAATGCAGATGAAAGCACTCAACCATTCTTACTAGATGTACTTTGTGGTGCTGGCAGTTATCGAATAAAGTTGTGTGACAAAAAGCAACAGGCGAGTTTGCTTCTGATTCACGGCTCGAGTCCAGGGATCTACGCTATTCTAAGAGTTATTGTTGTTTTGTTCCACTTTGGTTACTAGTTGCGAAATGGCAGAGGTGGATTGTCTTGGGACTCCATTGAGTCGTGAAGAGTACTCTACACTACGGTCGGAAGTGACGTCATTACAAGGAGACGTCAACAGGCTCCTTGAACTTGTGCAGAAGCTCACCGAAGCTGTAACAGCTGGTGTGGAACCAGCAAAAACTATTCAAAGTATTCAAGCCAACGCGGAGACATCGCAAGTGGAAGCGGTGTTGGTGGAGGTTACCAGCGAAGCTAGTGATATCCCTAACGGACAAGGTGAAGGGACTAAAATACACGATTTGGATATAGGAAATGAAAACAGGGACATATCAATTGAAGCTGATTTTACGTTTGATTTCAGCTTATTTCACACTAACAGTGAGAATATGAGAATGGGGGCACGCCCTAAAGAGCAGCGTGCTCCAGTACGGACATATTCAGCTATTGCCAAGAAGGCAAATAGCAAAAACAAAGGTACTGTAAACTTAGATAAGATATGTAGTCCTAAACTGAAAGGCATTCAGAAAAGGGATTATCGGGAACGTGTGTTAAATGTATCTAAAGTACTAAATGAATTTTTAGCTGATGAAGATAATTTTGGGGGGAGAAATACAAGTGAATACAGGCAAAAAGTATATGAATGTGAGGAAAATGTTACTAATGATGTGAAATCCAGAATTTATTTATTGGGTAAAAAACTAATACAACTTAAAAGTGTAAAAGTGGACAATGCATATCTTGAAAAATGTATTCAATTACAAGTGGTACCAAAAGGTTTGAGGTTTTTAAACTACCACTGGGTTTAAAATATTCTTCAAAAATTGAGCAATTGTTTAACAAAATGTTCGACGATTTTGGCTTTTCGTACATGAAAGCACTTTTGAAATGTAATGAAGAAAAAATTAATGCCCTTCTACAGGAAGTAGAATGTTTAAATGAATCTATTATAAAAGATGTGGATTTTGTTGAATGGTATGATTTATATTCCAAACAGTTTACTAATGCAAAAAGTAAAGTGCATAATGTTTACAATAGAAAAATGAATAAAATAGAGTGAGATTTGGAAATGTATAGGACAGGAAGAGCGTACATCTGGCCTAAGTATACAGATGAAAGGGAAGGGGTATTTGAAGTAGTTGAAACAAAAGGAAGAAGAAGAAAGTATAGGTTGAACGAAGAAGAAAATTTTCAAGGGGGGCGATTTTACCCGGCACCAAAAAGATGGCAAAGGGGATACAATCATTAGAGAATACAGATGGAATGATTGACGGAGAAGGTGGTGGAAAAAGTGTACAGAAGCATACACCCCCCACCCCTGTAGACAACAGAATTAATGAGAAGGCGTCTACTTTTTGTACAAGTATTAGTACACCTGAGGAAAATCCAGTAAGGCATCCGAACATACATTGCTTTGAAGGGTTTAAAGTATACAACTATACACAAGTTCAGGTCACTACGGAAATCACTACATTGTTTAGCAAGGGGATGAAATTCATACCCACAGTTAAATTTGATATTTTTAATGCCATAAAAGAGGTGAAATTATTCTGTAGAAGACTTAATCTTGCTATACAGTTCAATCAAGGCCAGAATAAGGGAAAAGGAAACACTAATTGTAACAAGTTAACTAAGAAAAGCACGTACATTCCTGTATCTAACGCACAGATAGCTTTATACGAGAAAATGGTTTGTAAAGATTTACACATTTTACACAGGAATATAAAGAATAACAAGTTAGATTCCACAGCAAATAAGGACAATTTACTAACTGAAGAAAGGAAATGTTTAGAGAATCTCATTATGAATGATGAGATAAGAATAATGAAGCCAGATAAAGGTGGTGGGATTGTGATTTTTGAAAATAAAGAATATCTAAGGAAATACAGAAGATCCTAAATGAATCTGGTAACTACGAACAAGTGTCGTTGAACCAAATAATTACAGGATATAGAAGGATAGATTTTGCTGTAGAGGAGTATTTATTAGATAGAAGAATAACCAACGAAGTATATGAATTTTTCAAAAATGATTTTCCATTATTATCTAAAATTATAGGAATACCTAAATTACATAAAAATCTGGAACATCCACCTTTTAGACCTATTATATCTGGCTCCAAATCGAAAACATTTAAGTTAGGGGTAGCCATTGACCACTGGATGAAACATATATATACTAAAGTTAACCACATAGTAAAAGATTCATGGGATTTTTGAGCAAACTAACGGATGAAGTTTGGCAGGAGAATTTGATTTTCCTCACAGTTGATGTGAAAGATTTATTTTCCAGTATACCGGCAGATATTGGTCTTGAATATTTTGTAATAGCATGACCAAGTATTCAGGTTGTAGTTGAGACAGGATCAATCTCATCATGGATATGATGGGGCTGGTCCTAGACCACAACTACATCTTCCACTCGGGTCAACACTATAAACAAACTCGTGGTGTTGCAATGGGGCTTCTTGTGCCCCATTTTTGCTAATTTGGTTATGCTCGAGTGGGAGAACAAGTACATCTTCCCAAGTGAATATTACCAATACATCGGATTATACACTAGGTTCCTGGACGACATGTTTATTTTATGGAAAGGTCCAGAAGAGAAGATACAAGAGTTCTTAGAGTACCTTAATAACACCACGGAATTCCTCAAATTTACCTACCAGTATGACAAAGTGGGAATAGCATATCTGGACACTTGGATTAGTACTACAGGACAAGGGTTTGAGTCTAGAATATACAGAAAACCCACGTTTTCAAATGACTACATACATTATAGCAGTTGTCATCCTGGCCACATCTTTCGTAATGTAGTTAAAGGCCAATGCATAAGGATAGCCAGAATGTCATCGACTAAGGAGATTATGCAAAGTGAATTAGATACTCTTTTTAAGTTATTTTTAGATAGAGGTTACCCTAAACATATGTTGACCAACATCACGTCTTATGTTAAGAAAGAATGGGGTAGTAAATATGTACCACTACTGGGTACAGGCAGTATGGTGAGTACTAAAGTCCAAATAGACCGAGATAATAGAGTATGCATCATCAGGTTTAACCCCTATACCAACATCATGACAGAAATTTTAAAGAAACATTGGGACATAATTACTAGTAATGTACCTATTGGAAACATACTAGGTACGAAACCCTCTATAGTATATAAAACAGGTTTGAATTTAAAAAGAATAATAGAGACTAAGAAAAAGGCCTACACAGGAAACAGTAGGAAGGGCACTACGAGTTGTGGTGCATGTAGTCAGTGTAAATATATTAACACAAAATGTAGGATGAGACTTAAGAATATTGTGAAATCTGTAGTATACCCTATGAAGGGTAATTGCAATACACAGCGTATTGTGTATATTGCTGAGTGTGAGAAATGCGACGTATACTATATAGGAAAGACTGAGAGGAAATTCAAAACCGCTATATACGAGCACCTGTATAGTATTAGGAAAGGAGATACTAAGAACGCTCTAAGTAGACACATTATAGAAAAGGGAAGTGAACATAGTTTTAAATTTGCTATTATAGACCAGGTAGAGGTAAATGACAGAGGAGGAAATTGGAAAATATATTTAGCTTGGTTAGAAAGTAAGTGGCAGATATGTTTAGATGCCACATCCCCCCCGGGTATAAATGACCATATAAGTATCAAGCCTTTTTTGGCGTTAGAGTAAGGAAATTTCATCAGCCGAGTACAATTTATATATATATTTTATACATTAACACACAATATATATTTTTACTTATTTATATATATTTACTATGAATTTATAAATTCAAAATTTTAGCATAGGGTAGATAGTATAAGGGACCCAATAATGAAATGTATCATGCACTGTATAAAAGCACTTTAGTACTAGTATATAGTACATTTTATGACAGTGGTTAATATACATATTTTTGTGACTTTTTATTGCATTTTATTCTCAACAAATGTTAATTGAGTGATTTTGTTTTTAATTAACAATTTTGTTTTTAACCAATTATGTAATTAACTTTTTGGCGCCAAAAATTTGTGTATATAAAGGAAGTGACATGTTAGGGTAAATGGTTCTGAAGAAATCTGGTAAATGCAGATGAAAGCGCTCAACCATTCTTACTAGATGTACTTTGTGGCGCTGGCAGTTATCGAATAAAGTTGTGTGACAAAAAGCAACAGGCGAGTTTGCTTCTGATTCACGGCTCGAGTCCAGGGGATCTACGCTTGCTATTCTAAGAGTTATTGTTGTTTTGTTCCACTTTGAACTACATAGTGAACTGGCACCTCATCTGTGTGCCCTGTTCAATCACAGCCTCACCTCAGGCTTTGTCCCTACCGAATGGCACACTGCTACAGTCATCCCTCTCCACAAAGGAGGCATGACTACAGACCCTGGGAACTATCGCCCCATTAGCCTGATGAGTCTGATATGCAAAGCTATGGAATGCATTATCATGGGCCTAATAAACAAGGATATAGGGAATCTCCAAACTCTTGATCCCACACAGTTTGGTTTTGTGAAGGGTGGATCATGCCTGCTCAACCTGGTCGACTTTTTTGTGTCAGTCACCAGAGCTGTGAATGAAGGCAAGGTGGTTCATACAGCCTACCTTGATCGGCCAATAGCTTTGATACCATTCCCCACTCAGGAAGCATAGAAAAACTCACTAAGCCAGACATAAACCCCTATAGCACTAGGTGGGTTGCAAACTGGCTCACAGATAGAACCCGCAGTGTGAAAGTAGCTGACTCCAAGTCAGACAGCAGACTAGTCACAAGTGGAGTCCCACAGTGTTTGGTCCTGGGTCCTCTCCTGTTTGGTATCTACTTCTCTGAAGTCCAGGCCAACATGAAGGGACTCTGGCTGACAAAGTTTGCAGACGATCGCAAGTTGGGAGCTATTATTAACTCCCCAAGTGATGCTGACATCCTACAGAATTACCTCACTGAGACCAACGACTGGTGTCAGAACCATGGCCTTAAGCTCAATGCCAAAAAAATGTGTCATCATCCCCTTTGGGAAAAACCCAGTTCCCATGAATTACCACATTGATGGTAGTCCACTGAACACAGAAGGTATTATAAGAGATCTGGGAACACAGGTTTTCAGCAACTTCTCTTTTGCTCACCACATTGCCACTGTGGTCAGAAAGTTCTTCTATGTGGCACATCTCATTACTAAAGGTTTTGCATCCAGGAAGAAAGAGGTCATTGTCTCCCTCTACTCTTCCCTCATTAGGCCAGTCATTGTGTACAATGTCCCATCTGGCATGTGCCTCACTAGACACCTGCAACAACTGGAGAGGCTGCAAAAGTACCTCACAAAGAGGATCCTAGGCCCTAAACACTTGTCCTATATGGACAGACTCAAAAAAACTACAACTATTCTCTGTCTCATATCCCTACTTAGAGGCGATCTCTGCTTGACTTACAAAGCCATGTCTGACCCAGCTCTGTTAGAAATGCTACATCTAGAGAAATCCCAATCCCTCCGCACCACATGCTCCAGAGACTTCAACCTCATTACCACAATCAACAGAACGTACTGGAGGGCCGGGTCCATAACCCAGAGACTGCCCATGCTATGGAATAGACTTCCCATACATGTCAAGCAGAGCACCTCTTCAAGAGAAATCACAATGAGTGGATGGGAAATAGAAAATTTACCCAGGGGATCACTCCAGTGGCTCTACTCGACAGAGGCACTGGGAACTAAGGTCAGGTGGCACAATGCCAGGGTAATCCTATGGCTAGGCTTGTAAAGGCCCCAGGGCCATTAGTCTAGTACACACCTATGAACCTATGTACTGTTCCCACAATTCCCATTTTTTACATGTAATTTGCTCCTATCCTTTTGTAAAGATCCCAATAATAGTTGTTATAGCTCTTGTTACTATATTTACTCCTTCTGGTACAGCTGGTTTAGACTTTGATTTTCATTTTCTAGTAATTGCTTTTTTGGCAGCCACCACAGACTCAGCAAGGCTTTACTATGCCAAGGCAATTCCACTTGTATCTTGTCCTGGCTACAGTATTTGGCTTCTTTTCCTCAAAAGACGTATAGCAGTGATACTTAGTTTTTTCTTCTCTTACTAACATTCCTGCAGCCGGTGTCCATTCCTAACTTTGGTCAGCAGTAGTGGAAGCTGACATAACCAGGAAAGGTGTTATAAAAGTTTCAGCTATAAACCTTCAATTGTTTTCATGTTCTCAGCCCCCTTTGCACTGTAATAGACTTCAGCTAGATAAATTCCACAAAGGTACTCAAATTTATTAAGAGTTTACAAGATTTCATCTTCTTTCAAATTAAAAATTACAAACCATAACCATGTACTGAGTTTAAAGCTATAGAACATCAGTTTACTTTCAGAAGAATTAGTTCCTTATCTGGCTGTATAAAGACGACACCTCCGCTTACCTTCAGTTGTAGTTTCCTTGAAGCAGTGATTTTGGATTTCCTCTAGAATAGCAGACAGAGAAAAAATGAGAGAGAGAAAAAAAACACGTTAATGAATTAATAGTGCAGTTTAAACCCTCATGCATCTTATTTGCTATAAATCCTGTACTTCCTGGACTACAGAAGGATGATGATGGGCTCCCTGTAATATATATTTGGGTCAAACTGGTCAGTATTCATTTTTTCTTTTTGGGGGGATTAAGGTAAACCTGTTTTCAAGCAATAGAGACAATTGTACATGTTCTTCAGATTTGGTTGCAGGAATTAAATTAAAAAAAATATATGCTAATGATGCAACTGTTTCAATGTCAATTATTTTTTTCACAATCTGGATTAAATGATAAAGAGCAGTTTATACACAATACCTTCAGCCTTGTTTTTACTTTTGTTGCATGCAAATGACCTGCAATGTATTGCATGTAATACCTTTTTACAAGTGATATACAAAGTCATAAAGTTCTCAAGTGATGTGCAAAGCTTTACATCTTGCTGTAAATCATTACATCCCAGCAATCTTTCCTCCACACATGTAGGGGTAAGACATCCAGCCTTAGTTCCAGCCTCTCCAACTCAAGATAGCAAGATAGAAGCCATCATTGCTAAACTTCAATTAAATTCAAAAAAAATCCCTTTATATCATCTGTATGTACCTGCCACCTGGTAACAATATACCTATCCTAGAAAATTATCTTAGTTGGGTATCTGCTACTTTTCCTCAAAAAACCATTATACTAGGCGACCTTAACATAGACTGGAATAGCATTAATGCTGAAAACCCTTCATCTCATATCAACCTTCATAGTTTTACCCAAACTATTACTTCAACTACTAGGCTCAATAAACATAGTAATAGAGAAAGCATTCTAGACTGGATACATATAAACAGAGTCAAACATAATTACAAAGCAGGAACCTTGCCTGATGATGTTAGTGATCACTCTTTAACTTTCATAACAAGGGAAAAGGCTGATTGTGTTATCCCCCACATTATAAGAAAATTACGCACCATCAAACATTTTAATCTAGACCTGTTTCAGACTGAACTTGGTGCTTGTAACTGGAACCCCTTAAAAACACTTCCTCTTGAAAATGCAGTACTCTATTTTAACACAACTTTTTTATCCATTCTTGATAAACATGCTCCTGAACGTATTATTAGAATGAAATCTAATACAGCCCCTTGGCTCTCCCATGAAACAAAAAAACTTATTCTCACTAGAAATAAAGTCTGGGCCTCATGGAGATCCCACAGAAATAACCCTGATTTTCTACACTTCCGCCAGCTTAGAAATCTAACTAAAAAGGCAGTAATATCTGACAAAAAAAATTCTACTTCGAACTACAACAAAATCATCTTAATAATTCTAAACTTTTCTGGTCTTCAGTCAATAAACTCCTCTCCCCAGGAACCTCCAAAACACCTTCCCCAATTAATGCTGACCCTGATACCCGTCAACAAACTGCAGATGCTTTTAACTCTTTCTTCACTGAAACTATACAAGCTCTAGCTAAACAACTAAATGCCAACAACTTCTGCCCACCAAGTAACCTAACTAACTCTTCCTTTAACTTCTCTCTACAACATATCTCTACATCTTACATTTACTAACTCCTCCTTTAAATTCTCTCTACATCCTATTCCTACATCTCACATTTACTAACTCCTCCTTTAAATTCTCTCTACAACCTATCTCTACATCTTACATTTATTAACTCCTCCTTTAAATTCTCTCTACAACCTATGTCTACATCTTACATTTACTAACTCCTCCTTTAAATTCTCTCTACAACTTATCCCTACATCTTACATTTACTAACTCCTCCTTTAAATTCTCTCTACATCCTATCTCTACATCTTACATTTACTAACTCCTCCTTTAAATTCTCTCTACATCCTATCTCTACTTCTTACATTTACTAACTCCTCCTTTAAATTCTCTCTACAACCTATCTCTACATCTTACATTTACTAACTCCTCCTTTAAATTCTCTCTACATCCTATCTCTACATCTTACATTTACAGACTCCTTCACAAACTAAAACCTTGCACCCCCTCTGCTGACAAGCTCCCTTCACTATTTCTTCAAAAGGCTGCCAAGGTCATCGCATATCCTATATCTATTCTCATAAATAGGACCATCAAAGAAGAAATCATCCCTGATATCTGGAAGGCCTCTCATATTATCCAACTTCATAAAGATGGAAACTCCACTGACTGTTCTAACTATAGACCTATTGCTCTCCTCTCACCCTTGGCTAAAATTATGGAAAAATGTATCCACCATCAACTTGTACAATATCTCTCTCTTCACAGTATTATAGCAAACTGTCAACATGGTTTTAGACCACATCACAGTACTACGACTGCCTTGCTTTCCTTTGTAGACACTATTAATCAGAACCGTAACAACAACTTACTCTCTTCTGCCCTCTTCGTTGACCTCTCTAAAGCATTCGATATGGTCAACCACTCTTTATTAATTAATACTCTTGAATCTCTCTCTTTTGATACCCCAGCCATTAAATGGTTTAATTCCTATCTCACAAACAGAAAACAAGCAGTTCTTTGGGATAACCACATTTCTTCTCTTTTGCCTGTTTCTATCGGAGTTCCACAAGGCTCTATCCTTGGCCACTTATCTTTTCCCTCTTCATTAATGATCTTCAAACAATAATCCCTCAAGCAACCTGCATTCAATATGCCGATGATTCTACGCTCATCTGCTCAGCATCTTCTACCCCAGAACTTATCTCTCTTATCCAAAATGTCTTTAATACTGTAGAAACATGGTTCTCCAGTCGACTCCTCTTACTAAATGCTAAAAAAACTAAACTTCTTCTCTTTACCCCCACTTCCAGGACCTCCCCCTTAAACTTCACTATCTCCTCCAACAGTGCCACTGTCATCTCACCTGACTCTACAACTAAACTGTTAGGTATTACCATTGATAATAATCTCTCTTTCGACCAACATATTAACAACTCTATAAAACTAGTCAACAGAAAAATAGGATCCTTATATCGAATTAGACCATTTCTTACACCATCTACTAGAACTAGGATTGCTCACTCCCATCTTATTTCTACTCTTCTTTATGCTTCACCCATCTTTACCAACCTCAAGAAAAACAACCTTAACAAATTGGCAACCTGCTACAATAACATTGCCCGCTTCGCTACCGGTAACCCCTACAGAACCCATCATTGTCTTAACCTGAAACTACTAGGCTGGCTGGAAATTCAAAACTATCTTGCTATCCATCAACTCATTTTGGCCCATAAAATACTGTACCAACCAAATAACACTCCTATACTCTCCCAACTCATAATCCCCTATAACAATCTAAACTCTCTCCGCTCTTCTAGTAAACTCTTGACTAGTTCTATAAAATCTAATAACACTGCTGGTGACTCCCTATTCACCAATTCTGTAGGTACAAAATGGAATTTGTTACCTACTAACATAACAATGATTTCTTCTTTGCCTCTTTTCAAACAAAATATTAAACTGCACTTCCAAAATCACTGGCTTTGTTCCTGTTGTAAACCTGATTAACTTTCCACTAGTACTACTTACCTTAGACTATCTCTCTTACTTCTTGTTTCAATCTATTCTCCACCTGGCTTTCTTTTTCCTCCCCCTTCATCCTCTCACTGCTTCTTTACCTGTTAACTATCTTAACTTGCTCTCTTTTCTCATCAAATCCCTTCCTAATATTACCTTATTCTTATTACTCTACTTTTGTTACCTCCTATCTTTGTATCTTTATCTGACAAGTATTTTTTATCTTGTATAATGTTATTTTGGATTTCTCTGTGTGTGGTAGTAATTAATTCATGTAGTAGTAATTTATATTGAAGAGTTTTGAAGTGTTTTGCTGTTTTTGTTATTACTAACCTGTGTACTAATTGTTTTATTTTTATGTATGTTGATTTTTCCGTATGCATTTTTACTTCTGTGGAGCTTTTCTCCTCGGGCCTCTACTGAAAATGGAAATATCTTCAGCTAGACTAGCCCGGTCAACAAATGTAAAATAAATAAAACATACAATGGCTCTATCAGAACCCTGTAACCACTGCAATTGCTACATGTAACACTGCAAACCTGTACTACACAGCGGCACTATACAAGTAAGTAACAAAAATAACCTGAGGGGGAAAAGTGCAAGACCCCTGGTCTGCACCTGCTTTTATTATGTAAATCCTGCTTGTCTTGGTCGGAAAATTGTATGTGCCCCTAACTGCATCCTTTCTGCAGGAAATTTAGTTATTAAGTGGACGTTTAATAAGGTGTGTGCTGGCATTGCTTTCTGAGATGCACCAACCAGTGCAGGTGCTTATGAGACCCTGGATGGGAATCCTAATATAACTAGTTTTCAGCACCCAAATCTTTCTTTCTATTCCTGATTTTAATAACATTACTTTGCCTTTTTCTGTTGTTCTTGCTATTTGGCTAATCTGTTTTATTTAATATAAAGCTGTAATTTCTGCTACCTTCCCTCTAGTTGTTGAGGTAAGACAGATGGCTGCTCAGCAGGCTACAAACTGACTTCCTCTCACTCATCGAATGGCCCAATAACAAAAGACTCCTTCTCAACTCAACCAAAACAAAATCTTGATAGTCGGTACTAAATAAACATTTATCAACACATACATTTTATAAATCAAGGACCACAGCAACATTCCAACAGAAAACACTGACTCTAAAATACCTAGGTATCTGGCTTAATTTCTCTCTGAGCTTCAATATACATCTAAACAACTCAAGGAAAAATATCAACACCCTACCCATTTAAGCTAACAAAATCTTTCTCTTTCATACCAAATCTACTAGGACAACCATAGGAAAAGGCTTTCTATTAGCCCAGTCAGAATATGGCCTAGCCTGTGTAGTGTACCAGTACAGTTACAGAATATGGCCTACCCTGTTTAGTGTACCTGTACAGTTACAGAATATGGCCTACCCTGTGTAGTGTAACTGTACAGTTACAGAATATGGCCTGCCCTGTGTAGTGTAACTGTACAGTTACAGAATATGGCCTACCCTGTGTAGTGTAACTGTACAGTTACAGAATATGGCCTACCCTGTGTAGCGTAACTTTACAGTTACAGAATATGGCCTACCCTGTGTAGTGTAACTGTACAGTTACAGAATATGGCCTACCCTGTGTAGTGTAACTGTACAGTTACAGAATATGGCCTACCCTGTGTAGTCTACCTGTACAGTTACAGAATATGGCCTACCCTGTGTAGTGTAACTGTACAATTACAGAATATGGCCCACCCTGTGTAGTGTAACTGTACAGTTATTCAGAGTATCACTGATAAATATGTAGATTAATCACCCTTGACCCCAAGTAGGAACAGGACTGCAAAACAATAGAAGGAGCTAACTGGCTACCAGTGAAACAGATAACAGACCTTCTGCTAGGATCACAACTTCTTAAGTTACTAAACAACAAACTATCCCCCAGTTTCCCAATTAATAAAAGAGTCAACCTCATAAAGCCTCAGAAATCAAAGCCATTCTGTCCCCACAGTATGTGCACAGAACACTGCTTTTCCATACTTGCTCTGAAATGATGGGGATCTATCCCCTCTTGCATCCTGTGTTTCAATCCAAGCTAAAAGGCCATCTCCAGGTACTTGCCAAATGCAAGGGGCACTCATCCAATCACACTGACTGATCTCTAGTAACTCATCTGCAAATGATTGAAGTGAAATTCCTCAAGCAAAAGTAGCCCCAAGAAAAAAATGCTGAGGAACATAAATCTCGATCTCTATTTTTCATGGGAAATCATTGCCAAAGCAATTTCTAAGTATTGACCAGCAATGGTTCACCTCTTCTGGAAGATTTCTTCCTTTTACAAACTGGTACAATTGTGGAGTTGGTATATATAAGTTTAGTGGGGGGACTTGCCTCCACAAAAAAAAAAAAAACACTTAAAGTTAATCCTTTCATCCTTCTCTGTCTTAGGCTTTATTTTTCAGCATTTGTAATCATCAGGATTGTGGAAATTGGCACGTCATAGTTAAAGAGATCTCTGCCTTCCGCTATCCCTAACATACAGTAAATCTCTTCACTCTTTCCCCTCTTAAACTGCAGTCTTTTACGTCTCCTTCTCTCACTCGTCCACTATATTACTTACAACACTTCCGATACCTTCTCCTACAACTGGAATTTGCTAGAACTGTAAAGAATAGCATTATCTTCCAATAATAAAGCTACCTTCCACTCATCGTATCTCTCATGTTATAGTCACCCTTTTTTAATTGTTTACCAAAGTTATATATTTTTTTGCTTGTATGATACTCTCCCTGGGATGAGACTGAAATGGGTCAAAAGTGATGTCTTCTACCCCAATTAACAAATATTAACAATAGCTAAAACAAATGCTATCTCTAAGTTGTTGCCAATAAATATAAAGGTAGCAATTGAGTACCTAGGATTAGTCCAGACAAAATTACTTTAGCTAGCAGATCTTGGCGGCTGTCTCTCTGATACCCTCCCTGTGCAATGAATAAAGACACCTTATTGAAGTTTCAAGTAGTTTATTCAGTAAAGCAGGTAGATGGATGAGTTTACTTGTTCTACTATTAGCTGAAACCATTATAATTTATTTAGCATGCTTTGCTTTGCTTTCTGCCAAAACTGTGAGGTGGTGTTCTTTCAGGTACATCAGGATGGAGCACCACCCCATCTGTTACTTAATGTCTTTAGAGATTTCTATCAAATAAGGGATCGACTTTATCCAACAACAGTAGCTTCGCACTTACCTTTATGGCGCTAAGTCTCTTTGCTCATGCCATATAGTTACCACGGAAATGCTTCTCATAGGTTCACCTCATCACTTCCTAAAAGCAATATTCTATTCTATCAGTGTTTGACATCACTTATCACTTAGAAAGTTTACAGTCCCAAATGCATCTTAAGATGGCTACTAGCACCATGGCATGAGCAGGCTGGAGATACATTTCTCAGCATTCACCAGATAGTGAACAGTTATCAGTTAGCTCTTACTTTCCTATCTAGAGAAAGACTGTTCAGTCTTAAGCATTCTAGCCAACCATCAAGCAAAATGTGGTGCAGCCAGACATGGATCATTGGAGGTAAATGTGGTGCAGCCAGACATGGATCATTGGAGGGAAATGTGGTGCAGCCACACATGGATCATTGGAGGTAAATGTGGTGCAGCCAGACATGGATCATTGGAGGTAAATGTGGTGCAGCCAGACATGGATCATTGGAGGGAAATGTGGTGCAGCCACACATGGATCATTGGAGGTAAATGTGGTGCAGCCAGACATGGATCATTGGAGGTAAATGTGGTGCAGCCACACATGGATCATTGGAGGTAAATGTGGTGCAGCCACACATGGATCATTGGAGGGAAATGTGGTGCAGCCACACATGGATCATTGGCTGTAAATGTGGTGCAGCCAAACATGGATCACTGGAGGTAAATGTAGTGCACCCAGACATGGATCATTGGAGGTAAATGTGGTGCAGCCAGACATGGATCATTGGTGCTAAATGTGGTGCAGCCAGACATGGATCACTGGAGGTAAATGTGGTACAGCCAGACATGGATCATTTGAGGTAAATGTGGTGCAGCCACACATGGATCATTGGAGGTAAATGTGGTGCAGCCAGACATAGATCATTGGCGGCAAATGTGGTGCAGCCAGACATGGATCATCGGAAGTAAATATGGTGCAGCCAGGCATGGATCATTGGAGGTAAATGTGGTGCAGCCAGACATGGATCATTGGCAGTAAATGTGTTGCAGCCAGACATGGATCATTGGAGGTAAATGTAGTGCAGCCAGACATGGATCATTGGAGGTAAATGTGGTGCAGCCAGACATGGATCATTGGAGGTAAATGTGGTGCAGCCAGACATGTATCATTGGAAGTAAATGTGGTACAGCCAGATATGGAACATTGTACATAAATGTGGTGCAACCAGACATGGATCATTGGAGGTAAATGCTGTGCAGCCAGACATGGATCATTGGAGGCAAATGTTGTGCAGCCAGACATGGATTATTGGAAGTAAATGTGGTGCAGCCAGACATGGATCATTGTAAGTAAATGTGGTGCAGCCAGACATGGATCATTGGAGGTAAATGTGGTGCAGCCAGACATGGATCATTGGAGGTACTATTGAATGCTCCATCTGGTACCAGTAGGTGAGCCTAGCACTATCTGTGTTGCTGCAGATAAGTTCTCCATAGTTATAGGTATGCGTAGAAGCTATATAACTCATCAGGATTAAATTCTTTGAGAACCTATGGATTTTATCATGGTACTAAAGTCATCTGTGAGACAGAAGCAGTGACTTAGTACATAGCCTGACCTGAAAATAACACCCACCTGTTGCCCAACTATTCACCCACCCACCATTCTGTGCTCAGTGTCATTTGACAAAACAAGAATTAAAAAATAAAAAAGTGAAAGAAAGAGTTGTTGAATCTCTAATATATGTCAACAAAAGTAATTAAGTAAGCAAACAATTAAATAAATAGTGAGGGAACACAGGTTGTAAAAATACAAATGTAGAAAAAATAACTATCGAGTATAAGAAACCAAGTGATAAGCTTGTGTGATATCTAACTGGTACAGCAGTCAAGAGTCTGACTCTAATAGCTTGAGTACAACCATCAGAAAAAGCAAAGAAATGTTGTGTGTGTGTGAAGAGACTAAGGGGAAAGTTTTCAAGTTGCCCACAAATATTGTTACTAAAATACTTTTCATTGTTCCCTTCTAGTACACTACTATGTTTTTTTAATTCTTTTTTAAAAACTGTTTTACTTTGTGGTGGGACCTATAGGTTGACTACAGGGGACCATCACAGACATATTAGTCTTCTGACTGGATTGCTGTTATAAAGCACTTGCTTACAACTCACGTGGCTTGTTCATAGTTCAGCATCTTTATATTGTCAGACATTGGGAGACATATTGGAACAATTAAATGCATTATGTACACAATGAGACAGTGCTATCAGTTTGGAAACACTGAAGGCAGCATACATTTTTTGTTAATTAAATACAAAGAAGTGAGGAAGTAAGCACAGAAAATTAGTACCAAACTGAAAGATGATATCAAATCACTCATTGTAGTATTGCCTGTATAACAGAAGCATGTTAGATATTAGGTTGGCAACTGTTTTCATAAAGCAGGATTGAAACTGCAAAATTAAGAACTGCAAAATTAAGAGCTGTTAAGGGCTATTATTGACAATAAGACAAATTCTCTAATTACAGGTGAAAGTCAGACATAGTTAAGAAACAACTCATTACATTTTTGCAACATTTATTTAAATGCTGCATTTAAAAATGAACATCACATTGAACACATCAGACAAAACAATAACATTTATTTTAAGTATTGTTATATTAAGTTTATTAAAGACAAGTTAAACAACTTACAAGAAAAAAATAACAAGAAAGGAAAATGGACTGAGTGTAGCAGTTTTGAGTTTTGAATTAGAAATAAAAATATACAATAAGATGTTTTAAAAAAAGAATGCTTTTTATTAACTCTAAAAAGTAAAAAAAAAAGAGTGAAAACTGTGAAAGAAACACAGACAAGCTGATTTCAAAAAAGCATTCGAGGTTGGTTTTGGTGATTCCTGCTGGTTCTTCTGGCAGCTCATTACCATGATCAGTAAAACCAGCTTCGAATGCTTTCCTGAAATGAGCTTGGCTGTAAGAGTTTCAGGCCTATGCCATTAATGAGACGAGGGCCAAGCTGGTCCTGAAGAGACTTCTTCCTGTGATGATTCCTCTTCAGCTTCCTCCAACAAAGGGGAGAAGTCTAATAAGGATCATAAAGGCTCTAAGGTCCCCTAAGCAACTAAGGGAGACCAAAACCATTCAGCTCTCTCTTCTTCATTTGGTCTATCAGATCTGCAGGTCCCAAGACCCTTGGCTCTCTGGTGGCTTCAGCCACATTGTCAGCCCCATCTAATGCTATCAGTGCCTCTAGCCCCTTCTTGTCCAAGGATGCTCCTTCAGGTAGGACCTTTTCCCCATCTCCCCTTCTACTCCTCAGGAGTCCTCACTGAAGTCATCTCCATCTCCACCTTGGATCCAAGCTTCTCTGCTTTGGCTCCAGACATTGGAGCCATCGTCCAGTAAGCGAGCATCTGAGTCTCCTTCAGTGGCTTCATTGGCTTGGTCATCCTGGGCAGTCAGGAGTTTAAGACATGCAGAGTTGGATGAGTTGATGTGGTCATTTTTATAGGCACAGATGCAATTAAGACTTATCCCCTTGGCTTCAGTCCCTCAACTTGAAGCTTTGGCTCTGTTACACTGGTTTCCTCTCTCAGGCCTGACAGTTTAGAGGTCATTGAAGTCAGTTGTCTTTCCTCCCTTAGGGTTGGATCTGATGACTTGCCTAATTTTGCACCAACCCCCTACATTGGTTTCCTTGACTCCAACCACATCAGGGCCAAGTGGGCTTCAGAGCCAAAATACTGAGGCAGGGGTGTCCAGATCAAGTTTGACAATTCCTGTTTCAGGGTCATCCATTCCACTCAGGGTCTCTGCTCTGGGTAGCTCAGCTCTAGTCTTGGTGTCAGGGCAGGCTGGAATGGCCACCAGGTCCAGTACATCCTTGGGGTCTTCACATCCTAATTCTGATGGCTCCATTGGCCTGCTTTGGTTTCTGCCTTTCACATCATGGAGAGGATGTTCTCCCACCAGAAGGAATGATCAGACACAGCTAGTGTCCCTCCCCTGTTCGACATCTGTGCCTGTGGACTTGATTCAGCCTGTTCTGGGACAGCTCGTCATGGATGGTCTCCAGTCTGCCCTTACTCTAGGGCCTTGGCCTCTACCATTTCCCCAGTATAGTCTCCAGGTGGGAAGTTTGGGGTAAGAGGTGGTGCAAGAGGAAGCACCTGGACTCTTCCAGAGAGTACCAAACCAAGGACACTGACCTCAAGGAAGGAGAGAGATCCCCAAAATCCCCCTCTGAGGATGCCTCCTTTGGCAGCTTTTTGGAGCTGATTTAACAACATGGGGATGGCATGCCAAAGCCACACCTCCAGAGGAGTTAGTATTCCAGTAGACTTTCAGGGTCAGCCCATCCACATCCTGGTTGGCTCCCCCTCTGGATGCCCATATTGACCTGGTGTCCCAGAAGGAGTCTGATACAAGGAAAATGATCCTTTAGTAGCCAGATAAGATTCTCGCACCACCCAAGGACTGGCAACACTGGAGTTAGGGTCCAATTGTGGATGCAAAGTTCCACAGTTCATCCCCTGAATAGGGAATCTCAGGCATTGGACCAATTGGAGAAGTGAACTTACACATCAGCCACCTTTGCACTGAGGACATTGAAATATCTTGCTCACTTGACCAGACTTCAGCATGAGACTTCAGCATGACATTGTGTCAGAAGTTTCAAAGGTAATTAAGGCTGAGCAGACTCTGGAGTCTCATAAAACTTTGGAGAATCAAATATCCACTTTGCAGTCTTTTCCTAACATGTCAATGCATCTGCTGTCTACTGCAGCTGATGGCACATCCTGAGCTACAGGTGCCACCATTGCCATGAATCACCACACTTGAATGAGGCTGTGTAATTCTCCAGACTGCTTCAAGATGTCCTTTATTAATGCCACCATCTAAGGTTTTTCTCTTTTTGGGCCCAAGGTTAAGGACACTTTGACCGTAAGTGATCAGATTGGAAAGACACTGTCTGCCATGGAAGTATGTTGTGCTACTCCTCAACAGACCTTCTTTTGGAACCAGAAGGGGGGAACTTCTCTTTTGTAGGAAAGCACAGCAGTCTTACCAGGAAGCTCCTTCTTTTTTTTTTTTTTAATATTTTTATTCATTTCCAAAAACAAGAAAACATGAATGCAGGTTATTTATGACAATTAAGTATTTACAAATTATTTAAAAAGGTAGGCTAAAACCTCTAAACAGATATCAAACATTAAAACCAAAATAAAGTATTTACAAGGGTGTCTATTGTTGACATATAATTGACTTTCTATACAATTGTTTCCTGATTATAATCTGCTGCAGTCATTATTCTCCAGTATTTCAGTTACTTTTTGCCATGCTACGTATAATGATGCAGTTCTTTCAGTTCTTCCTTTAATAGTGTTCATTTCCAATTACGATACTGCTGACACCATATTCATGAATTGCTTAAAAGTTGGAGAAGCTTTGGATTTCCAGTTTGATGTAATGTTCTTCCTTGCAATAGCTAGGAGAGTCCATAAGATTACATATTTTGTTCTTGGCACACAGTCGGGTACAGGTGCATTAAACAAAATAATAGATTTGGAAATCTGGAATTTATCATTGAATACCATTTGCAGAAAATAATTTATTTTATCCTAATATGGTTTAATCAAATGGCATTTGTAGAACATATGTTGCCAGTCTGCTTTTATTGATAAATCACATCTCTAGCAGCCAATATTTTTCTTAAACATTAGTTCCATTTTATGAGGGGTTACATAAGACCTGTGTATGAATTGCCATGTAAAAAGTCTCCAATGTAATGAAAGTGATGTCTGCTTTGGAGAGAGAAGAATTAGTTTTTTATCTCTGTCATTTGGCACATGTCCATTAACTGATCTATAATAATTCCATATTTTGTCATTATTACGCATTTTTATTTTTTTGTTTGTTTTATAAATAGATGATAAGTATCCCTTTCCAGTAATGGGTTGATTCGTTAGTAATATTATATGTTCTATAAGGTTAGGAACATTTTGTCTTATTGATGGTTGCATTGTTTCTTGTTTGCTTAATATATACTGTCTTAATTCTTGTACATGTAACCACGAACTATCTTCCATATTTAATTTCTGTTTAATCTGGTCTATTGTCAGAGGTTTTCCAGAGTTTAGCAATTGATGCCAATATATTAATCCCTTTTCTTTAAGCATGTTGACTACTTCCATATTAAATGTTATTATATTACCTTGTGTACGCTACTGGATATAAAAGAAATGACCATGCTTTAATATCAGGATTGCTATTAATAAGATTTTGGAAAATTTTTAATGTATAAGTAATGTATTTGGAACTTATATTTTTATTCTTATGTATAATCATATATTCCTTCATCAGCCATAGAAAATTGTTTGGTATGAAATCTGTATACTTTTTTGCTACTACAAATCCTGATTTTAACCAGATTCTCTCATGAACTAGCTTCCATTTTGATGTATATTTTGTATTTAGCCATAATGATATTGTTTTAATAATGGATGAATGCAAATATATTTCTTTGTCTGGTAAACCTATGCCACCTATATCCCAATCATCTAGATGATACTTCATAGCTATCCTTGTTTTTTTTGGATACCATAGGAATCTTACCATTAAATCATTTAATTGTTTTAGGTGCGATTTAGCTGGTGGCAAAGAACAAGCTTGTATGACATAAAGAATTTTTGGAAATATGATCATTTTAATTATATAAAGCCTTTCTTCCATTGAAAAGAAGAAGTTATTCCATCTTTGTATTAGATTTTTAATATTATTTAAGGTCTCTTTATAATTTGTTTCAATTGTAGTATCTAGGTTGTTAGTTATTATAATTCCCAAGTATTTAATTATATTATAGGTAGAGATATATTTATGGTATTTTTTATTTAGATCTTTTTTATTAGTATTTATAAGCAATACATTTGTTTTATTCTCATTAAATTTAAGACTTGAAAAGTTTTGAAAGTTTTGAATTGAGTCCCATAATGCTTTTAAACTGCTATTATTATTTTTTAATATCATCAGCAAAAAGTTGAATTTTAAGCTCTCGGCTGTTGTCTAGTTGTATTCCTTCAATATTTTTATCCATACGTATATTATTTGCTAAGGGTTCAATGACTAGCGCAAACAATAACGGAGAAAGAGGGCAGCCTTGTTTTGTGCCCTTAGTTATTTTAATAGATTTAGACAGACAAGATCCCAGTTTTATATAAGCCAATGATTTTTCATAAAATGATTTTATTAACAAAGTGAAGTTGTTTGAGAAGCCATATTCTTCTAAAACTAACCACAGATAATCCCAGTTTACTGAATCAAATGCGCTATTTATGTCTAAGCTAATAACATTCATTTTGTTTTTGGTGACATTTATATAATCAATTAAGGAAAGAATTCTTTTAATGTTGTCATTAGTGTTCCTATCTTTTATAAAACCTGTTTGATCCTCCTCTATCAAAATTGGTAGTAATTGTTTTATTCGAGCAGCATGTATTGTCATAAAAATGTTATAATCTATATTAAGAAGTGAAATGGGTTTGTATGATGAACATTCACTGGGATCTTTATTTTGTTTCAGAATTGGTGATATTAGTGTGTACTTCCAAGAAGGAGGAATGTCTTTACCATTTTTAACTGATGTAAAGACATTCAATAACAACAGCAAAGCCTTATTTGATAGTAATTTAAACATTTCTGGGGTGATATTATCTATACCTGGAGCTTTGTTTAATTTTAACTTATTTAAGTTCTGTCATTGTTATTTGTTTATCTATTAGTTGTACCTGCTCCTCTAATAACCTAACTTTAACATTGTTTTTGAGAAAGGCTTTCAATGCTGAATGTGTTTCTGTTTTCTCATTTTGATTATTAAGTTTATGAAAAAATAGCCTAAAAGCTTCTAGTATTCCTTCTAAATCAGATACTTTCTTTTTGGTTTCTATATTATGTATTTCCTTGATTTGATTTGTTTTAATAATCTTTTTAGTCCTATTTGCTATTCTTCGTTGGTTTTTAGGGTTCATTGAATAGTAACATAGTTTAATTTTTTTTAAGTTGATCATTGTTTTGTGGTGTAGCATCTCTGAGTATTTTTTATTAGTATCTTCTAGTTCTTTTATTAAGTTGGTGTTTCCATTTTGAATATCAAGCTTTAAATTATCTACTTTTGACTGTAATTCCATTAATTCTCCTTCTGAGGGTTTCCACTGCAGCAGAGGAGGTAACCACAATAGATGCTGCCCCCATGTTACGAGTTTCATGGAACTTTCTCCAGGAGGCCTTTTCAGTGACCCTGAAGAGTTGTCCAGAGGGAGTTAAGGTAATTTGTTAGTAGTGCATATTTTGTGTTTTTCTCAGAAACTCTGTACGTGTAGAGTATCTGCTAGTAAGTAAAATCATTTTGCTTGCTGGGCTGCCTCCAAAGGTTTGGGTCCTTTTTCAGCACCTTTAGATATCCCTTTAGGTCATTTTTGACTACTTAGTGCATTTGTTTCACTCAGGCTGTAGTTATTCTACTATTAAGGTAAAATTGGCAGCCATTTCCAATTTCCACATTGGTAGAGATAATATGCTTTAGCGACTGTCAAAATCTTGAAGGCTTTCCTTAAGGGTACCTTTCTATTATTTCCTCCTGTCCCTCTATGGGATTTGCCTTCCATACTTCAGGTGTTGGCTACACCTCCCTTTGAACCTTCTGCTATGGTTGACTTGAAGTTTTTATCCTGGAAGCCTTTAATTTTTTTTCTGGTGGTTACTTCCCCCAAGTGGGTGTCAGTGCTACAAGCCATCGCATCGGCACCTCTGTACTTGGTCTTTCATAAAATCTGGGTTTCCCCCTGCATGGACACAACTTTTCTTTATAAGGTGGTTATGGATAACAATTTGAATCAGTCCATTCACTTACCAGTGTTTTTTTTCCCAAAAGGGGAATATTTACTGTATTGTCTTCATGTACACAGACAATTGAAGTTTTACTTGGGCAGAATCTAATGTTTCGGAAAGTGTAAACAGAAGTTTGCTTCCTTTTCCAAAGCAAAAGTTCATTCTACTAGAGTTGTTGTTCTACAGCTTTTTTCTCTAGAGCTGCATTGGATAACTTGTGTAGCTGCCACCTGGGTTGGAACTCATACCTTTGTGCCCCACTATAAACTGGACAATCATTCAAGGTCCAGAAATTCATTCAGTTGCACTGTATTATGCAATATCCTTCCATGAGACTGCCTTAGGAGTTTTACATGGCTGGGGACTCGGTTCCATAGATTGAATCCAGATGGAAAAGACAACTTCATGTACGAAATGTATGTACTCACCATAATGATAAATCTGTGTTGTCTCTTTCCATCTGGTTCATCCTTTCCTCCCTCCAGCCCCCACCTTTATGTTGAGCCTCTTGACCATGGGATGACTGAGTCAGGGATGTTCTTCTCCCCCCCCCCCTCCTGTGAGGGGGTCCATTATGTTTTACCTATGGATATTGAGCATTGCCAGTTTGGACAACATGGGGCAAGCTTGATCTGAGGTAGTCCTGAGGAGCAGGGGTGTCTCCCTGGTCTCCCCGAGCTGGAAAGCACACAAAGGGCTCTAAGTATCTTCTTGCACTTTTCTATATATTGTGACTTTAGCAGTTACAAAAAATGTACTGTCTGCTGCTGCTTTAAGTAGTTAATTGCACTGTATCACATGGTATATGTTATTGTAGGGCTGTTTGTTGTAGGTAATTTGCGTGGTCTTGTTACATCTCGGCTCCAAACCTGCTATTCTATATTAAGTAGTTAGTTAACACTGTATTACATTGTATATGTTAGTTGTAGGGCTGTTGTAGTTAGTTTGTGTGGTCTTGTTACACTTCAGCTCCAAACCAGCTGTTCTACATTAAGAAGGTGTTTTCTGCACCCTTGTGGAAGAAGCATGCTGATCTAACCTGTTTGAGTTGGGACTGCTAGTGGTAGACTTGTGTGTTTGCCTGAGTGGTAGTTAGCTTAAAACCTGTTTATTTTTGGTCATATTTAAGTCTTGCATTTGTGTGGTGCTGCTCTTAGCACAGCCATGGTTAGCTGAGTCCTTGTATAGACACAAAATCCTATAAGCTTAGTTTTTCTCTAAACAGCTGTCAGTGAAACCCCTCCAAGCTTCTCTGCTGCTCTAGGAGCATCTCAGTTGCACACTGAGCAGTGTTGCCTTATTGATCAACTTCAGCCTACACAAACTATAGGTCCCCTCTTGTAGTCTCAGCACTACCAGCACAGTCCTATCAAATTAACCCTTCCCTTCACTAATAAAACATACAGTAAGTGTCTGCTATCATGGATGGGCATTATTCCATCATCACTCTGGCCAATCTGACAGACTGGGGCATCCTGAGGCAATGTAGCAGTTGTGTCATGTACACTGACAACCACTTACTCCTGAAACAAACAAATACTTTATGTGAGAGATGTAGTTACACTATGAAACTGGAGGCAAGACTATTACATAAAGACAAACTGAATGCCATACAGGTGGTCAGCACAAACACACTTCCCACACTAAATGAGGACATGACACATAAACCCATATATGAAACAGTACTCATTAGTAACTTACCAAAAGATCAGAGGCCTCCCAGATGGAAACCACAACACATAAACCACATATGAAACAGCACTCATTAGTAACTTATCAAAAGATCAGAGGCCTCCCAGACGGAAACCACTTACACACATAATGCAAAAAACAACCACAACACATAATAACACACACGCACCAGTGTCTCAACAAATAAGCCCGTAAGGGGTAACATCATAAAACCTAATGTATTGCTCACAGCTGACTCCATTGTGAGACACACAGATGTTCTCCTCACTAGGCTTGACAAAGAGTGGGTTACAGTTAGCTGCCTGTCAGGTACCAGGATCCATCAAGTCACTCAAGCACTCAAGTCACTTAATCACAAGTGCCAGTATGACTCTGTCATAGTTCATGTGAGGGTAAATGACTTGAGACATACGTCACTGGACTATATGAAGAGAGACATGACTGAGCTCTCTGATTATGTGTCACAGGCAGGTATAAGCCTAGCCTTAAGCAGCATTCTACCTTCTCCAAGGATGATGCCATAATACAAATAAAAAATAATAAAGTCCAAACGAATCTGGTAAACTGAGGTTGAAGCAATGAGATGTGAAATCCAATAAATCTTCAGGGAAACAAGCAAAACTAATAAATTTTATTCCAAACAGACAAGCGCTTTCGCCAATAATAGCTTCATCAGGTCTATCAAGTACAAATGGGTAAAAAAACTGTTTTTATATATGATCTAACAATTCAATCAAACTTAATTGCATCACACATTTAAAACGGAAATGTCACTTCTTTTAAAACCAAATAAATGAAACGTCTTATTCCTTTTAATGCACTTGTACAATGATCCTACTGTATGTTAAATATATGCTAGTGTATATGTGTGTAAAAGTAAATATAAGTGTGTAACAATCATGATAGAAATATGACAGAATGTAAGAATCTATATGAGAAAGTCTACATGAGGAATAAACCGGATCATTGAACTCATATGTTCATGTGTAGCCTCACAAGTGCATTTATATGTAGGTCGTAAAGTGCTTGTGCAAGATATGTTATGAAAAGTGCTAGTATAAATATATATTAAAAACTCAAGGGTATTTGTGAATGTATGAAAATATTATAGAAACTGCAGTCGCTTCTATTTATCTGTACATTAACAACTAATATTTACCTATACATATATACAGTCTGGTCTTACATCATGATAAACATGCTTGTGTATATAAACGTATATGTAGGCAAATTGTATGAAATATGTTAAAAAGTTATATGTATGTATATGATTCACTATGCTCGTTATGTATGTATGATGATTGTTACACACTTATATTTACTTTTACACACATATACACTAGCATATATTTAACATACAGTAGGATCATTGTACAAGTGCATTAAAAGGAATAAGACGTTTCATTTATTTGGTTTTAAAAGAAGTGACATTTCCGTTTTAAATGTGTGATGCAATTAAGTTTGATTGAATTGTTAGATCATATATAAAAACAGTTTTTTTACCCATTTGTACTTGATAGACCTGATGAAGCTATTATTGGCGAAAGCGCTTGTCTGTTTGGAATAAAATTTATTAGTTTTGCTTGTTTCCCTGAAGATTTATTGGATTTCACATCTCATTGCTTCAACCTCAGTTTACCAGATTCGTTTGGACTTTATTAGTTATTTCTACTTTAACTGAGGGTGTTTACCGTTTGGTGGTTGCATTATTCTATTTTTACAAATAAAAAATGATTGACTTTAACAATTGGCTTAGCTTCTGGTGTCAGTCCAAGGGGATCCAGTATCTGTCATCCTGGGAAAACATGGTTGACAGGTCACGCTGCTTTGTCAGAGATGTTCTGCACCTGTCTCCTCTAGGCTTTCAGATACTGGAAAAGGCATTAGCCACCCCTATTATGCCTTTCTTAGGCAGTGTCAAAAAAAAAAAAAAAAAAAAAAAAAAACAACCTCCCAGCATAACAAAATCCTCTGTAGATAAACTTAAGGTACTGCTGTTTAATGATAGGAGTCTAAACAAAAAACTGCACTCTCTGGGAGCACTCCTCATTTTGGAAGATGCTAATGTCTGTACAGTCACCGAGTCATGGCTCAAAGGCACGGAAAGCAACCCAGATGTACAGGGCTACAATGCCTTCCATACATTCAGACCACAAACTGAGCATGAAAGAACCAAAGGAAGAGGTTTATCCATCTTCATTAAGGATAAGTACACCTCGAGACTGGTCAAACAGTATGATTTTCTTCAGCTACTCTATGTCTAATTAACTGTAGACAAAGCCCCCTACCACATCATAGCTAGCTATAGGTCCCCACCATGAAACAGGAAAAGCATGCCGCATACCTGGACTTAATAGAGTCACTTACCATACAGCCCAACACCTTACTCATGGGTGATTTTAGTTATCGTACCATCAACTGGGAAACATGCATGAGCACAAACATGCTGGCTCAGAGGTTCTTGGACTTTGCCAATGCAAATGCTCTGGAACAGCTAGTCAGCACACCCTCAAGAGGCTCAAATGTCCTGAACATAGTAGTCACTAACATGAAGAGTATTGCACCCCCCCCATGTGATGTTCTCCCTGGTAAGACTGGACCATAAATCAGTCTGGTTCAATGTAATTATAACACCAGATACCCCATCAAACTTAAAAATGACTAAGAATTTTTCTAAGACAAATTACTGCCTGCTAAGTGATGGTATAAGAAGTTTCAAAGCCCCCTTGAATGCAGATAACAGACTCCTATGCAGAGCTGTACACCAATGCCCTGTATAACCACTTAAACAGTTGTATAGAATCGGCTGTACCTGACTGGATTAAAACCAGGGCTTGCCAAAAAAAGCACGTCACCCTGGTGGACCCCTAGTATAAACAGGCTACACAATAAGAGAAATAAACTAATGTCCAAAAACAAGAGGGAACTGGCTCAGCAGAGGAAGAAACCCCTCTCTAGCATAAACAAATAAATTATAGATCTTGTCACATCCTCCAAAGCTAATTACAAAATAAAAATAGCCTCCCAAGCTAAGGATAATCACAAGGCAGTCTTTAGCTACATCCAAAATCTAAAATGGAATACCCAGCTATGTGTTGAACTGGTTGTGGATGGCACCATCCATAGTCAACTGGAGGTAATAATAAACCTGCTAACAGATTTGGAGAAAACTTCACCCCCCCCCCGCCCTGTCCCCTACAGTCATCCCCCAAAGTATACCTGCCACCATTCCTCAGCCTGTTACTTCAAGACAGTAGGTCATCTCAGCACTCTCCAAGGCCAAAAACACAGCATCAGTGGGACCAGACAACATCCAAGGTCACATCATAAGCAACTTAAAACATGGCCTAGCAGACCCACTTGGATCCCTGTTTAACCACACCCTGAAAACTGGCTATGTTCCTGTGGAATGCAGGATAGCAACAGTAATCCCTCTTCTCAAAGGAAGACCATCAACTAACTCTGGGAATTATAGGCCCGTAAATTTGACTAGCCTCATCTTCAAGGCCATGGAATGAATCATCATGGACCTTATTAACAAGGACAGAGGTAATCTGCAAACTCTGCACCCAACCCAGTTCGGAATTGTTAAAGGTAAATCATGCCTATAAAACATAGTTGACTTCTTTGAGAAAGTTACTAAGGCCCTGTATGAGGGAAAGACAGTGCATACTGTTAGACAGAGGCACAGTATACTAACCTCAAAAAAAGGCATAGCAAAATTAATTTAAAATGGCTGCCGAAAGCCAAACACACTCTGGCTAGGCTTATAAATGCCTAGGGCAGATAGCCTAGTATGAACCTATGAACCTATGAACCTATACCATCTATCTTGACCTTGCCAAGGCATTTGACACAATCCCTCACTCACGTTTTATAGAGGAAACCCTCACAATAGGGAATTAACCCCTACATTACCAGATGGGTAGCCAACTGGCTCACCAACAGGACACATACTGTCAAAGTGGGTGACTTCACCTCTAGCAAAAGATCAGTTACCAGTGGAATACCATAGAGTTCTGTGCTGGGCCCCTTAATATTTGGAATTTTATTTCTAAGAAGTCCGGGAAAACTTGGGCGACCTGTGGCTGTAAAGTTCGCTGACAATTGCAAATTGGTCACTGAGTCCCCCAACAATGTTAACATAGTGCAGACAGGGTTAATGCAGACAGATAATTGGTGCCAGAGCAACAGATTAAAGCTAAATGAAAAAAATGCATTATTATTCCCTTTTGGAAAGCTGACATCCCTGCTAATTACATTATATGCAGCAGCCCCCCCCCCCCCACCCCAAGTGTAAACCCAGTGGTATGTGATCTGAGTACTCATATTAATAGCAATCTGAACTTTAACCACCATGTATCCACAGTAGTAAGGAAATCATTCTATGTGACACAACTTATAAGTAAAGGCATCACATCTAGATCTAAGGATGTTATAATTCCATTACACTCGGCCCTCATCAGACCAATAATGGAGCACAATGCTCCCTTTTGCATGTACCACACCAGACACCTACAAAATTTGGAGAGACCACAGAGTTTTCTCACCGTAAAATTACAGGGTACATAAAACATGCCTTACATGAAAGACTGAAAGTCCTGTCACTGTATTCTGTCTCCTACAGATTGCTAAGGGGTGACCTGTGCCTGGCTTACAGGATAGTCTATTACCCAGCCCTGATGCAAATGTTACACATTCATAAATCAAACTGCAGTAGGGTCACTTGATCTAGGGATATTAACCTAGCCTCTAAAATGAACAGGTCATGCTGGAAAGATGGCTACATCTCCCAGAGACTGCCACTTTTCTGGAACAAGCTACCAATTCACATAAAACACAGCCCCTTTCTGACCCTCTTCAAATGCATCCTAGATTGATGGATGGGTGACAGCAAATTCACTCCTGGGGTGGTGCCCATGTTCCTGAAGTCAATATTAAGTTCCATAGACCCTTACCTGCGTGAACTTCACTCAACTAACCAACGACAACTGGGGCAACTCGGGATAGATATGGCTAGGTTTGTAAGGGCTCTAGGGCCATTAACCTAGTAACCTCCTGTGAACCTGTGAGCCTATGAAAGAGGATTAGACTATACCAGAAAGGCGTAATAGCACATTAGCAATGTCTTAGTAAAACAATACAGGAGCCTACAGGAAGCAGTTGCATATTAGATTTGTTATTTTTGTGTGAAATGATAGTGGATCTCTACATCGCCTCTTTCAACTGCCCTTCCACTTTAGTTTCCTCCTTCCTGTACTGTATCAACCGTCCTTCCACTTTAGTTTCCTCCTTCTTGTACTGTATCAACCGTCCTTCCACTTTAGTTTCCTCCTTCTTGTACTGTATCAACTGTCCTTCCACGTTAGTTTCCTCCTTCCTGTACTGTATCAACTGTCCTTCCACTTTAGTTTCCTCCTTCCTGTACTGTATCAACCGTCCTTCCACTTTAGTTTCCTCCTTCCTGTACTGTATCAACTGTCCTTCCACGTTAGTTTCCTCCTTCCTGTACTGTATCAACTGTCCTTCCACTTTAGTTTCCTCCTTCCTGCACTGTATTTTGCTGCTCTAATAATGTAAACAGTCATTATTAGAATGTGGGTCACCCACTTGCTTATACTGCTCTGACAATGTCTGCCCATGTTCTCTTGCCCTCTGCCTCCCCCATCTTTTCTTACACCCATCCTGCTTACTAGCATTCTGTTTTTCTCCTCCTGTCCAAATCCACTCTAATCTTTTTTTCCCCTGATAAGCCAATCCACTACCATACCTCTCAGCTCTCCAGATTTTTGCAGAATGTTCAGATTTTTGTCTTTTATTTTTGGTCTCTTCCTCATACAATTTGTAGTTTTCTAGTAAATCACTGTGGACTGAAGTAACTAAATAAAGACATACACGTGACGTTCAGACTTCATATTCTTCAGAAAATGCATGTTAACATAAATCCTGTTATACTAGCAACTTTCAAGTTTACAACAGCAATATTTAAAATATGTCCCTATTTTTGAGGTTAAGAGCATGTCCACTATCCTCTGCATGTCTCACATTTTCCATGAAGCTCCCCTTTCTCTGCCAAAGCAAAGTTCCCTGAGTCAAACAGCTGTCCAACATAATAAACACCCAATAAACCTCTCCCCCACTTCATACTTTCCTGTTCTGCTCATGTCATCCCATTATTGGACCCACTTTCCTGTTCTGTTCATGTTATCCCATTATTGGACCCACTTTCCTGTTCTGCTCATGTTATCCCATTATTGGACCCACTTTCCTGTTCTGTTCATGTTATCCCATTATTGGACCCACTTTCCTGTTCTGTTCATGTTATCCCATTATTGGACCCATCACTTTTCCTTCCTATCATCATTTTTTTTCTTGGATAAGAAGTTTTTACATTCTACCTTTCTGTATTATGGAATGCTTTGAAATCTTTGTCTTTTATCATTATAAGACCCCTTCAGTCTTCATCAAATCCTCTGTGACCTAACTGTATTTTATTTAGGTTTCTGTTGATTATGAGGCCACGTCTTACTAACATACAGGTATTGGTATTATGGATGTTAGGTATTTTATTTATTTATGTGTTTATTTATTTTTGATAAGGCAGTTATGCTATCTATGGAGTAGGTATTAAACTGGCTAGCAATTTCAAGTGGGGAGAGGTTAGGTAAAGGATTTGGAATGGCTTTTTTTTCCCTGGATTTATGTCTTTGATTAAGAACCAGATTTTTTGGGATTATGTCTATAGCAGTTCCGCAGATTACTGTAGTGTTGTTTTTTGTTACTGTTTAGCTGTTTTGTTGTAAGATTTCAAAGTTTTCTGAACTCCTGCAGATAATTTCGTGTTTTGTTCATTTGCCATTTTTTCTAGGTCTTACCTCTTTTTTGCATAAGATTTCTATTATTGTTAGATAGCTATGGGGCATGATTGGTTTTAACACTTTTTCTTCAAAGTGGTGGTAAATTGTTTAGAATATTTAAGAATATTGCATTGAAACCTAATTTGGCATCTACTTTCTGGAAGTCAAGATTAATGTCAAGGCCCCTGGCTGACCATGTTTGCAGAAAACTGCAAGCCAGGAGCAGTCATAGAATTCTTCCAAGACACTGATATTGTACAGGAAGGACTAACACAGACAAACGACTGGTGCCAAAGCCACAGTTTAAAACTCAGTGCCAGTTATGTTATGCTGACTGACGGGATCTGGATGCGAGTGGAAGATGCTTCCACCCTGAAATAGTTTGTGAGAGTACGCTAAGACAGGGATGGTTGTTTTCAGGCACTTTTTATTTTTGTTTTAAGTTTTTTTTATTTTTATTTTTTTTTATTTTGTTTACTGGGTTTGTCTAACTGAGTTTACTTAAAAGCCCTTTACAGTGGAGGTTGGGGAGGCATACCTCTCAACTGTACAGATTTTTGCAGAATGTCCAGATTTTTGCCTCATTTTTGGTCTGTTCCTCATAAAAGTTGTGGTTTTCTGGCAAATCAATGAAGAGTGAAGTCACTAAAATACTAAATAATGACAGACATTTGAGTTTCAGACTTTATATCCTTCAGAAAAATTCATAGTAATACAAAACCTGTTATTCTAGCAACTTTCTAAGTTTATAGGAGCAATATTTAAATTCTGTATCTATTTTTGGGCCTTTGTCCCCCCATTTCTTCTGGCTCTGTCCAGATTTCTTGAACTGAAAGGTTGAGAGGTATGGGGGAAACTCCAACATATTACAAACATTTTTAAACAGACATTCAGTAATATACATTAACAATTACACATTCATTTACCAAAAGATTACATTCATTTGAAATAAATGTAATTGCTACAATATAAAAGATACTTATACATTAGCAGACGTTAAACATTCAGCATTTGAAGAGATGTATTATTGAGTTTGTCAAACATAATAAATCCTGTGATTCGTGCATACTAATTCAGAAAAATGTGAGTTGAGGGGAAGAACTAGGTAAGACTGAAAATGTTAATACTGTAGTTAAGAGATGGGGTATAAAGCGGGTTCATAAATAATTCTACATATGGTCATCATTAGATATATATTGCAAGTATAAAGGTCGAAGTAGAGCATATGGCTGGGGGATGCTAGTAAAAGTATTCAGGCATTGGTGAAGACTAGTTATATAACTGGGAGATGCTTGTAAAACTATTCAGGTATTGGTGAAGACTAGTTATATAATGGGAGATGCTTGTAAAACTATTCAGGTAGTGGTGAAGACTAGTTATATACTGGGAGATGCTTGTAAAACTATTCAGGTACTGATAAAGACTAGTTACATTCTGGGAGATGCTTGTAAAACAATTCAGGTATTGGTGAAGACTAGTTATATAATGGGAGATGCTTGTAAAACTATTCAGGTAGTGGTGAAGACTAGTTATATACTGGGAGATGCTTGTAAAACTATTCAGGTATTGGTGAAGACTAGTTATATACTGGGAGATGCTTGTAAAACTCTTCAGGTATTGGTGAAGACTAGTTATATACTGGGAGATGCTTGTAAAACTATTCAGGTATTGGTGAAGACTCATTGTGGGACATAGGATTCTGAATGAAGAGAAATGGTTTGATGATATGGCAAGCTGAAGATTGATTGATTGATTGGTTGATTGATTGATTGATTGATTGATTGATTGATTGATTGATTGATTGATTTTATTGAGATTTGATTACTGGGAAAGTCCGAATGGGTTTAAGCCCATTTTCAGAGGAGGCTTGGGGAGAAACCCTCCAATTTATTAAAATTATTACAAAACATTTTAAGACAATTTTACAATTCAGGCAGAGTGGCAAACCCAACTAGTCCAAGTGCAGTGACCTGGTAGCCAAAAAATGAAAGTAGAGCGAAGATAATCCAAGTTAAGATCTTTATTTACATCAAATGGACAAAACGATATAACAAGCGCTTTCGCTCAGCTTAATGCTGAGCTTCCTCAAGTTAATTTTAAAGAAGCCAAATGGCCACATTAAATAGTCATTTCTAAATCACTAAATTGCTTAATTAGTTAAGCATTGCAATTCAATATAGCAACTGAATGATACAATTAAAGGAGAATGCAATTAAAAAACATCTCCAAGCCAAGGGTGTCACTGAAAAGTAGTATGTTAAAAACTTGAATTAAATAAAACAGTGCCACAACCAAAAACAGGGTTAAATAAAGAAATGTCACTACAATAAAAATAGGATTACATTAAAGAACATTGAAAATGTTTAAGAATGTTACACTAAGAGAATTTGTTAGATAGTTTAAGAAAATATAAATATATTCTTGTATTATTAAAAAGTAATTACAATAATAAATATCTAAAAAACAGTTAAAAATGTATATATTTACAATGTGTGATGACACTGTCTAAAACGCAGAAACCTCACAAGCGTGCCATTTTGTTTTTAAGAACGCTGATGATATTAATGTTGTCATTCATGCCTGGGTGTCTATTGGCGTTCAGCCTTAGTTGCCAGAGAAGTTCTCTGTATTCCAAGGCTGTCTCCCAGTCACCCCCTCTGGCATCTGGCACCACTTGTTCTAAAACTAAAAACCTCACTTCATAGTTGGGGCATGTTAGGGAATGTTTAAAAAAGGCATTAGAATCTTTCTGCTTGGAAATATCATAAAAATGTTCATAAATTCTTTTTCTAAGGCTCCTTTCAGTTTTGCCTATGTAGAAACCAGTACAGGCAGTACAATACCCTAAATAAACTACCCCTTTGCTTGCACAGTTAGTGGAACAGTTAGAGTTAAAAGAAAATTCCTGGAGGGGATATATAAACTGGAGGCGTTGAGTATAGCAAAACATTGTTTGCAAGCTCCACATTTAAATGTGCCTGTTTGGGGTGCCTGCGTGATTGCCAAAGAGTTAAATTTCCCTTCAAGTAATTCTTTGAGATTAATATCTCTCTTTCTAGTAAACTTGGGAGAAGTAGGTATTACCATCCTTAATTCTTCATGCAAAGTGAGAACTGGCCAATGTTTTTGGATAGCTTCTTCTATCTCCGTGGAGTTAAGGCAATAAGTGTAAGTGAAACTACCATAAACTGTCTCCTCTTTGTTGCTGGTGACTATGGCACTAGAGGAAATACCCTTACCTAAAAGTGGGGGGTAAATTGTTTCCCTATTATCAATAACTTCCTGTGCTAAAGTGTTAACCAATGAAGCAGGGTACCCTCTTTCCATGAACAGAGACTTTAGAAATTTGATCTCCTGTAAAAAGTCGCCAAGAGTGCTGGTCATTCTGGAAGCCCTAATGAATTGTCCTTTAACAATGCCCTTTTTTTGATAAAAGGGATGGCCGCTTTTGAAGTGTAAATAGGAATTGGAAAATGTGGGTTTCCTGCACAATTTAGATTGTAAGGAGCAGTTGTCTAAGTCTTTATATAGTGTAACATCCAGATAATGAAGTTCAAAATCACTAATAGTATGTGTAAAGGACAAGAAATGGGTGGTGGAGTTGAGATACTCAATAAAATTCAGAAGTTGCCCATGGGTGCCCCCCCATATGATGCAAATGTCATCCAAGAATCTTTTGTAATGTATTAGATGTTGAGCCCAACCGGTAGAAAAATAAACCTTTGCTCCCATCTATGTAGTACGACATTAGCGTATAAGGATGCACAAGGGGCACCCATGGATACCCCTTTTCTCTGTTTGTAAATTTCACCATTGAAGAATATATAGTTGTTCTCTAACACTATTTCCATAAATTCAACCAAGAGGTTGGTTGTGTTGTTACTCAGGCCAGCTTCGGTGGTAAGAACTTCATTGAACCAAGCCAAGCCGACCGAATGGGGAATACTTGGGAAGAGTTCAACTATATCAATGGTAACCAGAAGGAGCTCAGGTTTGCAACACGAGGGATCTATTCCCGTGAGGAAATCCCAAGAGTCTTTACATACATGTTGTAAGGAGCTACCAAGATGTTTAGTTGCAAAGTCTATAAATTTGCTAAGTGGTTCCGTTATACCACCTGCTCCAGATACAATGGGCCGGAACTTCAATGGTTCTAACCCTTTGTGAATTTTAGGAATTCCGAAAATAATCAGAATTTTGGGTTTTTGAACATGTAGGTAGTTAAAAAGTTTCTCATTAATGGCTCCTTGAAGTAGGTGGTCTGTAAGTGTAAAATTTATTTTAGCATAAGCAAGATTAACTTAGTTTCTTGAAACTATCTCATACTGATTAGTGTCTTGCAATATATCAAAAATGTAACCATCATAATCCGTATTGTACATGAGCACCATCCCTCCCCCCTTATCAGGTTTCATTACTCTAATATTCTCTTTTTTCAGGTCGTTAATGAGTCTGTGATCCCATTGGTCCCAGTTAACAGAACCTAAATTAATTTTCTGGGTTGGTATAGATCGAAGTTCATGTTCAACAAGCTCCTCAAAGACCTTAATAGAGGAGTGTGTGGGAGGGTTAAAGGTGCTAGTTCTAGAAAGCCCTTGGTTGACGTAAGGTTGTCCTTTAAAATAAAGTGAAAGGTTAAGGCTTCTTACAAAAAGTTTTAAGTCAATGAGGGCTTTGGCCATGTTAAGGGACCGCAAGGGTACAAACTGCATACCAAGTGTAAATAAGTTGAAAACATCTTGATGGACCTCCATTTCAGTGTAATTATACACAGTAAAATTACCATTTTTTATAATTTTACATAAATTACTTTGCTGTGTAAATATATCGACTTCAACTGTAGCCCCTACACTAACTCTATCTAACTGTGCCTGTTGCTCCAAGCTTGGGGTATCTGTCTCTGCCCCTTCGCCCCGGTCCTGCCGGGGGGTTGTTGAAAATCCTGGAAGGAATTTTTCCTTCCTTTTTCAGCTAATCTTTCGCTTCTACGTAATGGTTCAGTGTAAGATGTAGAATGGTTATCATATGCATCTCCAAAATTTTTTCTATTCCTATTAATATTATTGTTAGTTTCTTGCTTGTTACCCCATCTTGCCCTGTTAGGGAGTGGATAAGCCACTCTATCTTTGTATTCATTTAAATCTCGCTCAAGTTTGGGTATTTTGCGGTTTAAAATTTTTATGCAATATTGGTCAACATGTTCAAAAACATTATCATAGTTATATTTAACTTTGGCAAAATTATTATCATTTACCAATGCATCATTTAAAACATTTAGTTCAGTTAAAAGAATATCGGCCTTCGCCTCATATTCTTGAATCATCACCTTTAACATGTCTATACCAGCTCTGTAAAGTGAATCTGCTTGAACATTATTAGGAAACTTAAAACAACGTAACCCTTTCGGGACCCGTTGCACAGACACACATTTCTTCAGATAATTAATCTCGAGCTGGTTGCTTTTATAGGCATACAGTTTAAACAACCCCCCGGCAGGACTGGGGCGAAGGGGCAGAGACAGATACCCCAAGCTTGGAGCAACAGGCACAGTTAGATAGAGTTAGTGTAGGGGCTACAGTTGAAGTCGATATATTTACACAGCAAAGTAATTTATGTAAAATTATAAAAAATGGTAATTTTACTGTGTTACACTGAAATGGAGGTCCATCAAGATGTTTTCAACTTATTTACACTTGGTATGCAGTTTGTACCCTTGCGGTCCCTTAACATGGCCAAAGCCCTCATTGACTTAAAACTTTTTGTAAGAAGCCTTAACCTTTCACTTTATTTTAAAGGACAACCTTACGTCAACCAAGGGCTTTCTAGAACTAGCACCTTTAACCCTCCCACACACTCCTCTATTAAGGTCTTTGAGGAGCTTGTTGAACATGAACTTCGATCTATACCAACCCAAAAAATTAATTTAGGTTCTGTTAACTGGGACCAATGGGATCACAGACTCATTAACGACCTGAAAAAAGAGAATATTAGAGTAATGAAACCTGATAAGGGGGGAGGGATGGTGCTCATGTACAATACGGATTATGATGATATATTGTATTTTTTAATTTTTGTATATTATGATGATTTTTGATATATTGCAAGACACTAATCAGTATGAGATAGTTTCAAGAAACAAAGTTAATCTTGCTTATGCTAAAATAAATTTTACACTTACAGACCACCTACTTCAAGGAGCCATTAATGAGAAACTTTTTAACTACCTACATGTTCAAAAACCCAAAATTCCGATTATTTTCGGAATTCCTAAAATTCACAAAGGGTTAGAACCATTGAAGTTCCGGCCCATTGTATCTGGAGCAGGTGGTATAACGGAACCACTTAGCAAATTTATAGACTTTGCAACTAAACATCTTGGTAGCTCCTTACAACATGTATGTAAAGACTCTTGGGATTTCCTCACGGGAATAGATCCTTCGTGTTGCAAACCTGAGCTCCTTCTGGTTACCATTGATATAGTTGAACTCTTCCCAAGTATTCCCCATTCGGTCGGCTTGGCTTGGTTCAATGAAGTTCTTACCACCGAAGCTGGCCTGAGTAACAACACAACCAACCTCTTGGTTGAATTTATGGAAATAGTGTTAGAGAACAACTATATATTCTTCAATGGCGAAATTTACAAACAGAGAAAAGGGGTATCCATGGGTGCCCCTTGTGCATCCTTATACGCTAATGTCGTACTACATAGATGGGAGCAAAGGTTTATTTTTTCTACCGGTTGGGCTCAACATCTAATACATTACAAAAGATTCTTGGATGACATTTGCATCATATGGGGGGGCACCCATGGGCAACTTCTGAATTTTATTGAGTATCTCAACTCCACCACCCATTTCTTGTCCTTTACACATACTATTAGTGATTTTGAACTTCATTATCTGGATGTTACACTATATAAAGACTTAGACAACTGCTCCTTACAATCTAAATTGTACAGGAAACCCACATTTTCCAATTCCTATTTACACTTCAAAAGCGGCCATCCCTTTTATCAAAAAGGGCATTGTTAAAGGACAATTCATTAGGGCTTCCAGAATGACCAGCACTCTTGGCAACTTTTTACAGGAGATCAAATTTCTAAAGTCTCTGTTCATGGAAAGAGGGTACCCTGCTTCATTGGTTAACACTTTAGCACAGGAAGCTATTGATAATAGGGAAACAATTTACCCCCCACTTTTAGGTAAGGGTATTTCCCCTAGTGCCATAGTCACCAGCAACAAAGAGGAGACAGTTTATGGTAGTTTCACTTACACTTATTGCCTTAACTCCACGGAGATAGAAGAAGCTATCCAAAGACATTGGCCAGTTCTCACTTTGCATGAAGAATTAAGGATGGTACTGCCTACTTCTCCCAAGTTTACAAGAAAGAGAGATATTAATCTCAAAGAATTACTTGAAGGGAAATTTAACTCTTTGGCAATCACGCAGGCACCCCAAACAGGCACATTTAAATGTGGAGCTTGCAAACAATGTTTTGCTATACTCAACGCCTCCAGTTTATATATCCCCTCCAGGAATTTTCTTTTTAACTCTAACTGTTCCACTAACTGTGCAAGCAAAGGGGTAGTTTATTTAGGGTATTGTACTGCCTGTACTGGTTTCTACATAGGCAAAACTGAAAGGAGCCTTAGAAAAAGAATTTATGAACATTTTTATGATATTTCCAAGCAGAAAGATTCTAATGCCTTTTTTAAACATTCCCTAACATGCCCCAACTATGAATTGAGGTTTTTAGTTTTAGAACAAGTGGTGCCAGATGCCAGAGGGGGTGACTGGGAGACAGCCTTGGAATACAGAGAACTTCTCTGGCAACTAAGGCTGAACACCAATGGACCCCCAGGCATGAATGACAACATTAATATCATCAGCGTTCTTAAAAACAAAATGGCACGCTTGTGAGGTTTCTGCGTTTTAGACAGTGTCATCACACATTGTAAATATATACATTTTTAACTGTTTTTTAGATATTTATTATTGTAATTACTTTTTAATAATACAAGAATATATTTATATTTATATTTTCTTAAACTATCTAACAAATTCCCTTAATGTAACATTCTTAAACATTTTCAATGTTCTTTAATGTAATCCTATTTTTATTGTAGTGACATTTCTTTATTTAACCCTGTTTTTGGTTGTGGCACTGTTTTATTTAATTCAAGTTTTTAACATACTACTTTTCAGCGACACCCTTGGCTTGGAGATGTTTTTTAATTGCATTCTCCTTTAATTGTATCATTCAGTTGCTATATTGAATTGCAATGCTTAACTAATTAAGCAATTTAGTGATTTAGAAATGACTATTTAATGTGGCCATTTGGCTTCTTTAAAATTAACTTGAGGAAGCTCAGCATTAAGCTGAGCGAAAGCGCTTGTTATATTGTTTTGTCCATTTGATGTGAATAAAGATCTTAACTTGGATTATCTTCGCTCTACTTTCATTTTTTGGCTTCCAGGTCACTGCACTTGGACTAGTTGGGTTTGCCACTCTGCCTGGATTTTTGTGTTTCTCTGTCACTCTTTGGATTTCTTCATTGTTTGGACAATTTTACAATTCTCAAAAATAAAACAAAAACATCTGCAGTTTAAATAATTATAAAAAAATAGACATAATATAAAAACATCGGTTAATAATCAAAACAAGGTATATGACAATCATTTAATATTTAGAGAAATTTTAGACAGTTTGTAGAGAAATTTAAGGTAAGTTTGTCTAATACAAATATGAATTGCAATATGAAGTGAGGGAATAACAGGCTTGTGGTATATTTAGAGAGAAAGTCAAGGAAGAGAATTAGACTGCAGTAAGGAAGGGAGATTAAGGAGGTATAAGGAATGAAAAGGTACGCGTTCACATTTAGGGGTATCATTTAACCTGGTTTTGAGCAAGAACAGAGCCAGATTTTAGCTATGAAGTCTTTCATAATAGTTTTGAAAGATGGTAGGGAGGGTATAGACCTGGTGTATACAGGTAAGGAGTTCCAGTCCTTAGCAACCTTGTACGAGTACAGGGAATGCCCAGCAGATCTGCTAGGTTTGTAGACAGACAGGAGATTTTCAGTCACTGGATCACAATGACCAACTGGGAACATAGTTGTGTAGAAAGTTTTTTAGTGCTAGACAGGCAGATGGATGCTGGATAATTTTTTAGGTTTCAAGAGGTTGTGTATATGTTTGCTAATGTGGCAGTTCTAACCACTTTATGCTTTTCAGTGATATATAGTGGTGGGTTCTGAAAGGGGTATGTGCTGCAAATTTAGCAACTTTCTTATAGCATTGTTCAAGTTTTAATTTTTGTGATGCCTGAAGGTTAGTAAGGACAGGAGCACCATAAAGAAGAGCAAAGAGGAGATAAGTAGTGGCAAGTGTAGTTTTAGTGGTGTTGGTGAGAAATCCATCTGTTTTTGATAGGTTTTTCTTATGCAATTTTGTATATGCCAGTCAAATGTTATCACCTGCCATCACTGCTAATAGTTTGCTATGAGAACTGACTTCAATGGTTATATTATTAAGAGAGAGGACTTTAAAGTGTGTTTTTCCATGAGAGAGGGATTTGGGGAAAATATAGTACTTTGGTCTTTTTTGGACTGAGCATGAATTGTGAGTTACGAAGCCATGTTTCAGTGGCTGTTAAAGCTTGCTGAGTACTTTTTGGATGTATGCCATGTTGTCAGATGTGCATATGAAGGACAGTAAATATATGTTTATAACGGTTTATTTTTTAAGAAAACAGTGGCATTTATTCTGGAGATATACAGGAGCAAATTACTTGATTTGATAGATGAAGTTTTTCTTGTGTTTCAGTATATAAAAAGATCTTTTGGATGGTCTGATGATATTCAAGAATTCTCTACTTGTAGTACAGACTAGCAGAATCTTTGAAGAACTGTGGTGCAGTTAAAGTTTACAAATGGCAGACAGCTGTTGGTGAGATGGTTCTAGGTGTGACTTTTGTATGGTAACCTGTAAGGTTACATAGTCGGGTGAGAAATACTACTAAGTTATATAGAGTGACAGAAACAAAAAAATAGTATTCAGTCATTTTTATATACCTGCTCTAAGGGAGGTTAGAACTAGAGCTGAGATGAGAGGACAAACAGTGTGAGGAGTTGTCTAAGTGAGGGGTGGTAGGGCAGGGCTATAAGTGGAGTATTTCTAAGGACAGTATGTGTAAGTGAGGGGTGGTAGGGCAAAGCTATAAGTGGAGGATATCTAAGGATGGTTTGTGTAAGTGAGGGTGGTAGGGAAGTGCTATAAGTGAGGGGGTGGTAGGGTGGGGGATTTAAATGGGATATGTCTAACAAGAGTGTGTTTAAGTGAGAGGTGGTAGGGTGGGGCTATAACTGGAGTATGTCCAAGAACAGTATGTGCAGGTGGGAGGTGGTAGAGTGGGGCTATAACTAGAGTATGTCCAAGAAAAGTATGTGCAGGTAAGAGGGGTGGTAGGGCAGGGCTATAAGTGGAGTATGTTTAAGAACAGTTTGTGTAAGTGAGGGATTGTAGGGTACAGCTATAAGTGGGGTATGTCTAAGGATAGCATGTGCAAGTGAGGGGTGGTAGGGTGGGGCTATATACCACCACCGTAACAGACACAAGCATGCAAAATGTGAAGGTAATGCTACTCAATGCTAGAAGTCTAAACCTCAAAATGCACTCTCTCGAGGCACTCCTAAAATGGAGAACATCAATATCTGTGCAGTAACTGAGACCTGGAGCAAGGCTCCAGATAGCACCCCTGCAATACCAGGCTACAACTCTTACCACACTTTTCGGCCACAAAACCAAGACCGAAACACTAAAGTTGGAGGAGTGTCCATATTCACCAAGGATATTTACACCTCCAGGCTAGTTGCCCAACACAATGCATCTGAAATTCTCCAGGTGCAACTAACACTAGGTAAGACTGCAATCCAAATTGTAGCTTGCTAGCGATCCCCCATCTTTCCCCAAGATTCTCACTACACCTTTCTAAACATACTGGAGAATATTAAGATACAACCAAACACCCTAATACTGGGTGATTTCAACTACCCTGCCATTAACTGGGAAAACTACTCGGGTACCAACTCCTTTTCCCAACGGTTCTTGGAATTCATAAATTCCAACACCCTGGATCAACTAATCCATTGTCCCACCAGGGGCTCCAATAACCTAGACCTGGTCATTACCAACATGGGAGATAGATGCTCCACACCAGTGGTCACCCCCTCATTGATCAGGTCTGACCATAAGCAAATCACCCTTGACATCCACATCCCACCCTCACCCCCTAGTAAGGAAACCTCCTTAAAAAACTTCTCCAAAGCCAACTTCATGCTGCTGAAGTCAGAAGTGACAAACTTCATGACACCCATGCAGATGGGATCTGAAAGTTCAACTGCAGAATCCTACACTAAGGCACTGGACGAGCACATCCACTCGTTCATGAATCGTGCCATCCTATATAAAACCAAGATGCTCTCCTCCAAAAAAAGAAAGCCAATCTGGTGGTCCCCTGCTATAAACAAACTATACAATGAAAGGAAGAAACTGTTGCAGAAAAGAGGAAAATCCCAGGATGCAAAAAACTCCCTCAACAGCCTCTGTAAAAAGCTGAGATACCTCATAAAATCCTCAAAAGTTAGTTATGAAAATAAAATTGCCAAAGATTCCAAAGACAACCACAAGGCATTCTATAACTATGTCAAGAATCTAAATGTCAATGCTCAGATCTGCTCTGAGCTACAACAGAATGGCATTAAATATACTGATCCCAAGGATATTGCCAATATCCTGGCAGATCAATTTAGTGCCAACTTCACCCCCCCTCATCCCCTAATGGGCCCATCTCAATACCAAACGATTGCCAAATTCCGGTAATCATGGCCACACAGGTAGAAACTGCACTTTCCAAAGCTATGAATACAGCATCCATGGGACCAGATGACATCTCGGGCTGTGTACTACATGAGCTACAAAATGAATTGGCACCTCACCTAAGTGTCATGTTTAATCATAGCCTCAACTCAGGCTTCGTGCCCACTGAGTGGCACACAGCTACAGTTATCCCACTCCACAAGGGGGGATCCACCTTGGATCCCGGGAACTACCGTCTCATCAGTATGACGAGCCTGATCTGCAAGGGCATGGAATGCATTATCATGGAACTTATAAACAAAGACATTGGCAAGCTTCAAACACTGGACCCACCCAGTTTGGGTTTGTGAAGGGCCGATCTTGTCTCTTGAACCTGAATGACTTCTTTGAATCAGTCTCCAGAGCTGTGGACGAGGATAAGGCAGTCCACACAGCCTATTTGGACCTTGCCAAGGCCTTCGACACCATCCCCCGCTCTGGAATCATAGATAAACTTACTAAGCTGGGCATAAATCCCTACGTCACTCAATGGGTTGCCAACTGGCTTACTGACAGAACCCAGACTGCAAAAGTAGCCAAATCCAAATCCAGCTCCAGACAAGTGAAAAGTGGAGTACAACAGGGTTCAGTCCTGGGACCACTCTTGTTTGGCAACTGCTTCTCTGAAGTACAGGCCAAAACTAAGGGACTCTGGTTAACAAAGTTTGCAGATGACTGCAAACTGGGAGCCATTACTGAATCCCCAAATTATGTGGATATTCTACAAAAGGGCCTTACAGAAACAGATGCCTGGTGCCAGAGCCATGGACTCAAGCTTAATGCCAAGAAATGTATAGTTATCCCCCTTGGAAAAAAACATGTACCCATGAATTACTACATAGGTGGCAGTACACTAAACATCGAAAGTGTGATGAGATACTTAGGGACACAGGTGGACAGTGGTCTCACCTTCGATAACCACAATGCCACAACAGTCAGGAAATCTTTCTATGTGGCACACCTCATCACTAAGGGCTTTTCATCTAGAAAAAAGGAGGTCATTGTCCCACTGTACTCATCCCTCATTAGACCCATTATAGAGTATAATGCCCCATTTGGTATGTACCTCACAAGACATCTGCAACAGCTGGAAAGGCCGCAGAAATACCTCACTAAAAGAATCACAGGCCTAAAGCAGATGCCATATGCTGACCATCTAAAAAAAGAAATATCCAGGGAATTGCTATGGCTAGGCTTGTATAGGCCCTAGGGCCGATAGCCTAGTACCAACCTATGAACCTATGCAAGTGAGGAGTGGTAGGGTGGAGCTATAAGTGGAGTATGTCTAAGGACAGCATGTGTAAGTGAGGGTTGATAGGGTGGGGCTATAAGTGGAGTATTTCTAAGGACAGTATCTGTAAGTGAGGGGTGGTAGAACAGAGCTATAAGTGGAGTATGTCTAAGAATAGTATGTGTAAATGAGGAGTGGTAGGGTGGGGTTAAAAGTGGGGTATGTCTAAGGACAGTATCTGTAAGTCAGGGGTGATAGGGTGCGGCTATAAGTGGATTTTGTCTAAGAAAAGTATGTGTAAGTGCTGGGTGACAGGGTGTGGCTATAAGTGGAGTATGTCTAAGAATAGTATGTGTAAGTGAGGAGTGGTAGGGTGGGGCTATAAGTGGGGTATGTCTAAGGAAAGTATGTGTAAGTGAGGGCTGGTAGGGAGGAACTATTATGTGGGTATGTCTAAGGAGAGTCTATTTAAGTGATGAGTAGTAGGGTGAGGCTATAAGTGCAGTATGTCTAGGGAAAGTATGTATAAGTGAGGGGTGGTAGGTTGGGGCTGTAAATGGAGTATGTCTAAGGGCAGTATGTGTAAATGGAGGGTGGTAGGGTAGGGCTGTAAGTGGAGTATGACTGTTTACATCTTCCTCCTACCATTTTCATTTAAGGTCAACCTCCTCATACATTGCAAAGATTTGTTTATATATAACTGCATGTTATCAGTGCTGTCATAACTAATTATCCAACTAAGTAACTAACTAAATAAATAAATAAATGTAATCAGTGCTGCCGTTAAGCTATATATATATATATATATATATATATATATATATATATATAAAATGCATGTACTTCACTTATCCAAATGGTCACATCACCGACTTTCACCTCACCGAGACAAAAGGACCAACAAACCAGAAGATTGACATCTGGAACACTGACAATCCTCTCAAGGTAAGTAACTGCTTGGCCATGCCAAAAAAAAAAAAAATGAGCAAAAGTAAACTCACCCCTGTGGGGGGCTTTGCACGCCACATGCCCCAACTAAATATACCAACTCCAACATCGCACTACTGTGGGGATAAATGGGTAAATTTCAACAGGAGGGCAAAGTGGTTACTTACCTCAAGTGGAATGTTGGTTTTCAGATGTCGGACTTCTGGTTTGTCGGTCCTTTCATCTCGACGTAAAGTCGGTGATGTGGCTGTTCGGGTAAGTGAGGTAGATCCATATATAGTATATGGATCTACTTCAGTAGATCAAACTTTTACTAGTTCAAACCACATATGGCCAAGACCATATGTTCAAACTAGTAAAAGTTCGAACACTGAAGTAAAAACACATAAAACCAAAAAACACAAAACTAAACATCTATAGCAGGGGTGACTATGCCCCCTCCACCCCCCACACCCCCTTACTTAAATATACCAACTCCAAGGATCACACTACATTGCGTAAATGGGAAATCTTCCCTTTCCGCTATGTACGAAGATCACCATTTAGTCAGATCGAACTTCTTCAAGTTCAAACATATGGTCTCGGCCATATGTGGTTCGAACTTATAAACCTTTGATCTACTGAAGGGGACCCATAATATATATATAATTACTGTATATAGATAGACAGCTATATACATTGGTTTACTTTGGATCACCAAAATTTTACTTTATCGAAAATCCCAGCAGCATGATGAGAACACGAAAACTGGATATAACCAAACCATCACATTCCTGAAGTTTCCATCAAGAGAATACCAGCTGCTACTAAAAAAATAATAAAAAAACAGCTACTAGAAAAACAAAAAGTAAAAAACACATTCTTACATTTTTCCAGCACTGTGAGACATGTGTAGCAGGTGTTTCATTGATGTAAACTTTGGGAATGTGATGATTTGGTACTGCAAAATGAAACGGACGGTGCAAGTAAAAAACAAATAAACTGAAGTCAAGCACCGTGGACCCAGACAGGTGGCAAATAGGATTTAATGATTAAATCCACCACAATACGAATAGTAGCACAAATGTTTCCAAACCAAATCATACCATTTTTGCTACCAAAAGAATTTTGTTTTTGCATTTTGTTTGATAAGGAAGGCCCAGAAATAAAAAATAAAACTCTGCTATGAAAGACTGATCCCACAATGCCTCAGTAACCATTTGCAATGTTGGGACCTGCTAGAGCAAATCCCAAAACATGGAGGGTGAATGGCCCAAAGAATGGACTTATGCAGACAATTCAAAAGGTAGCCGGTGCCTCAGTAGCTAAATTAATATATAGGCTACTGTATTTCCTTGATTAAATATATCAGTAGTAATTTTTTTTTTTTTTTTGCTTTCTAGAAAAACAGGTTAACGTTCACACTGTCCAACTCGTTTTCATCATCAACTTCATCAGATAACCAACAAATCAGTCATCATTACTTTTATGTATCATTTGTAGACATTTAAACCAATCAGATGACATATCTTGTTAGACAAAGCAATTAATGTCCTTGTACTTAATAACATTAAAGTGCTGTGCAATACTAAAAATAGATACTCTTCCACACATAAAAGAAACTTCATAAATTATAAAGTGTCCCTGTCACTGAATAAATATGATAATAAATACAGTAAAATATATAAATACATATATATAAATTATGTATAAAATTATATAAAAATCAATAAAATATGTGTGTTTCTATAACTATCAGTCTTACAGCTCCCTCTAGTATCAGTATTGAAACTTACATTAAAAAACCTTAAATACAATATAAATAAGTATAATGTTTATTATATATATATGAAATTGTAGAGTTAGGATCAATTTCTAGAGTTTGGCTGATCTTAATTTGAGGACTGGTACTAGTGAAATTATATCATTAAGACCAGGCTTCTTAGTAGCTTCTAAAACCAGTTGCCAATATAATTCCCTGTATTCTACCAGGGTTTCCCACATACCACCCCTTGGATCAGGTTCTACTACTTCCAAAATGAAAAACTCAAATTTTGCATTGTTGCATGTCATTGTATGTTTGTATAATGTATTAGTTTCACATCCTGTCCTAATGTCATATAAATGTTCATAGATCCTTTGTTTTAGTTTTCTTTCACTTTTGCCAACATAAAAAGATCCACACTCTTTACACACAGATAAATATATAATGCCCTTATCAGTGATGCCAAAAATAAATAATTAAATAAATAAATATATAATTGCATGTAATCAGTGCTGCCATAAATACATATATAACTGTATGTAATCAGTGATGCCACAAATAAATAAATAAATAAATATATACATAATTGCATGTAATCAATGATGCCATAAATAAATAAATAAATGAATAAATATATAATTGCATGTAATCAGTAATGCCATAAATAAATAAATATATAATTCATGTAATCAGTGATGCCATAAATAAATAAATGTATAACATAATGTAATCTGTGATGCCAATAAACATATAACCGCATGTAACTGTTGAACTAGAATGGGACACAATAAAAGTCGGCCAAAAAGAGTTAGTGCTATTTATTATAAATTACACTTTCAGCTAGGACAGTGCCTAGCCTTCTTCAGACAAACAGTTAAAATATGGTAAACCAATGCCTTTTATCTAATCAAGTCAGTGATGTCATCAATTAAGCAATGTTGTTAGTAACCATAACAACATATTGTCGCAGCCTACTTTTATATAACAAGTTATAACTCTAACTTATAATACAGGAAATGATGAACAAAACAATATACATTCCTATCTCATCTTATGTTTAAAAACACACTTATATGTGTATACATGTTAAAAACTAAACTATACAAATGTAATAACAACATACTCTACTTAAAACACTAAATCAAATTCATACTAAATAAGTAAAATTCATAAAAATACTTATGAATTCCCTGGTTCTCCTTTGTGTGAATATAAGGACTAAAAAATACCTAATTAAACAAACGCTGCACTAACCAACCTTTAATTCCTGGTTAAACTGTCTTATGCAAAAACTTTGTATATTTACATTGTATTCAATTTTTATCTATTCAAAGTTAGGAGTTTCAACAGACTTTTAATACAAATACTATCATTAATCCCTGGGGGCATATGAGCCCTCGTTCGCACTTGCCACTTCAGTTCATATATTTCGAGCAAAATTTGCCAAGGACCCCCGAATGTTCTCAATTCTCTGTTGTAAAACTGTGAACCTAAAGGTGTGTGCGGGAAATTCAGAGCAGTGTTTGGCTAAAGCATTGTTAAAATCTTTCTTCTTTATTGCATAACAATGCTCATATATTTGCTGCCTAAATTGGGACCTCATTAAAAATGATGATTCCCTTTCTAGAATTCTTGGTTCTAGCCCTAGAATAGTATACAGACATGGTCAAAATCTTAAAGCCCTCTTAGAGAGCAACATTAACAGCAAGAATTCTTATAGTTGAATTAATGGGACGTTTAAATGTGGTTCATGTTCACAATGTAAACACATTCTGGTTGGTAACCAGGTGGTTTTGAACCACAACACATACAAAATAAAAGGAAAATTCAGCTGTGAATCTAAGGGTGAGATTTACGCTGCTTGTTGTAATTCATGTAACATGTTTTACATTGGGAAAACGGAGAGACGTCTTAGGCAGCGAATATATGAGCATTGTTATGCAATAAAGAAGAAAGATTTTAACAATGCTTTAGCCAAACACTGCTCTGAATTTCCCACACACATCTTTAGGTTCACAGTTTTACAACAGAGAATTGAAAACATTCGGGGGGTCATTGGCAAATTTTGCTTGAAACAGATGAACTGAAGTGGCAAGTGCGAACGAGGGCTCATATGCCCCCAGGGATTAATGATAGTATTTCCATTAAAAGTCTGTTGAAACTCCTAACTTTGAATAGATAAAAATTGAATACAATGCAAATATACAAAGTTTTTGCATAAGACAGTTTAACCAGGAATTAAAGGTTGGTTAGTGCAGCGTTTGTTTAATTAGGTTTTTTTAGTCCTTATATTCACACAAAGGAGAACCAGGGAATTCATAAGTATTTTTATGAATTTGACTTATTTAGTATGAATTTGATTTACTGTTTTAAGTAGAGTATGTTATTATTAAATTTGTATAGTTTAGTTTTTAACATGTATACACATATAAGTGTGTTTTTAAACATAAGTTGAGATAGGAATATATATTGTTTTGTTCATCATTTCCTGTATTATAAGTTAGAGTTATAACTTGTTATATAAAAGTAGGCTGTGACAATATGTTGTTATGGTTACTAACAACATTGCTTAATTGATGACATCACTGACTTGATTAGATAAAAGGCATTGGTTTACCATATTTTAACTGTTTGTCTGAAGAAGGCTAGGCACTGTCCTAGCTGAAAGTGTAATTTATAATAAATAGCACTAACTCTTTTTGGCCGACTTTTATTGTGTTCCATTCCAGTTCAACAGTTCATTGCTTGTGGATTTTTGGTGTTTTGTATTTTATATAACCGCATGTAATTAGCACTGCCATAAATAAATAAATATATAACTGCATGTAATCAGTGATGTGACAAATAAATAAATAAATACATAACTGTATATAATCAGTGATGCCATAAATAAATAAATAAATAAATAAATAAATAACTGCATATAATCAGTGGTGCCATAAATAAATGAATAAATATATAACTTCATGTAATCAGTGGTGCCATAAATAAATAAATAACTATATAACTGCATATAATCAGTGGTGCCATAAATAAATAAATATATAACTGCATGTAATCAGTGATGCCATAAATAAATACATAAACATAAAACTGCATGTAATCAGTGCTGTCATAAATAAATACATAAATATGTAACTGCATGTAATCAGTGATGCCATAAATCAATCAATAAATAAATAAATAAATAAATATATAACTGCATGCAATTAGTGATGCCATTAATATATATATATATATATATATATATATATATATATATATATATATATAAAATTGCATGTAATCAGCGGTGCCATAAATTGTGTCTTTCGCCTTTTCCCGGTTAGGGGTTGCCACAGCAGAACTCCGGTCCACTAATGATTGGCAGTTGATTTTTACATACCGGCTTGCCAGGCCTGACGCACAACCTTCAACAAAGGTACGCCCATTCACACATGTCTCCAGGCAGAAGATGCTCTAGCTGAGAATCGAACCGGACTGCGTCTTACAGTGAAGTGACAATGCTACAACAGCACAACTGCATGTAATCAGTGCTGCCATAAATAAATAAATAAATAAATAAATATATAACTGCATATAATTAGTGATGCCATAAATAAATAAATAAATAACTGCATGTAATCAGTGCTGCCATAAATAAAGAAAGAAATATATAACTGCATGTAATCAGTAATGCCATAAATAAATAAATAAATAAATAAATATATAACTGCATGTAATCAGTGATGCCATAAATAAATAAATAAATAAATATATAACTGCATATAATCAGTGGTGCCATAAATAAAGAAAGAAATATATAACTGCATGTAATCAGTGATGCCATAAATAAATAAATATATAACTGCATATAATCAGTGGTGCCATAAATAAAGAAAGAAATATATAACTGCATGTAATTAGTGATGCCATAAATAAATAAATATATAACTGCATGTAATCAGTGATGCCATAAATAAATAAATAAATATATAACTGCATATAATCAATGGTGCCATAAATAAAGAAAGAAATATATAACTGCATGTAATCAGTGATGCCATAAATAAATAAATAAATATATAAATATATAACTGCATGTAATCAGTGATGCCATAAATAAATAAATAACTGCATATAATCAGTGATGCCATAAATAAATGAATAAATATATAACTTCATGTAATCAGTGGTGCCATAAATAAATAAATAACTATATAACTGCATATAATAAGTAGTGCCATAAATAAATAAATATATAACTGCATGTAATCAGCGGTGCCATAAATAAATAAATAAATAAATATATAACTGCATATAATCAGTGGTGCCATAAATAAATAAATATATAACCGCATGTAATCAGTGATGCCATAAATAAATACATAAACATATAACTGCATGTAATCAGTGCTGTCATAAATAAATACATAAATATGTAACTGCATGTAATCAGTGATGCCATAAATCAATAAATAAATAAATAAATATATAACTGCATGCAATTAGTGATGCCATTAATATATATATATATAAAATTGCATGTAATCAGCGATGCCATAAATTGTTTGTGTCTTTCTGCTTTTCCCGGTTAGGGGTCGCCACAGCAGAACTCCGGTCCGCTAATGATTGGCAGTTGATTTTTACGTACCGGCTTACCAGGCCTGACGCACAACCTTCAACGAAGGTATGGCCATTCATGCATGTCTACATGCAGAAGACGCTCTAGCTGAGAATTGAACCGGACAGCGTCTTACTGTGAAGCGACAATGCTACCGCAGCACCACAACTGCATGTAATCAGTGCTGCCATAAATAAATAAATATATAACTGCATGTAATTAGTGATGCCATAAATAAATAAATAAATAATTGCATGTAATCAGTGCTGCCACAAATAAAGAAAGAAATATATAACTGCATGTAATTAGTGATGCCATAAATAAATAAATAAATAAATAAATAAATAAATATATAACTGCATGTAATCAGTGATGTCATAAATAAATAAATAAATAAATATATAACTGCACACAATCAGTGGTGCCATAAATAAATAAAGAAATATATAACTGCATGTAATTAGTGATGCCATAAATAAATAAATAACTAAATAAATATATAACTGCATATAATCAGTGATGCCATAAATAAATAAATATATAACTGCATATAATCAGTGGTGCCATAAATAAATAAATAAATATATAACTGCATGTAATCAGTGATGCCATAAATAAATAAATATATAACTGCTTATAATCAGTGGTGCCATAAATAAATAAATAAATAAATATATAACTGCATGTAATCAGTGATGCCATAAATAAATAAACAAATATATAACTTCATATAATCAGTGGTGCCATAAATAAATAAATATATAGCCGCATGTAATCAGTGATGCCATAAATAAATAAATAAATAAATATATAACTGCATATAATCAGTGCTGCCATAAATAAAGAAAGAAATATATAACTGCATGTAATCAGTAATGCCATAAATAAATAAATAAATATATAACTGCATGTAATCAGTGCCGCCATAAATAAATAAATAAATATATAACTGCATGTAATCAGTGGTTCCATAAATAAATAAATTTATTTATTTTATTTATTTATTTATTTTACATTTGTTGACCGGGAGGATCCGACTGGATGCATGTCCATTTTCAGCGGAGGCCCGGGGAGAAAAGCTCCAAAACACAGGTTACAAAACACTTAACTAAACAATGAAGCAAAATATACATTCAAAATAAGAGCATTCTAACTTATTCTTTCTAATTTATTTTAAATGTAAGAGGAGTAGGATAGTAAGGAGATGTAGAATATTCATGAGTTATAGACAGTTATTACATTCTAGAGTAGACTATCCCGGGTTTAGGCAATGGCAACTTCGCATTGAGCCCAGATGAGTTTTTAGCTTAGCTTTAAATTGACTTAAAGTAGAGATGGATATAATATCATGGGAAAGTTTGTTCCAAATTTTACCTGCAGCGTTGGAGAGAAGGAAGTCTCCAGCAGAGTTATTAGTTTTGAGTGTTTGGATTAGGAGACGGTTGGATGACCTCAATGGGCGGGGATTATTACAAAGGGGAAGTAGTGCTTTGAGGGAAGGAGCATATTCAGGGTTATATATGATTTTGTGAGTAAGGACTAGTAGGTTGAAAGTAATTAGGTTAGGAAGCTCGACCAGTTGAGTTTGGCTAAATTGGTACAATGATGGGTCCTATATGGGGACCCAGTAACAAACCTTGCAATATGATTGTAGCATTTAGAGAGTTTGTTCATGACAGTTTTACTTATATTGTGAAGTAAGGGGGACGAGTACAGGAGTGATGAGAGGAGGTGAGTCTGGGCAATGGCCATTTTAGCTTGGGGGGTCAGGAAGCTTTTTATTTTATATAAAGAGCCTAGCTTTTTGTTAATGGCCTTAATTATTTGGTTTGCGTGTATATCAAATTTTAGTTTGTTGTCTATGGTTACCCCCTAGTAATTTTGTCGAGAGGTCTGGAGAAATAATGGTCCCATCCTTAAATGAATAAATATATACATTCATGTAATCTTTGTGCCATATATAAATAAATAACTGCATGTAATCTGTGCTGTTATAAATAAATGAACATATAACTGCATGTAGTCAGTGATGCCATAAATAAATAAATATATAACTGCATGTAATCAGTGATGCCATAAATAAATATATAACCGCATGTAATCAGTGATGCCATAACTAAATATATAACTCTATATAATCAGTGGTGCCATACATAAATAAATAAATATATAACTGCATATAATCAGTGGTGTCATAAATAAATAAATAAATAAATATATAACTGCATGTAATCAGTGATGCCATAAATAAATATATAACTGCATATAATCAGTGGTGCCATAAATAAAGAAAGAAATATATAACTGCATGTAATCAGAGATGCCATAAATAAATAAATGTATAACTGCGTGTAATCAGTGGTGCCATAAATAAATAAATGAATAAACATATACATTCATGTAATCTTTGTGCCATAAATAAATAAATAACTGTATGTAATCTGTGCTGTGATAAATAAATGAATATATAACTGCATGCAGTCAGTGATGCCATAAATAAATAAATATATAACTGCATGTAATCAGTGATGCCATAAATAAATAAATAAATAAATACATAAATATATAACTGCATGTAATCAGCGGTGCCATAAATAAATATATAACCGCATGTAATCAGTGATGCCATAAATAAATATATAAATCTATGTAATCAGTGGTGCCATAAATAAATAAATAAATATATAACTGCATAAAATCAGTGGTGCCATAAATAAATTAATAAATAAATATATAACTGCATGTAATCAGTGATGCCATAAATAAATAAACAAATAAATATATAACTGCATATAATCAGTGGTGCCATAAATAAAGAAAGAAATATATAACTGCATGTAATCAGTGATGCCATAAATAAATAAATAAATATATAACTGCATGTAATCAGTGCCGCCATAAATAAATAAATATATAACTGCATGGAATCTGCGGAGCCATAAATAAATAAATATATAACTGCGTGTAATCAGTGGTGCCATAAATAAATAAATTAATAAATATATACATTCATGTAATCTTTGTGCCATAAATAAATAAATAACTGCATGTAATCTGTGCTGTTATAAATAAATGAATATATAACTGCATGTAGTCAGTGATACCATAAATAAATAAATATACAACTGCATGTAATCAGTGATGCCATAAATAAATAAATAAATACATAAATATATAACTGCATGTAATTAGCGGTGCCATAAATAAATATATAACCACATGTAATCAGTGATGCCATAAATAAATATATAAATCTATGTAATCAGTGGTGCCATAAATAAATAAATAAATATATAACTGCATATAATCAGTGGTGCCATAAATAAATTAATATATAACTGCATATAATCAGTGATGCCATAAATAAATAAATAAATGCATAAATAACTGCATGTAATCAGTGATGCCATAAATAAATAAATAAATATGTAATTGCATGTAATCAGTGATGCCATAAATAAATAAATAAATGACTGCATATAATCAGTGATGCAATAAATAAATAAATAAATATATGACTGCATATAATCAGTGATACCATAAATAAATAAATATATGACTGCATATGATCAGTGATGCCATAAATAAATAAATATATGACTGCATATAATCAGTGATGCCATAAATAAATAAATATATGACTGCATATAATCAGTGATGCCATAAATAAATAAATAAATATATGACTGCATATATCAGTGATGCCATAAATAAATAAATAAATAAATAAATATATGACTGCATATAATCAGTGATGCCATAAATAAATAAATAAATAAATATATGACTGCATATAATCAGTGATGCCATAAATAAATAAATAAATAAATATATGACTGCATATAATCAGTGATGCCATAAATAACTAAATAAATATATGACTGCATATAATCAGTGATGCCATAAATAAATAAATAAATAAATATATAACTGCATATAATCAGTGGTGCCATAAATAAATTAATAAATAAATATATAACTGCATATAATCAGTGATGCCATAAATAAATAAATAAATAAATATATGACTGCATATCATCAGTGATGCCATAAATAAATAAATAAATAAATATATGACTGCATATAATCAGTGATGCCATAAATAAATCAATATATGACTGCATATAATCAGTGATGCCATAAATAAATAAATAAATAAATATATGACTGCATATAATCAGTGATGCCATAAATAAATAAATAAATATATGACTGCATATAATCAGTGATGCCATAAATAAATAAATAAATAAATATATAACTGCATATAATCAGTGGTGCCATAAATAAATTAATAAATAAATATATAACTGCATATAATCAGTGATGCCATAAATAAATAAATAAATAAATATATGACTGCATATCATCAGTGATGCCATAAATAAATAAATAAATAAATATATGACTGCATATAATCAGTGATGCCATAAATAAATAAATATATAACTGTGCATAATCAGTGATGCCATAAATAAATAAATAAATGACTGCATATAATCAGTGATGCCATAAATAAATAAATAAATAAATATATGACTGCATATAATCAGTGATGCCATAAATAAATAAATAAATAAATATATAACTGCATATAATCAGTGGTGCCATAAATAAATAAATAAATAAATTAACTGCATATAATCAGTGGTGCCATATAAATATATAACTGCATGTAATCAGTGGTGCCATAAATAAATGACTGCATGTAATCAGTGTTGCCATAAATAAATAAGTAAATAAATAAATATATAACTGAATGTAATCAGTTGTGCCATAAATAAATAAATATATGACTGCATATAATCAGTGATGTCATAAATAAATAAATAAATAAATAAATATATAACTGCATATAATCAGTGCTGCCATATAAATATATAACTGCATGTAATCAGTGGTACCATAAATAAATGACTGCATGTAATCAGTGTTGCCATAAATAAATAAGTAAATAAATAAATATATGACTGCATATAATCAGTGATGCCATAAATAAATAAATAAATATATAACTGCATATAATCAGTGGTGCCATAAATAAATTAATAAATAAATATATAACTGCATATAATCAGTGATGCCATAAATAAATAAATAAATATATGACTGCATATAATCAGTGATGCCATAAATAAATAAATAAATAAATATATAACTGCATATAATCAGTGGTGCCATAAATAAATAAATATATTAACTGCATATAATCAGTGGTGCCATATAAATATATAACTGCATGTAATCAGTGGTGCCATAAATAAATGACTGCATGTAATCAGTGTTGCCATAAATAAATAAGTAAATAAATAAATATATGACTGTGTGTAATCAGAGGTGCCATAAATATATATTTGCATGTAATCAGTGGTGCCATAAATAAATAAATATATAACTCCATGTAATCAAGTGATGCCATAAATAAAGAAATAAATAAATATATAACTGAATGTAATCAGTGGTGCCATAAATAAATAAATCAATAACTGCATGTAATCAGTGATGCCATAAATAAATAAATAAATAAATAAATAAATAAATAAATAACTGCATGTAATCAGTGATGCCAGAAATAAATACATAAATATATAACTGCATATAATCAATGGTGCCATAAATAAGTAAATATATATATATATATATATATATATATATATATATATATATATATGTGTGTGTGTATAACTGCATGTAATCAGTAGTGCCATAACTTTATAAATACATAAATATATAACTGCATGTAATCAGTGCTGTTATAAATAAATACATAGGTTCATAGGTAGGTACCAGGCTATCTGCCCAAGGACCTATGTAAGCCTAGCCAGCAAAGTTCCATAGCTTACGCCACCCAAGAAAGTTATTTTCCTGTGCCACTGTCTAGCAGAGACACAGAAGTGATCCCCGGGGTATATTTCCTATTTCCCATCCACTCATCAAGATTTTTCTTGAAGACTGCTAATGAAGAACTTTGCTTCACATAGGTGGGTAGCTTGTTCCAGAGTATAGGAAGTCTCTGGGACAGGAATCTATCCATCCAGCGTGTCCTCTTTATTGTGGTGACAAGGTTTAGGTTCCTAGAGCATGTAGCTCAGAGAGATTGGGATTTATTTAGGTGTAGCATGTCCAACAGCTCTGGGTTTGACATAGCTTTATAAGTTAGGCAGAGATCACCTTGGAGTAGGCTGTATGCTACGGAGTAAAGCTGGAGTTTTTTGAGGTGGTCAGTGTAGGGCATTTGTTTGAGGCCAGTAATCCTCTTTGTGAGGTACTTCTGTGGCCTTTCCAGCTGCTGCAGATGTCTTGTGAGGTACATTCCAAAAGGGGCGTTGCACTCAATAATGGGTCTAATGAGTGACGAGTAGAGGGGAACAATGACCTCTTTTTTCTTGGATGAGAACCATTTTATGATGAGGTGTGCCACATAGAAGGACTTCCTGACTAATGTGGCAACGTGACTATCAAAGGAGAGACTACTGTCCACCTGGGTCCTAAGGTCTCTTATCACCCATTCGGTGTTAAGTAGATTGCTGCCTATGTGGTTGTTCATGGGTACAGAGTTTTTACCAAAGGGGATGACACTGTACTTTTTGGCATTGAGCTTGAGGGCATGGCTCTGACACCAGGCATCTGTCTCAGTGAGGCCCTTCCATAGGATGTCCACATCATTTGGGGACTTGACTATGGCTCCTAGTTTGCAGTCATCTGCAAACTTCGTTAGCTAGAGGCCTTCTGTGTTCACCTGTACTTCAGAGAAGTAGACAACAAACAGGAGAGGTCCCAGGATGGAACCCTGTGGTACTCCACTTGTCACTTCTTTGAGGTCAGATTTGGAGTCTGCAACTTTTACAGTATGGTTTATGTCAGTGGGCCAGTTGGCAACCCATCTTGTGATGTAGGGATTTATACCTAGTTTAATGAATTTAGCTATAATTCCAGAATATGGTGTTGAAAGCCTTGGCGAGGTCAAGATAGGCTGTGTGAACCACCTTACCCTCATCCACAGCTTTGGTGACTGCCTCAAAGAAGTCAATCAGGTTCAGGAGCATGATCTGCCTTTCACAAACCCAAACTGGGTGGGATTCAGAGTTTGGAGGTTACCAATGTCTTTGTTTATGAGTTCCATGATGATACGTTCCATGGCCTTGCAGACCAGGCTCATCAGGCTAATAGGTCGATAGTTCCTGGGATCAGTGGTGGCTCCCCCTTTGTGGAGTGGGATAACTGATGCTGTGTGCCATTCAGTGGGTACAAAGCCTGATGCGAGGCTATTATTGAACATGGTGCTTAAGTGGGGGAGCCAGTTCATTCTGAAGTAAGTGTAAAACGCAGCCTGGGATGTTGTCCGGTCCCATGGATGCTTTGTTTTTGGCTTTAGAGAGTGCAGCTTTTACCTGCGCAGTTGTGATTACAGGGACACTGTATTCTTCCTGTATAGATATGGACCCTTTAGGGGGTGAGAGGGGGTAAAGTTAGCACTGAACCTATCTGCCAGGATGTTGCCAATATCAGTTGGTTCTGTAATTTTCGTTCCTTTGTGCTGTAACTCAGAACAGATCTGGGTGTTGCCATCTAAATTCTTGACATAGCTATAGAATGCTTTGTGGCTGTCCTTGGATTTAGTGGCAATTTTGTTTTCATAGCTAGTTTTGGAGGATCTTATAAGGGATCTCATCTTCTTACTGAGGCTGACCAGGGAGCTCCTCCACTCATGGGATTTTACTCTCTTTTGCAAGAGTTTCTTCCTTCTGTTGTACAGTTTGTTTATGGCAGGGGACCACCAGATTGGCTTCCTTTTTTGGAGGATAGCATCTTGGTTCTGTTTGGGATGGCACGATCCATGCCCTCATGTAAGTGCTTATAGAGTGCATTTGTGTATGATTCAGCAGTTGTAACTGTATTGTCCATCTGCATGGATGTCATGAAGTTCACCACTTCTGTCTTAAGAAGCATGAAGTTGGCTTTGGAGAATTTATTTACTGTGGTTTCCTTAATGGGGGGTGGGGGCAGGATGTGGATATCAAGGGTGATAAGCATATGGTCGGATCGGACCAACAAGGAGTTGACTTCAGGTGTGGAACACCGGTCACTCATGTTGGTAATGACTAGGTCTAGGATATTGTTGCCCATGGTGGGGGTGTAGATAAGTTGATCTACGGCATTGGAGTTTATGATTTCCAGAAAGCGTTGAGCTAAGGAGTTGGTACATGAGCAGTTTTCCAGTTAATGGTGGGGTAGTTGAAGTTGCCCATTATTAGGGTGTTTGGTTGAACCCTAATATTTTCCAGTACATCAAGAAAAGAGGAGTGTGAATCCTGGGGCATGGTGTGGGATCTGTAGCAAGCTACAATTTGGATTGCAGTTTTGCCCAGAGTTAGTTGCACTTGGATAACCTTGGATGCATTATGCTGAGCAACTAGCCTGGAGGTGTGGATATTCTTAATGAATATGGACACACCTCCGCCTTTGGTGTTTCGGTCCAGGTTACATGGCTGAAAAGTGTGGTATGAGTTATATCCTGGTAGTGCAGGGGTGCTCACTGGAGACTTGAACCAGGTCTCAGTCGCTGCACAGATATTGATGTTCTACATTTTAAGGAGTGCCTCGAGTGAGGGCATTTTAAGATTTAGACTTCTAGCATTGAGTAGAATTACACTCAGTTTTTGCTTGCCTGTTCCTGTTATGGTGGTGAATTTGTTATTTGAACCCTGCCTAAAAAAAGGCACTGTAGGGGCAGCAAGAGCCTTAGCCAGTATACGGAATCCCAGGGGCGACAGGTGCAGGCCATCTGTGAAAAAGTATTGTGGTCTGTCGACCATGTCATCCCAAGCAGACAGCTACTGGATCCCCTTAGAATGACACCAGAAGCTTAGCCAATTGTTGAAGTCAATCATTTTGTCCTTGTACTGTGGTATTATTCTGGGTGATGGCAGAATGCTATTAATGGCTAGGGTCATACCTGCCTAGGCTACAAGATCAGAGAGCTCTTCCATGTCTCTTTTCATGCAGTCCAGGGAGGTATGTCTCAGGTCATTCACACCAACATGGACAATGACAGAGTCATATTTGTACTTGTTGTGGAGTGACCTGAATGCATGGGTTATGTGGTGGATCCTGGCACCCGACAGGCAGTTTACAGTAACCTTCTCCTTGTTTAGCCTGGTGAGTGGGACATCAGTGTGCCTGACTATAGAGTCACCTATGACCAGTGTGTTGGGTACATTGTTTTGCCCTATTGGCTGTGGTTGAGTGGTACACTGAGTCTGTGGGCTATGTGTCATTTGGGTTGTGTTGGGGGATGGAGGTTGCTTGCGTTTCTGCTTTGGAGGTCTCTGTTGCTTAGACAGATTATTATTGAGAGCTTCTGTGAATGTTTTTGTGTTACGTGTGGATTTTGGTGGTGTAGATTTAGTAAGACTATGTGATAAGTGTGGTGTGGTGCAAATGTTTACCTTCTCCTCATAGCTGTCAAGCTCAGTCTTGGTTGGAGAGAGCTTTACCTCCAGTTTGGCTAGATAAGTGCATCTCTCACAGGTTGTAGTGTTGGGTGGTAGCAGGAGAGGGTTGTCTGTGTACATGAGGCAATTTCTACATTGCCTCAAGATGCCCAGACTCAGATAGACAGGAGAGAACACTGGGAGCTGACCCTTGGACATACCTGAATAAAAAAACTATCTTCCTCTAGATAAGTGAGGAAAGTGAGTATAAGAGCTGTTTTTTCTCTAAGAAAGTGAGAAAAGTAAGTACAAAAAATGTTTTCCTCTAGGTAATGAGGAAGATTGAGTGCTGTAGTAATTAGCTTATTTAGTGCTTACAAGTTCTGAACAAGTGCTGAGCATAAATAAGCAAATTTAAGTGCTAAAACTAAGAATCTGTATCTGCACTAGACAAGTTACAGGACAGAAACAAGTGCAAATGCAGGCTTTCAAATCAGAAAGTTGAGAGAGATGGAAGAGATTGCCCAAACGGCCAATAACTACAATTTCTGGGCCAGAACTACTCCTGATGTGGTAGACAGGTTACCTAGTGCTTACCACTCCCACTGATAAGCTAGAAGGCTTCCCTCCAACACAGAAACGCTTGGGGTCTCAGAAGCTTACATACAGTCCAGGATACAACAAATCTGTATCTGGAACACTAGTTACATGAAAGGTAGGAAACAGGCTTACAGTTTTTTTTTTTTTACAGAAAAGTAACAAAAACAGTAGTAAAAACAATTCACATGCAGTGCAAGCTAGCACACTTGAGTATGTAGCAATATTAGACCAAACACAGTTTAAAATGCAATTAAATTAAAAAGGACTAAAAGCAAGTGCAGAAAGAGTTTATTAGGTAGAATGTGGTAAAGAGATGGGACTGGAGAAGTGTCCCAGATCAAATCTACAGTGGGGCGGGCAACTGCAAAAGCCACCAAATTTAAACTACAAACCAAAAATAGGGAGGGTGGGAGAAAACAGTTTCAACAGAGATCTAAGCAACAACTAACAGTACAAACTTTAAAACCAAAAAAAAATATTCTCAGCTCTGTATATTTGCCGATCAGTCTCTCAGAACAGTGAGATAACAGTTTCAACATGGATCTAAGCAATAATTAACAAACTCTATAACTATAAAAATATACTCATCTCTGTATATTTGCAGATAATCTGTAAGGCAGTCTCTCAGAAAAAGAAGTTATGTACCTACCATAACGTTCCATGTTAGTTGCCTTCATCTCTCCTTCCTTCTTGCTGTTTGGGATCTCAGCTCCGACTTGGCCATCTTCAATAGTTCGAGAGCTGTTTACTGGCTCGAGGTTACCCCTTATCCCATGATGCCTAGCGAAAGCTACCCAGATCTCATTTGTAATAGCTAATCCCAGACATAAACTGAGAAAACCAGTTATCTAAAAACTGGTTGTTCAATACATCAACCTGGCCAGAAGAGCAATAAGGAGGAAAATACTCAGCCAGTGAAAACAAGAACTCCTCTCAGTCCACTAGGATGGAAGAAGAAGGGAGGGACGCAAGAAGGAAGGCGAGATGAAGACAACTAACGTGGAACGTTATGGTAGGTACATAACTTCTTTATGTTAAGTTGTCTATTTTGCCTTCGTTCTTGCTGTTTGGGACAGCGTCCCTAGCACCTAATATCCTGGGTGGCTCATTGGAACAGACTCTTCAGAACAGCGGAACCAAAGTCAGCTCTGCTCCGGGAGACCATATCCACCTTGTAATGAGATATAAAGGTATGAGGGATTGCCCACGTGGCAGCTGCACAGATTGAATCTATGGGCAACCTAGACTGAAAAGCTATGGAGGTGGCTAATGCCCTGGTAGAATGACCTTTTGCTTTAGCTGGTAACTCCTTTATTCCGTAACTGGTAAATAAAGATAATAGTATTAGATAACCATCTGGATAAGGTCACCTTGGAAACTGGGAGGCCTTGTTTGTTGAAGGCATAAGAGAGAAATAACTGGTCTGACTTTCTTAGTTCTTTAGTTCTATGAAGGTGAAAACGCAATTGTCTGTGAACATCCAGTTGGTGGAGCTTGTATTCTGCCTTGTTGCTGTGATTGGGAAAGAATGCTGGGAGATCTATGGATTGATTTAAATTGTTCTCTGAGCAGACTTTAGGTAGAAAGGATGGACTGGTCCTCAGAGAAACTCTGTCCTTGTGAAACACCAGGTAAGGAGGACGAGCACATAGTGCTTGAAGTTCTGAGACATGCCTAGCTGAAGTGACAGCAACCAGAAAAAGTGTCTTCCAAGACAGAAACTAAAGGGAACATGATGCTGCCGGTTCAAAAGGAGGCAAAAGTAAGGAAGTTAAGACTAAATTAAGATCCCAAGGAGGAGGGGGATCTCTCACTGGAGGTCTAAAAAGAGATGTTCCTCTCAGAAAAGCCTTACAGAGCTTATGAGACATGATGTTAGAATTCAACAATCCGATATGAAAATTTGAAATGGCCACTAACTGTACTCTAATAGTAGTGGAAGCGGCACCAGACTGAAAAAGTTGTGTTAAAAATTCAAGAATTTCATGGACTGGGGCTGAGAAAGGATCCACATTTCTAGACTCTGCCCAGTAAGAAAACCGTTTCCATTTACTAGCATACGTTTTTCTCGTAGCAGACTTATGTGAATAAACCATAATATCATGGACTGCTGGGGATATACCAGGAAGCCTGGCTAAGGTTGGAAGTGGAATAACCAAGCTGTAAGCTGGAGTGTTTGGAGGGATTGATGCAACCCACCTAATTGATGAATCAGAAGATCTGAAATCGGGTCCAGAATCCAGGGCTGATCGACAAGGTAGGGGTGCAGGAATGCAAACCATATCTGTTGAGGCCAATAAGGGGCAATGAGGATCATTTTGCAACCCAACGATTTTTCTTTCTGTATGAGTCTTGGTATTAGGGGAAATGGGAGAAAAGCATAAAGGAGTCCCTGAGGCCAATCGTGAACTAGATCATCTCTGGGTATGTGACCTGGAAACGGAAGAAGGGAGAAGTAGTTGTTGCATTTGCTGTTAAGAGTGGTGGCAAACAGATTGCAGCAAGGCTGTCCCCATTTGCAGAAGATAAGATCCGCAACTTCCTGATTCAGAGATCACTCATAAGGCATGAGAATAGCTCTGCTGAGCCTGTCTGCTATGACGTTGGATCTCCCAGGGATGTGCATCGCAATCAGAAAATGTTGGGAGGAAATCGCCCATTGCCACAGTCTGAGAGCCTCTTGACACAGGGGGTAGGACCTGGTTCTGCCCTGTTTGTTGATGTACCACACCACTGACATGTTTCCTGTTTAAATTGCAATGGTCCCAGAAGGAAGAGAGTCTTGAAGGGCTTGCAACACCAGAAGCATGGCTCTCATTTCTAGGACATTGATGTCCAGATGGTACTCGTGAGGTTGCCAAGTGCCTTGGACTGTCCTGCCTAGATAATTCCCCCACCCACCCTATCAGGGAGGTGTCCGTGGTCACTGTGGCTACCAGTGGAGGCTGTATGAAAGGTCTGCCCTGAGACACTAGTGGGGAGTCCATCCACCAAGACAGGTGCCTTTTGCATGTTTCTGTAATCAGGATCAAGTGAGACATGGGAAGCTCCTGAAAGGACCACTGCATGAAAAGAAGCCACTGAAGAATTCTCATGTGAAAATGCGCTAATGGAACTAGAAGAATGGCAGCTGCCATGGAGCCCAGAGCTTGAAGGACATATCTGACTTGAATCCTTTTGCTCTGCATTAGGATTAACACTTGTTGATGAATTGTGAAAACTCTTTCCAGTGGTAATCTTGCAAACATCTCCCTTGTGTTTCATTCTGCTCCTATGTAAGTGATAGACTGACAGGGCAACAAGGCACATTTTTCAAAATTTATTGTGATGCCTAGTTGAGTGCATGATGTGATTGTATAATCCCATGCTTGTAAGAGTTGATGCCTGTTGGTAGCAGTGAGGAGCCAGTCATCTAGATATGGAAACACCTGGAATCCTTGAAGCCTCAGTTGAGCCGTGACTAGTGCTATACACTTGGTGAACACCCTGGGGGCTGAGGTGAGACCAAAGGGCAGAGCTCTGAACTGGTAATGACTGGCCCCTACCCAGAAGTGAAGAAATCTCCTGGAGAGTCTGTCCATCTTGATATTGTAGTACGCGTCCTGAAGATCTATCGAGCACATCCAATTGTTCTGACGCAGAAAGGGTAGAATGGACTGTAGCGTGACCATTCAAAACTTTTCTCTTTGTACAGATTTGTTTAGTCTGCTGAGATCCAGACACAGTCTCCAGTCCCCTGTCTTTTTTGGTACCAAAAAGAATCTTGAGTAAGTTCCGGATCCGAGCTGGTCTGTGGGGACTTCCTGAATGGTTCTTTTTTCTAACAGTTTTGAAACTTCTATGACTGCTTGCTCCCTCAGATTGGGTGGAACATCTGGAAGGGCCTTTTTTGACTGTAAGGGGGATTGATGGAAGGGAATATTGCAACCTCCGGATATAATAGATAGTACCCATCTGTCTCTTGTTAAATTCTGCCAGGCTTTTGGGTACAGTGAAAGTCTTCCCCCAACTGCCTCCAGAGGTGAGCAGCCAGGCAACCCTTCAGGGATGCTGGAAGGGCTTGCCAGAGAAGGATTCTCTGTCACCCTGGTTCTGTGGACCCCCTCTGCCATGAGGGTGGTGTCTGTTATTGTTGTTTCCCCCTCTGCCTCTGGAGGAAAAATCACCACGTGTGTCAGGCAAGGATCCCTGGGATTTCCAGAACCACATCTTCCCACTCTTTTGACCCTTGGGGTAAGGTCTAGAGGGAGTGGAAAAATGGACTCCCATGGCAGAGAAAGTCTTGCCTTCTTGCTCACACCTGGTCAATGTGTCTTTCACCTGAGGTCCAAAGAGAAAGGAGCCATCAAAGGGAGTACTGGTGAAGGACACTTGAAAGGGTTTCGCAAACTGACACAGCCGCATCCAAGCATGTCTCCTGAGGGCCACACCTGTGCCAGTGGCTCTGCTCACTCCATTGGCTGCATAGGAAATCAGCCTCATGGAGGAGTTGACTATGGAATTGAGTCTCCAGCTGGGAAGCTACTTTGGCTTGTACTCCCTCAGCTTTAGGATCTTGAAGGGCATCTCCAAGCTCTTTCAGGAGATTCCTTTGAAGATGAGTAAAATGACATAGATAGTTCAGGGACCTCATCTAGAAGGTCGCTGAAGCAAACATCCACTTTCAGTATCTGTCCATCATCCAAGACTCTTTGTTAGGGGGATGAACAGATGAAGAGGTTTCTGCTAACTCTTTCTTGGTGGCTGCTGCTACCACCATGCCACCAACGGGCACACCTTTGGAAAGGAATTGCTTATCCTGGGGGGCTGTAATAAATTTGTTAGCTCTCCTTGGAGTTGGTTCCACAGTGTCTGGAGCTGACCAAGCCTTTTGAGCCACCACAGACATGAGTGGGTCAAAAGGACGAGAAACCCAGGAGGTGGAAGGTTGGGAACCGAATGCATCCAGGAATACAGACTCATCCTCAGTAGGGGCTAGGGAAGTCCAGTTCCCCCTCTGCCTAAGCATTTCAAGGATATTCGAAAAGGAAACATCTTCAGAGGAGGACCTCGGGGACCCTTCCGATTCATCTAAGTCTGTATCTGAAGTGACAGACTCAGGGGAGTCAGTGTGCTTCCTCTTGCACTTCTTCTTCTGAGGGGGCTCCTCTGAGTGATCAGGGGAGGCCTCAGAAGAAGAGGGAACACCCAATGGGGTGTCCTTGGGCATTGGTTCCCTATGCTTGGGGTCTGGAGGAGGAGCAGAGGTTGGCACAGACACTATGGGGAATGGAGCCGATGGAGCTGATAGTGGAGCTGTTTCGGGAGACAGTACACTCTGCATGACCTTAAAGGCATCCCAACCTTGATGCAGAGAAACTCCGGTTCTGAAGAAATAGGAATCTTTCCCCGTGCCGAGGGCGACAGCTCCGAGGCAGATGTTGGAGCCGAGCTCACCTGTGCCGAAGTTCCGAGGGGGAGAATGGGGTCAGACAAGGGTCTGATTCCATTCCCCCCCTCAGAAATGATGAGAGAGCCCTGCTATCCAGATTCCACAATAAAAGGAACAATTGAGGTAATAGGAGCCGAAGTCGGAGCCGAAGGAGAGATGGTGATCGTAGCCAACGGTTCTACTACCCTCACACCAACGAACTCCGGCTCCGAACTCGATAGAGTTGGAGGAGGAATGGAAATAGAGGTAGTTGGAGCCAATACCTGTTGAGGTGGGCTGGCTAGTAATTTAGCTAGTGCCTGTGACTTAAGCAACCTACTTACTACTCTCTCCAAATCATGATCTGAAAACCTAGAGGATTGAGAGGAGTGTGAAGAATGGTGGCTACGTTCACTTTGTAATAATGGTGACTGAAGCGCCGAGTGGATGAACTCTAAAGAAGGGAACCTCAGTCTCTTATGGCTCCGTGATGGCTCCGAAACATCTGATCAGTTGTTCCAATACAGGAGTCAGCTCCAAAGGTGGAGCCGATGGTTTGACACATTTAGGGGATTTCACTGGCTGAGAACTCTTTACCGGTGAATCCTGAGGCTTCAATAAACCCCGAATGATTAATTTGTTTTTGCACTCCTGCAGGACCCTTGGACTAAAGGAGTGGCAAATAGAACAAAAGTCCTGCAGGTGAACAGTACCCAAACAATAAACGCAACTAGTGTGCCCATCTGTCAGAGACATTTTCTGACAGCATGAGTCACACTTTTTGAAGCCAGAAACTTTCGTATCCTTGCACATGACTCTACCACTACACATAATCCAAGCACCACAATACAGACAAAAAACCTCTACACTACTAAATGAACACAGCAGTTTTTTTTTTTATACAATAAAAGGGAAGGGAAGGAGAGCCTCTAAGTTAAACGGCTGTCCTAAGGGAGGGGGGAGGGGAGAACTCTCTAATTTAAACGAGTTCTTAAGAAAAAAAGGGACTGCGGAAATAAGCAACACCCACAAACAACACCCACAGAGAATAAAACTATAAGGGGAAGTATACACTAGTTTTAAGAAGTTTTAACAAATATAAACATATAAATATACAAAAGTATACAAGCCTGAGCCAGAAATGACACACCTCATAGCTGAAGAGGCAAACGAGATCTGGGTAGCTTTCGCTAGGCATCATGGGATAAGGGGTAGCCTAGAGCCAGTAAACAGCTCTCAAGCTATTGAAGATGGCAGAGTCAGAGCCGAACGAAGGCGAGACAGACAACTTAACATCACAGGTTCCAGCAATTTGAATGCAGCTGTTACTATACCAACTGAAGACACGGCAGAAAATGGGGGTGGGGTGGGGAAAACAGTTTTAACAGAGATCTGAGCAACAACTAACAGTACAAACTTTAAAACCAAAAAAAATATTTTCAGCTCTGTATATTTGCCGATCAGTCTCTAAGAACAGTGAGACAACAGTTTCAACAGAGATCTAAGCAACAATTAACAAACTATATAACTGCATGTATTCAGTGATGCGATAAATAAATGAATATATAACTGCATATAATCAGTAGTGTCATAAATATATAACTGCATATAATCAGTGGTGCCATAAATAAATAAATATATAACTGCATGTAATCAGTGATGCCATAATTAAATAAATATATAACTGCATGCAATCAGTGATGCCATAAATAAATAAATATATGTATGTATATATATATATATATATATATATATATATATATAAAACTGCATGTAATCAAGCAGTGCCATAAATAAATAAGTAAATAAATAAATATATAATTGCATGTAATCAGTTATGCCATAAATAAATAAATGAATATATAACTGCATGTAATTAAATATATAACTGCATGTAATCAGTTATGCCATAAATAAATAAATGAATATATAACTGCATGTAATCAGTGATGCGATAAATAAATAAATGTATAACTGCATGTAATCTCTGGCGCCATAAATATATAACTGCATGTAATCAGTGATGCCATAAATAAATAAATAAATATATAACTGCATGTAATCAGTGGTTCCATAAATAAATAAGTAAATAAATAAATATATAATTGCATGTAATCAGTGATGCGATAAATAAATAAATGTATAACTGCATGTAATCTCTGGTGCCATAAATATATAACTGCATGTAATCAGTGGTTCCATAAATAAATAAATATATAATTGCATTTAATCAACTCTGCCAAGAATAAATAAATAAATATATAACTCCTTGTAATCGGTGGTGCCATAAATAAATAAATATATAACTGCATGCAATCAACGCTGCCAGGAATAAATAAATAAATAAGTATATAATTGCATGTAATCAGAGGTGCCATAAATAAATCAATATATAACTGCATGTAATCAGTCTTCTTCTTCTTCCAGCTGCTCCCATTAGGGGTCGCCACAGCAGATCAACTCTTTCCATTTCTTCCTGTCCTCTGCATCTTGCTCTGTCACACCAAACACCTGCATGTCCTCTCTCACCACATCCATAAACCTTATCTTAGGCCTTCCTCTTTTCCTGTAACCTGGCAGTTTCATCCTTAGCATCTTTTTCCCAATATACTCTGCATCCCTCCTCAGCACATGTCCAAATCAATGTAATCTTGCCTCTCTGGCTTTGTCTCCAAACCGTCCAACCTGGGCTGATCCTCTAATATACTTATTCCTAATCCTGTCCATCCTCGTCACACCCAGTGCAAATCTTAACATCTTCAACTCTGCCATGTCAAGCTCTGACTTCTGCCTCTTTGTCAATGCCACTGTCTCCAACCCATCTAACATAGCTGGTCTCACTACCCTCTTGTAGACCTTCACTTTCACTCTTACTGGTACTCGTCTGTCACAAATCACTCCTGACACTCTTCTCCACCCACTCCATCCAGCCTGTACTCTCTTCTTCACCTCTCTTCCACACTCACCATTACTCTGAACTGTTGATCCCACGTACTTAAACTCATTCACCTTCACCACCTCTACTCCCTGTATCCTCACAATTCCTCTATCCTCCCTCTCATTCACACACATATATTCTGTCTTAGTCCTGCTGACCTTCATTCCTCTTCTCTCTAGAGCATATCTATACCTCTCCAGGGTCTCCTCCACCTGTTTCCTACACTCACTACAGATCACAATGTCATCTGCAAACATCATAGTCCACAGGGACTCCTGTCTGATCTTGTCTGTCAACCTGTCCATCACCATTGCAAATAAGAAAGGGCTCAGAGCTGTTCCTTGATGTAATCCCACCTCCACCTTAAACGCATCTATCACTCCCACCGCGGACCTCACCGCTGTCACACTACCATCGTACATATCCTGTACCACTCTTACATACTTCTCTGACACTCCTGACTTCCTCATACAATACCACAATTCCTCTCTAGGCACCCTGTCATATGCTTTCTCTAAATCCAAAGACACAATGCAACTCCTTCTGTCCTTCTCTGTACTTCTCCATCAATACTTACATTGCATCTGTAGTGCTCTTTCCTGGCATGAAACCATACTGCTGATCACTAATCATCACCTCCCTTCTTAACCTAGCTTCCACTACTCTTTCCCATAACTTAATGCTGTGACTGATCAGTTTAATCCCTCTGTAGTTACAACAGCTCTGCACATCACCCTTATTCTTAAAAATCGGTACCAAAACACTTTTTGTCCATTCCTCAGGCATCCTCTCACTTTCCAAGATTTCATTAAACAATCTAGTTAAAAACTCCATTGCCATTTCACCTAAACACCTCCATGCTTCCACAGGTATGTCATCTGGACCAACAGCCTTTCCGTTCTTCATCCTCTTCATAGCCATCAGTGATGCCATAAATAAATTAATATATAACTGCATGTAATCAACGCTGCCATGAATAAATAAATATATAACTCCATGTAATCAGTGGTGCCATAAATAAATAAATATATAACTGTTTGTAATCTGTGGTGCCATAAATAAATAAATAAATATGTAACTCCGTGTAATCAGTGGTGCCATGGTGTAACAAAACTAATATATCTGATGTTAATCTTCATTCAGTGATTATTGATGGGTTATCGGTTCCGTCCTCGGAACCAAGCCGGCCATATGCCAAGCTTGCTTCAGCCAAAAACTCTCTAGCTAAGACCCCCCCATACTGTAGAGAAGGACAAGGCTCTCTATTCGACCTTACCAGCCAATCAGTAAAACAGCTCACTGTACCTATCCAGGCATGTCCAAAGGGCAGTTTCAGGTGTACTCTCTGGTTCAACTGGTGAATCTAGGCATTTTGAGGCAATGTTACAACTGCCTCATGTACACAGACAACCCTCTCCTCCTACCACCAAACACTAATACATGTGAGAGAGGCAATTATACAGCCAAACTGAAGGCTAAGCTCTCTCAACCCAAGACTGGACCAGACAGTCAAGAGGAGAAGGGAATCACTTGCATCACACCACCAGCCTCACACAGACCTATGAAACCAGACAGGCAAAAAACACACATAAATACATGAAAACATACTCAGAGGCTCTAAATAAAAATCTTCAAAAGGAACAGAGACCTCCAAAGTAGACATCCAAGCAACCTCCACCCCCCAACACAAACCATGAAACACATACTTCACAAAACCAGTATGCCACGCAATCACAGCCCTTAAGGCAAAATAACACACCCAACACACTAGTAATAGGTGATGCTATAGTCAGGCACACTGACATCCCACTCACTAGGCTGAATGAGGAGAAGGTTACTGTAAGCTGCCTGTTGGGTGCCAGGATCCACCACATAGCACAAGCACTCAGGCCACTCCAGAACAAGTACAAATATGACTCTGTCATTGTCCACATTGGTGTGAATGACATGAGCCATACCTCCCTGGACTACATGAAAAGAGATATGGAATAGCTCTCTGATCAGTAGCCCAGGCCGGTGTGACCCTGACCCTGAGTAGCACCCTGCCCTCATCAAGAATGATACCACGGTGTAAAGAAAAAATTATCAATTTCAACAATTGGCTAAGCTTCTGGTGTCATTCAAAGGGGATCCAGTGTCTGTTAGCCTGGGATGAAAGCCACGCTGCTTTGCTAGAGACGGCTTGCACCTGTCATCATTAGGCTTTTGAATACTGGCCAAGGCTCTTGCCATCCCCACAGTGCCATTTTTTAGGCAAGGCTCAAAAGACAAACCCACTGCCGTAAATAGCACAAGTAACAAAAAACCTAGGGTAATGCTACTCAATACCAGAAGTCTAAACCTCAAAATGCACGCACTCGAGGCACTCCTCAGGATGGAGAAAATTGATATATGTGCAGTAACATAAACCTGGTTTAAAGCTCCAGAGAGCACCCCAGCACTACCAGGCTACAACTCATACTATACATTTCGGCCACAAAACCCGGACCAAATTACAAAAGGCGAGGGACGTATCTATATTCATCAAGGATACCCTCACCTCCAGGTTAGTGGCACAGCACAATGCTTCAGAGATCATCCACGTGCAGCTAACAATGGGCAGAACTGCAATTCAAATTGTAGCTTGCGACAGATCACCCACCATATCCCAAGACCCCCATTCCGCATTTCTGGAGACACTGGGAAACATACAGGTCCTACCAAACACCCTGATAGTGGGTGATTTCAATTACCCAAACATTAACTGGGAGAACTACTCAAATACTAACTCCCTTGCCCAACATTTCCTAGAATTTATAAACTCAAACACCCTGGATCAACTGGTCAACATCCCCACCAGAGGTGACGAGATATTGGACCTGGTCATCACCAACATGGGCAACCGGTGTTCCACACTGGAGGTCAACCCCTCACTGGCTAGATCTGACCATAAACTAATCACTCTGGATATCCACATTCCGCCCCCACCCCTGGCAAAAGAAACCACCGTGAAAAACTTTTCAAAAGCAAACTTCATGTTACTTAAGACCGAGGTGAAAAGTTTCAAATCCGCCATACTAAAGGATAATGCTGCCCAAGCACCTACAAAAATGAATGGATTGTGCTTTCCCAAGCAAAACCAAGACTCACTCCTCCAAGAAAAGGAAACCAGTCTAGTGGACCCCTGCCATAAACAGGCTATACAACAGAAGGAGGAAACTAGTACAGAAAAGTGTAAAATCCCAAAAAGGGAAGACCTCCCTGATCAGTATCAGCAAGAAACTATGATCCCTCATAAAATCATCCAAGGCTAGCTTCGAAATAAAAATTGCCAAGGACTCCAAAGATAACCACAAGGCATTCTTTAGCTATGTCAAGAATCTAAGTGGCAATTCTCAGATCGGCTCAGAGTTATTGTAGAATGGCATAAAATACACTGAACCAACCAATATTGCCAACATCCTGGCAGATAGGTTCAGTGCAAACTTCACCCCCTTTCACTCCCAAAAGGGCCCATAACCATAGCAGAAGAATGTAGTGCCCCTGAAATCACAGACACTCAGGTTAAAACAGCCCTCTCCAAAGCCAAAAAAACAGCATCAATGGGACTGGACGGTGTCCCAGGCCATGTCCTACATGAGCTCAAAGATGAACTAACCCCTCACCTAAACACACTGTTCAAACTCAGCCTCTCCACAGGCTACATGCCCATAGAGGGGTGCACAGCAACGGTTATTCTGCTCCACAAAGGTGGAGCCACAACAGACCCCAGGGAACTATTGCCCTATAAGCCTGACTAGTTTGGTCTGCAAGGATATGGAGTGCATCATCATGGATCTCATTAACAGAGACATTGGGAAAGTACAGTTTTGTACCTACCATAAATGTAGATGTCCGAACAGGATAGCATCTGCAGTCATAACAAATGGGTTGTCCTGTCGTCAGGCAGCCCTTCGGTCGGCCGGATTCCAAAGTCTGGGTCCGGCTTCGGCTGATGTCGCACTTCACCCGACGTCATCTCCGCTGGTCTTCGGGTATAAAGGCATCAGCCGACGCCATTTTCCTCAGTGTTTCTTGCCCCAGATGCCAGTTGCCCTCTTGGTAAGCTAAATTTTGGATAAATGCCAATGTTTCCAAAAAAGTAGAAGGCAAACACAAAAAATAACAATGTATGTACATATATACAAACAAATACACCTTAAGAGACTCCCCCCCAGCTAGCTATTAGGAGGGTAAATACCCTAGGAGTACCACAGAGGGGAAGGAGGGTGGGTAATCCTGACTGCAGATGCTATCCTGTTCGGACATCTACATTTATGGTAGGTACAAAACTGTACTATGTCCTTCAAGGATGCATCTGCAGTCATAACAAATGGGTAGAATACCATAGCCAAACTAGGGGAGGAGGAAGAAGAATTATGGTGTAGTTAGGATCCCTTGCAGTACAGCAGTGGCAAACCCTGCTCGGGCTCTAGAGTATAGAGGTAAATTATAATGCTTGGCAAATGTATGCACGGAGGTCCAAGTAGCCGCCTCAATAATGTCCTTGGTTGCCACTCCTCGTAAGAAAGCTGTGGTAGTGGCTGTAGCCCTTGTAGAATGAGGTCTTATGTCCTGTGGAATTGGTTTTCCATGGTAGGAGTAACAGAATCTTATGCAATTTCCTATCCATTTGGAGATTGTCTGTTTGGAAATTGCTTTTCCTTCCCTTCCTGTTGCATAAGCTACTAAAAGCTGGTCAGTTTTTCTGTCACCTTTGGTTCTGTCCAGGTAGTAGCGTAACTGTCTATGTACATCCAGGGTATGCAGCAGTCTTTCCCCCCTGTTCTGTGGATTGGGAAAGAAGGTAGGTAGGTGGATTGCCTGGTTTAAAGACACTCTGGATACCACCTTAGGCATAAATGTAGGATTAGTTCTCATGGACACCCTATCTTGATGGAAGATTAGGAAGGGTTGTACTGCCATTAAGGCCTGTAGTTCCGAAACCCTCCTTGCTGAAGTAATTGCCAGAAGGAAAGCAGTTTTCCATGATAGGTGTTGAAGATCTGCTGTTGCTGCTGGTTCAAATGGAGGGAGTGTCAATTTTTCTAGCACAAAGTTCAAGTCCCATGCTGGTAATGGTGGTTTCCTAGGAGGTTTTACATTCTTGATCCCTCTGAGGAACTGCCTGAGTAGAGGATGCGAAAAGACAGGTGAATCGAAGCTGTATTCTGCTGAAATAGCTGATGCATGTATCTTGATGGAGGAATAGGACAGGCCTGTATGTAGAAGCTCTGCCAAGTACTCCAGGATGTTAGCAATATCTATGTTCGACACATGTTTTCCTCTTTCAGTACTCCAAATGACAAATCTTTTCCATTTTCCTGCATAGTTCCTTCTTGTTGAAGGTCTGCGGGCTTCAAGGATAATGTCTTTAACCCTTTGGGATAGGTCTGGGTTAGTTGCTGCTATGTGATGTTCCAGGCAGTCAGTTGCAAGGTTTTTAGGTTTGGATGCATGATGTTGTAGTTGTTCTGAGTTAACATCAAAGGCATCAGGGGTATTGACCACATTCTCCCCTGAGACATGCTCCTCAGCAATGGATACCAGTGTTGTCTTGGCCAATTCGGAGCTATCAGAATTATCCTTGGATGTTCCTCTTTGATTTTCAGTAGTACCTTGTGCATCAAAGGAAGAGGTGGAAATGCATATGCTGTCAGGCCTTTCCAACTGAAGGATAGAGAGTCCACCTTCCATGCAAGTGGGTGGTATGTCCTTGTGCAGAATTTTTTGAGCTGGTGATTGAGTGGGGATGTGAATAGGTCTATTTGTGGCATTCCCCATTTCTTTGTGATGGCCTTGAAGATGTCCGGGTGTAGCATCCATTCGTGAGCATCCGAGGTGGTTCTGCTTAACATGTCTGCTAGGGTGTTTTCTTTTCCCGGCACAAATATTTCCTGTAACTGGATGTTGTAGCTCAGAGCCATATTCCAAAGGTCCAGAGTCATTCTGCATAGGGGGTATGAATGAGTGCCTCCCTGTTTGTCGATGTACCACATGACTGTGGTGTTGTCTGTCCTTATCATTAAATGGCCTTCTTTGAGGAATGGTCTGAATTTCTGGATTGCTAGTTTTACTGCCAGCATTTCTTTTTGGTTTATGTGCAGGTGCAGCTGGTCTGGAGTCCACAATCCTTGTATGCATTTGTCCAACATGTGCGCCCCCCAGCCTAGGTCTGAGGCGTCCGTTGTGATGGTTTGGCTTGCTTGAAAGTAGTGGAAGGGCAAGCCTGGGTTTGATTGGCATGCTTGAGCCCACCATAGGAACTCCTGTTTCAGGCATGGGATTAGTGGGATTTCTGTTTCTAAGCTGTGCCTGTGTTGAGACCATAAATTCTTTAGGTACCACTGTAGCTTTCTCATATGCAGTCTGGCATGTGGGACCAAGATTATGCATGATGCCATGAAGCCCAAGGCCTGCAGTACTTTTCTTGCTGTTAGTTTGTTCTGCTTTGATAATGCCAAGAAGTAAAGAGGGAGTTGTTTTTGTTTTTCTGCAGTTAGGAATGCCATTTGTTTTGCTGTGTCCAATTCCGCACCCAAGAATGTTCTTGTTTGGGATGGTATCAGTCTTGACTTTTGTAAATTGACTGTGTATCCCAGGGCTTGTAGTAAGCAAATGACTCTTTGTAAATCTGTTGTCAGCTTGCTTTTGTTGTCCGCTTGTAACAGGCAGTCGTCCAGGTATGGATAAATTTGGATTCCCTGTAGCCTGCAGTGAGCGATTACTGATGCCAGGCATTTTGTGAATACTCTGGGCACAGTAGATAAGCCAAAGGGCAATGCTGAGAATTGATAATGCTCTGATCCTGCAAGAAATCTGAGGTATCTTCTGCAATTTGATCGTATGGGGACGTGCAGGTATGCCTCCTTGAGATCTAGAGTTACCAGCCAACACTCCTTGCCCAGCATGGGAAGAAGTTGCTGTAGGGTCAGCATTTTGAATTTTGGGACAATGATGTATGTGTTTAAGATGGACAGGTCGAGAATAGGTCTCCAACTTTTCTCTTTTCTTGGTACTAGGAAGAGTCTGGAGTAGAATCCTTTGCCCTGTTCTGTTATTGGTACTCTTTCCACAGCTCTTATCTTTGTTAATTGCGCTATCTGCTTTAGAGCTTCTGTTTTTTGATTTGGAGGTAGGTTTGGCATTCCTCTTTTTACTGGTAAGGTGTGGAAGTGGAACCTGTAGCCTTGGTCTATGGTTTGCAAAATCCACTTGTCTTTTGTGATATAGTGCCAATTTTTCGAAAACAAGGCTAACTTTCCGCCTAAAGGTGCTGTTATTTGCTCCCTGGTAGGCGGTGTCAGAGCCAAGTCACTGTGATTGTCCTGTTGCAGTGGCAGTGGTTGTGTCTGTGCCTCGGTTATTGCCTTGCCACTGTCGTCCTCTGTAGGCACCTCCTCTGGATTGATTTCTGCCTCTAGAGCGTCTATTCCTGCCTCTTTGAGATTTTGAGAAGTCTGGAAAGGACCAATTTTTGGCAGGCCAGTTCCTGCTAAACCTTGGGGGCTGAACCTGTAAGAAATCCTTAACTGTTTATACAGATTTTGCCTTCTCTTCCATTTTCTTCATTACTTGCTGAGCAGGTGTACCAAATAGACTGGCCTTATCCATAGGAGCATCTAACAGCTTTGCTTTAACATGATCCGGCAAGACCTGTTCTTTTAACCATGCATGCCTTCTTATCACTGTGCCAGTCATGGCTGATCTAAATGAAGCCTCCAGTGCATCATAGCCACATTTTAAAGAATGGTTACTAACCTGCTGAATGTTATTCACCATTTCTAAAACATATTTCTTATCTAAGGAGTCATCAGTGGGCAGCTTCTTAGTTAACTGATCAAGCATAAACTCTTGGTATTGGATCATATGAAACTGACAGTTTAAAGCTCTAGCTGAGAGAGTAGCAGAGGTGTAAACTTTTTTCCCCCATCTCTCTAAGGACCTGGATTCCCTTTCAGAAGGAATAGGGTTTTTTGCTGAGGTCGAGGCTACTGCCTTAGGCCCCTGGGATATAGTCTCAGGATCTGCAAGTGGGGCCTTGTATAGGTGGTGATGAGTGTCTGGCACCCTGTAAAATCTATCTGGTTTGGCAGGGGCTGGAGGTAAAGTATCAGGAGCAGTGCAAACATCATTAAAAGCATCATCCACAACAGGCAGTACTGGAGGTATAGCTAAGGGCCTATGCTGTGGTAAGTGTAGAAATGTCCTAAGCCTTTTTCTTGAATCAGAGAAATCTTGTCCCTGCCATTGGAATTGTTCTCTCATGGCATGTAAGGTTTCCCCAAAGGAAAATTCCTCTGGTGGAGAGGCTGATGGAATGGATTCCTCAGCATCGGAATCTTCATAAGTAGAAAAAGGAGCCTCTGGCTGATCTGTAATGTCTGAGTCATCCGAAGAATCATCAGAGGACACTGGCTCGGGGGGCTCTGCTCTAGGTCTCTTTTCTGGGGGCTGAGAGGCCCTGTCTGGGTGAGATTGGGATCCCCTAATTAAGGATATTAAATCCTCTGCCAGAGTAAGCATTTGTGAACTAGAAGTGGGCCTGTGTGAGGGGGGGCTTAACAGGCACTGATTTAACAGTTTTGGCTGCTTTAGCCCTGGCAAAGGCCTTAATAGACATGGCTGCAGGAGGCCTAGCAGCACCACGTGCTGGGGTAGAGACATCCAAAGGAATGGTGTCTGATAAATCACTAGGAACCACAGTAGTAGGCAAAACTTCTGAGGCCGATTCAACTAAGGTAGCAGGAGCCTCAGTAGTAGTCATGGATTCGGCTGTAGATTGACCGGTTTTCTCGGTTTCGGCCGAAACCGAGACACTCGCGGCTTGCTTAACCGTGGTTTCGGCCGAAACCGCGGACTGTGAGTGTCGATCTTTTTCTTTGCGTTTTTTAACAATTTGGGTAGTCGGAGGATCCGACGGCATAATGTATGCAAAATCTGAGCCGATAAACTGTTCAGCAAACTCCGACCGACGCCTAAGCGTTCGTCGGTTGAAGGAAGCACAGGCCGAACAGGCTGCTACGTCGTGGTCTGGGCCTAAGCAAGGCAGGCAGTAAGAGTGGAAATCTTTATGAGGTATTTGTTTCCCACAAGTTAAACAGTTATTGACTTTTTCTGACATCGGCTGAGGCAAGAAAGAGTCCCCAATGGGGTACTTAGCTTTTTAGAAGTCTTCGAAGTAGTATTCGGTAGTAGTAATCTCTGGATCTGACCGACCGGCACTTGCGAACAGCTTCTGCTTCGGACGCCGCGCGGCAAGAAAGACTGAGGAAAATGGCGTCGGCTGATGCCTTTATACCCGAAGACCAGCGGAGATGACGTCGGGTGAAGTGCGACATCAGCCGAAGCCGGACCCAGACTTTGGAATCCGGCCGACCGAAGGGCTGCCTGACGACAGGACAACCCATTTGTTATGACTGCAGATGCATCCTTGAAGGACATCCTCCAAACACTGGACCCTACCCAGACTTTGTTAAGGGCAGATCATGCCTCCTAAACCTGGTGGACTTCTTTGAGACAGTTATCAACTTCCCCATTCTGGTATTATAGACAAGCTCAGCAGCCTGAACATAAACCCCTACATCACGAGATGGGTTGCCAACTGGCTCATGGATAGAACCCACATGGTAAGAGTTGCGGGAGCTAGGTTTGTCTCTAAACCAGTTACAAGTGGCATTCCCCAGGGCTCAGTCCTAGGACCCCTCCTGTTCAGCATATACTTATCAGAGGTACAGGCAAGCACAGGAGGACTAGGGTTGACCAATTTCACAGACGACTGCAAACTAGGGGCTATAACTGACTCTCCAGCTGACATAGACATCCTCCAAAAGGGTCTCACTGAGTCAGATGACTGGTATCAAAACCATGGCCTTAAGCTAAATGCCAAAAAGTGCATAGTTATCCCCTTTGTAAAAAACAAAATACCCACAAACTACCACATAGGTGGTAGCCCCCTAAATATGGAAGACGTAATAAGGGATCTGGGGACCCAAGTAGACAGTAATCTCTCCTTTGATAATCACATTGCTAAAGTGGTTAGAAAATCCTTCTATGTGGCCCACCTAATCACAAAAGGGTTTGCATCCAGATCAAAAGAGGTCATTGTGCCCCTCTACTCATCACTCATCAGACCCATCATAGAGTACAACGCCCCATTTGGGATGTACCTTACAGGACACCTGCAACAGCTGGAAAGATCACAGAAGTACCTCACCAAGAGGATCACTGGCCTGAAACAGATGACCTATGCAACTCGACTGAAGAAGCTCCAGCTGTACTCGGTTGCATACCGCCTACTCAGAGGTGATCTCTGCCTGACATACAATGTCATGTCCAACCCAGAATGGATGTACATGCTCCACCTGAAGAAAACCATATTCCCTCAAGCCACACGCTCTAGGGATCTAAACCTCACCACAACAATAAACAGGACGTGCTGGAAGGATAGATTCCTGTCCCAGAGACTTCCCATGCTCTGGAACAAGATTACAATCTACATTAGGCAGAGCTCCTCACTAAGAGAAACCTTGACGAGTGTATGGGAATCAGAAAGTTTACCCCGGGAATCACTTCAGTGGCTCTGCTGGACAGAAGCACAGGGAACTAATATAAGGGGGTGGCAAAAGCCAACACATTAGCGACTAGGCTTATAAATGCCTCTGGGCAGATAGCCTAGTACCTACCTATGATCCTATGAACCTATGTTACCCAGCATGCCCCTCTTCCTGTTACCTCAGATCTCCTTTGCTGCATTGCCTAACGGCCGTGTCAAGCCACTTCTCTTGAGCTAAGTATATTTGTTCGATATTTTATCAGATTTTTCAACAATTTACCAAGTTTTATTAATAACTAAGTCTTTATCTCATCCTATTGCATTATTTTTCAGTATTTCAATATATTTCTTACCTTTTTAGGTAACCGTGCTACCATCGCTGGTAATCTCTTCTTCTTTACCCTCTTGGCTAGCCTCTCTCATACCATTGGTGGTAATTTCTTCTTCTTTCTTTCTTCTTTGGATAACAATGTCTGACAAAAAAAGGAAGTCCTGGTTTTTAAAAGGTGTTTAGATGCACATGTTTTGTGTGTATACTGTTTGGGTTTCTCCCACCTCACTGTTGACCCTCTGTGTGGGCTACGTAAGAATTTTTTAACTCATGCCTTGAATGAAAGAAAAAATCAGTGATTTTAAAGGGTCTCCTAAAAACTTCCTTCAGCGAGGTTATCTCTGGGCTGGAGGTTTCATCACCTCCTTTGAAGCCCCACAAAAAAAAAAAAAACAACCTTCATGCTGAGAAGTCCTCGAGGTCTCTTCCATTGTCTTCCACTGGAGACCCTAGGAAGTGATACTCAAAAAGTTAAAACTGACAGTACCATTGGAATTGACATTCACCCCTTTCCGGCTCTGAAGTGGACCCATTCAGCACCGAAGTCCTCGGTGCAGACATATTTGGCACTGTCTCTGGAATTGATGCAGACCTCTTTGGCACCTATCATGGTGCAGATCTCTTCAGCACCTATCATGGTACAGACCTCTTGGGCACCTATCATGGTGCAGACTTCTTTGGCACCTATCATGGTGCAGATCTCTTTGGCACGACCAATGGTACAGACCCTTTCGGCACCAGCCTTGGTGCCGACCCTTTCGGAACCGATGTTTTTTCTGGTTCAGACTTCTTTGCACCGACAGTTTTACTGGTGCAGACATTTTCAGCAATGACCCTTCCAGTGCAAACAACCTCTTTGGCACCGACGACCTTGTTCTCGGTGCAGACACCTTCGGTACCATCTTTGATGGTGCAGACCTCATCAGCACCAGAGTTTTTGGTGCACACTACTGCTACAGCACTGTTATCTTCAGTGCAGACATCATTCTTTCAAGTATGATCAGGACAATCTATGGAAGAAGCCTCTCTGAACAAGATGTTGTGCACCTTGTCGATCAACTGCTTGTGGCCAGAGGAATTTCTACCTCCAGTACATCTCTGTCCCCGGTTCCGAGGTTGTTGTGCTTGGTTCTGGGCTCCCATCCTTCCTCAGGTGGGCCAGCCTTCCAGGTCATGGAGAGGCCCGTGCCTTGGTAGGCAAGCCTATACTGTCAGAATCTATCTCCTCCTCTCGGCTGCAGTTGATGAAAGCCACTCCTGTTGGACACTGGGCATGGGAGTCTCAGAACTCCCTCCCACAGGAGACCCCTTCTATGTTGTCCTCTCCAGAACCTCCCTCCGAGGAAGTACATCGTAAGACCATGTGCAAGAGGAACCATGAGGACTCCCCGGTAGAGTTCTTGATGGAAGACACAAATTTCGATGATGGGGAAGGTTCTCCATGGTCACCCTCTAATGAGGTATCCTTTGATGACATCCTCGATATCCTGAAACAGAGAGGTGATTGGAAGTCCTCTAAGTCTTCCTCAGAGGAGTCTGTGTTCCTGCAAGCTTTCTGTGCCCGGCCCCTCTACCTTCTGCCTGGCCCCCCTACCTCCTGGGTTACTCCACCTGCTGATGACCTTGTCCAGCTCATCGTGCAGCATGCATGGAAGGCTCCTGACACTATTGAAGCTATTCCCCAGAGGCTGGATAAAATCTTATCTCCCCCTGAGAGTGATCCCTACTGGTCTAAAGGTCTCCTAGTAGATGCCATGGTGGTGGCGGCCACAACTAAAAAGGAACTGACAGAAGAGAGCCAGACTATCCATCAACCCAACAAGGAGTCCCGGGCAGTGGATAGACTAGGGAAGCATGTTTATGCATCATCAATCTTTGCAGTCAGGTCCTTGGACTTTTTGGCACATTTCACCAGGCTTCAAAGGGACTTTATAACTGAGGTCTCTGAATCTTTGGCTGGAGGTGTCTCTGATGAGGTCTGTGACAAAGTGTCCTCACAGTTAGCCACCCTTGAATCCATCTCCAACTCCTCCATATGCCTGATTTCTCATGCCACAGAAGGAGCAGCTAGAGCGGCGGGTGCAGGCATAGTCATGAGACAGCATGCCTGGATTTGCCTTTGTGACTTTGTGGACCCCTTCAAGGCTTCCTTACTGAGCACTCTCATTGAAGCCGCTTCTTTGTTTGGACCCAAAGTAAAAGACACACTGGCTAGATGCGAACAAGATGGTAAGACCCTATCTGCCATTGGTGTCCATTTCTCCTCCCCTCAGGGATTCTGTTCCAGAATTCAGAGGAGAAAGATGTGGCATAAGAAATCACGGGGTGCTTTCCATGATGCACGTGCTGGGTTCTCCCCCAGGGACAGAGGGATAAACTCCAATGAAAGACACCCCTTTCTGGGTAGGGGAGGTCCGCAAAACCAGGGTTCCAGGGATTCTTTCTCTGGTCAATCCTACCAGCACTCCTGAAGGGCAGCCCAGCTGTTTAACTCTGGAAGCAGTCGGGGGGCATTTCTCCTTGTACCCTTCTGCCTGGCAAATCATAACCACAGATTCTTGGGTACAATGGTTAATCACCAGAGGCTATCACATCCCCTTCAATCTTTGTCATGTCCCCCTCAGAAGCTAAAGGGAAGAAGCAGCACTACAGATATCAAAGCTGCTACAAAAGGAGTCATCCAAATAGTCCCCCCAGACCAGATAGGATTCGGGTTCTACTCAAGACTCCTTTTAGTGTTAAAAAAGACCAGGGACTGGAGACCAATTTTGGATCTCAGGGTGTTAAACACATTTTTAAAGGTACAGAAATTCTGGATGGTCACGGTACAGTCTATCCTTCCACTGTTGGAAAAAGATGATTGGATGTGCTCTATAGATCTTCAAGATGTGTATTACCACATAAAAATGGACACACCATCCAGAAGATTTCTTCACTTCCATGCAGGAGCCAGTCATTATCAGTTTTGAGGACTGCCCTTCAGACTCTCTACAGCCCCCAGAGTGTTCACCAAGTGCATGGCAGTCATCACAGCCCACCTGCGACTTCAAGGATTCCAGGTGTTTCTGTATCTAGATGACTGTCTCATTACCACCCCCCACCAGGCGTCTACTGAAAGAAGCCCTGCCATACTCTCTTCAAACAGCACAAAGCCTAGGCATTTCCATAAACTGGCAGAAGTCCTATCTTACCCCTTCTCAGTCTCTTGAGTTTATCGGGGTTTTTCTAGACACAAGAAATTGCACAGACTCAAAGGTGCAAACAGGATTTAATCAGGTGGATGTCAAAGAACTCTCTACAGTGGTCTCTTCCCTTCACCCCCCATCAGCCCAAGGCTACAGTGACCATGGATGCCTCCCTGATGGGGTGGGGGTGTTGTTTAAGGGAAAGACAGTCCAAGGCACTTAGTCAGAACTAGAGGTCCATCTGCATATCAATGTCCTATAACTGAGGGCGGTGCTTCTAGCATTGCAAGCATTCCACTCCATCCTTCCGTCAGAGACTATTGCAATACAGTTAGACAAAATGTCAATAGTCTGGTGTATCAACAAACAAGGCGAAACCAAATCATATCCACTACGTCGGGAGGCCATGAGGATATGGCATTGGGCAATAGTTACCAACTGCTTTCTGATAGCAATGCACATTCCCGGGAGCTCCAACATGATAGCAGGTGCATTCTCCAACCTCACAAGTGGTCCCTCAATCATCTAACGGCGGCGGAGATTTTCAACCACTGGGGCTATCCTTGCTGCGACTTCTTTGCTTCCCCAACCAACCACAAATGCAGCAACTACCTCGCCCTGATCGCCCCTCGGAGACAGTCACCCAGGGATGCTCTAGTCCACGATTGGCTCTCGGGTCACTTTATGCATTTCCTCCTCTCTCCCCTCATTTCTCAGTTTCTGAAGAAAGCCCGCCGGTTGGAGAGCAAAGTAATCCTCATTGCGCCATATTGGCCTCGACAAATCTGGTTTCCCTTTCTATGGCCTCACCTGCTAGATCGACTGTAGATTCTCAATCCAACACCAGAGTTGATCTCTCTTCTGCAGAACCTGAGTCACCCCAGCTTGACCAACTTGAAGCTCACAGCTTAGCTCCTCCACTTCCTGTGATTGCCAGGCAGCATGACCTTTCTTTCCCTGTGTGTGGCATACTTATTGCCTCTCATAAATCTTCCATCAGACTAACATATCTCAGCAAGTGGAAAAGATTTACCATACAGTTAAAAGAAAAACTTATGGATCCTTTCTCAGCTCCTGTTTCTCTAATATTGGAATACCTTTCAAATCTTTTTCAATCTGGACTATCAGCTTCTACCAATTGAGTTCACTTGGCTGCTATATCTAATTTTCACAACAGTTTCCAAGATTCCTCACTTATGTCACACAAGTTGTACAAAACTTTCTTAAAAGGTGTGATTCACTTGAAACCCCCCCATTTAGAGAACCAACGCAGCCTTGGGACCTGTCATCAGTGTTACAAACCCTGACAGTGCCTCTATTTGAACCAGCACCCTCATGCGACCTCAAGTTCCTATCATGGAAGACTTTGTTTCTGGTCACCATTACTTCTGCCAGATGTATTTCTGAACTCCAGGTCTTGTGCATCAAATGCCCCTATTTGGTTTTCCATAAAGATAGAGTATCACTGAGAACTAATCCATCCTTTCAGCCTAAAGTGATTTCTGAATTGTCTATAAACCAAACAATTGACCTGCCAGTTTTCTTCCCCGGTCATTCAAACAGAGGAAAGTATTCCCTACATACCCTAGACATTCACAGACAAATCCATTTTTATTTGGACAGAACAAGACCTTCTCGCAAATCAGATCAGTTTTTTTCTGGCCTTTTCTAGACCTAGATTAGGATGTCCCTTTTCTAAGGTCACATTGGCTAAATGGTTGAAAGACTGTGTAACATTTATTTACAAAAAGCATGACATCCCTTTAACTCGGACTGTAAAGGCCCATTCTACAAGGTCAGTAGCAACCTCTGCTGCTTTTCATGCTTGAACTTCTCTAAATGACATGTGTCCAGCTGCAACTTGGGCCAGACCTCATACTTTCATCACTCATTACAAATTGGATTTGGCCTCTAGAGGAAGAGCTTCATTTGGTGCAATGGTGCTCAGCAATGTGCTTCCATGAGGGCCACCCAGGAATAAAGGTAGCTGGGGACTCCATCCCATCAGTAATCAGTGAACGAAGACTAACAACATCAGATAAAGATGTTATGACTTACCATAACGTTCCATCTGTGTTGTTGATCTTTGTTCTGTACTTTCCACCTTCCTTCCCCCTCCCAAAGGTTTCTGGTAGATCTCATTGTCCTATTGTTATTTCGACCAGAAGTAAACTCTGCTTCTTTCTACAACTTGCAAACTTGATCTGAGGTAACAGGGAGAGGGGCATGCTGGGTAACATCTTAGCTTGAGAGTTTTTGGCTGACGCAAGCTTGGCATATGGCTGGCTCGGTTCCGAGGATGGAACCAATTACCCATCAGTAATGACTGAACAAAGATCAACAACACAGATGGAACGTTATGGTAAGACATAACTTCTTTTTATGCTCTGCCGATGTTATTTACCCATCCTGGTTTCTATGGTTGTAAACTCTGTAACAGTTCCATTTAACTATTTTGCTGCCCTAGTGTAATTTCTATGCTGTTTAATATACTTTTGCTTAAAACACTGATTACTGTCATCTGGACACTAACAGGTTGGAGACAAAATCGGGCTTTTGGGTCAACCCTATTTCCTAAAATAAAATAAAATAAAGTAACATACTAAGTACAAAAGAATTAGCTTTCTCAAACCTACCTCTATAGTTCACATTAACATTAAGCTTCTGTATCATTAAGAAACTACTTCTTCTTTCAGCTTTTCCTGGTTAGGGGTCACCACAACAGATCACCTGTCCACTCATAACTGGCAGTGGAGTTTTACAGTGTCAAGTTGCCAGCCCTGTGCCCAACCTTCCACAGAAGGCACACACATGCACGTATTCACGCCTAGGGCCAATTTAGAGTATCCAATCCACCTACAGCATGTCTGTGGAATGTGGGAGGAAAATGGAGCACTCGGAGGAAACCCACGCGACCACAGGGAGGACATGCAGACTGCGCACAGAAAGCACCCCAGCAGAGGATCGAACCGGAGAACCTCTTGCTGTGAGGCGGCAATGCTGACTGCTACACCACTGCGGCCGCCCTTTCTGTATTATTAAAAAAAGACTGGAAATGAAGAACGCTGACTCCACGGACTCCAGAAACGTTCGCTGCCCACAAACAATATCCAGTGATGATGCAAATACTGTGTAAAAACACACCAACCACTTGTATGGTTAAATAATCTTCATTTAATATTCCATGAGTTAAGCGCTTTCACTCACAAAACTGTGTGCTTCTTCAGAACAACTGTAAAAAGAGAGAATGCAGTTTAAATACCCAGTTTGGCACCAAATCTATATGTATTAAAGTGGCAAGGCACACGAAATATTCTGTACTTAAAATACCTCGTATGCTTCACCTAATGTCACCTAATACACTTATTTACAACCAAACATCCTGTTATTAATGTAAAATAATATCTACAAATATAACATCAATAAAAAATGTCAAAATAATCTAAAACAACCATCACTATATTCAAATGCATTATGAACTAACACATTCTGATTGTTCACATAAGAAATAAAAAATAACACATAATCCCCTACAAGTGTACATACTTATTTTAAAAAATTAAAAATTACTACAATCATCAAACATACAAAATGTTATTAAAATCTTCATATGTTATGTACAAAAAATGGTTAAGTAATGACATCCTTGTGAGTCATAAACTTGACCTTGTCTAAATACAAAAATTGTGTTAATGAATTTATTTAATGGATAATAATGGTTTGATGGTTAGGTAATCAGTGAGCCCCGGAGGAGTCGAGGCATCAGTGAATAACTGCCACCATAGTTCCTTATAAGCCAATATTGCCTTAATGTTACTATCAAACACAGATCCCCTGAATCTGGATAAAGTAACCAACGATAAAAATATAATATTCCAAATAAGCCAATAACTCATTGGAAAACACACGGCAAAACAACACTTTAATACAAAATAGTAAAAATATAAAACATGTGAGAGCTTTCACAGAGTCCTCTCTGCTTCCTCAGACATACTACAGTAACTGCTGCTCTTGTTTAAATAATGATACATCTAGGTCATATCCAATCAGTTAACAGCATCTTAATTGAATGAATAAAAATTAAAAGCATACACTATACAAACACTATATAAACAATCAATCATATAAATAGTGAACTAAAAATATATATAAAAAAACTGTAAAAACATGCTCTATAAAATTAGATAGTGGTAAAACTGTAAAATATATGTACAAATATTAGAAGATGTGACCAAACATAATAATCAATGTTTCAAAGCCCTGTTCCTAACAAAAGGTTTCACTGAAACTTTACTATTTAGTCCAGGTGGTCTGTCAGCCTGAAGCCTAATTATCCATTCTTGTTCTGAAGCTTCGGTCTTGTTGTTCATATTCCCACCTCTTTTATTATCTTGTATGATATGTAACACTAGAAACTTGAAGGTGTGTGTGGCTCCCTCTTTTATAACATGCTTCGCTAATGTACTTGTCTCTTTTTTATTTTTAATGTCCCTTACATGTTCTAGGACTCTATCTTTGAGTAGCCGATTAGTTTAGCCTACATAGTAGGCTGGACATTTTGTACAGAAACCAAAGTATACAACATTCTTACTATAACAGTCTGTATAAAAGCGTGTATCAATGCTGAACTTTCTAGTCGGGTGTGTATACTGCCCCCCTCCAAATATGAAGGGGCAGGCTGTACACCTTCTACATGGAAAGGTACCTAGCCTATCAGACCTTGCATAGTGGTCTCCGTCTAACTTCTTGTAGCACAACTGTCTTTTTAATGACGTGTTCTTTTTGAAGGTAAACGATGGTGTAGCCCCTATAACACCTTCTAGTTCATCCACATTTAACAATATGCCCCAATTATTTTTAATTATATCACAGACTGTACTGATATTACTTGCAAATGTTAATGGAAAACATAATACATCATTCTCTGGATTCCTGGTTACTGTGGTACTGGTGGCATAGTTACTCTGGTTATCCTGGTTGGTTCTCGTCCTGCCATAATATGGCTTGTACCTCTCTCTTCTCTCATTACAAGCCACTTTAATTTGTCTATATCTCTGGCTTTATATCCCCTTTCAATAAATTCATGTTTTAACAGGGTAAGTGCCTGGGACAAACTGTCATCATCATTATATAGCCTCATGCATCTAACTACCTGTCCTTTGATCACATTGGTTTTAGTGTAGTTTGGATGCATACTACTATTATGTAGGACATTGTTCTTTCTAATGGGCTTCCTACACATGGAGGTATGAACATAATTAAGTGTGTCTCTTGTAACTTTTACATCTAGAACTCTATTTCTCTATTTGAGTATTTATAAAGGGAGTAATGGTATTAATGAAATTTAGAAATTGCTGCAAATTATCTTCGTTATCATGCCACAACAGAAAAATATCGTCAACAAAACATTTGCACCATATAACAGACTTAGCAGAAATGTTACCTGTCAAAATATTCTCAGTTTCCCATTGTACAAGTGCTAGGTTAGCGTAGCTATTGGCACAAGCAATGCCCGTCGCCACGCCAACCTTCTGTATATAAAACTTGTCGCCAAACACAAAGATATTATTTTCTAGGATGATCTCAGGTAGGGTACAAATAAGTCGAATTTTGGTATTTTCTAACCCTTTTCTATTAAGTAGTTCCCTTACATTATCTATGCCCCAAGAGTGGGGAATAACTGTGAAAAGAGACTCTACATCAAGAGTAACAAGCCAGCATTGGTCATCTATACCCTCCAAATGTGCACTAAGGTCTCTCAAAAAATCTTTAGTGTCCAATAAGACAGTAGTACATTCCTTAAGTATAGGATGCAGGTTTTTCTCAACTCATATTGACAGTGGTTCTGTCACCCACCCCCGACTAGATACTATAGTTCGCATGGGTGGGCTTTCTATGTTTTTATGGACTTTTGGTAGACCATACATAATTGGAGTCACTGGGTACTCTATATTGAAATATATTCAAAACGTGGCTCAGAAATCATGCCTGTTATTAACATATCAAGCAAAAAGACTTGCAGTCTATCTGTAATGGCTTTAACATGAGTTGCAGAACTCTCACAATAAGTATCGGTGTTACTTAAATGTACTAACAGACTTGCAATATATTTGTCTCTATCTAAAATAACAATTCCTCCCCCTTTTTGCTTCTCTTTAGGAACTTGTTCTGGTCGTCCACTTCTAAGGCTACAGCAAAAACAACAACTAGAAGTGATGAAATACCAGTTGTTAAACCAAAGAATACAGCACTGGCCTGTGTTAGTTACTTAAACAATGCTAGAGATTCCAGCATTCATGACTGCTCTTCCAAGAATACAAATGGGACTTTTTTGTTAGAAAAACCTTTCCCAATACGAGGGAGGTTGCGCAATCGCCTCCAGTATGGCAAGACACGGAGACCCCACAGTGTGGATGACCAGAACAAGTTCCTAAAGAGAAGCAAACAGGTTTGATTTTTAATATTTCCTCCATTTCCTTGACTGAAGCACAAAAAACTTTATTGAACAGAGGTTTGAGTTTTGTTCCAGCCCAGACAGTAGACGTGGTGAATGTGCTAAAAGAACTGAAGCTATTTGGCAGGACACTGACTTTAAAAACTATTTGTCAAGGTGGATCCAATGAATATAATGTTTTTAAAAAACTAGTACTTTTGTTCCTCCCAGCAATTCTGGGATTGATTTATTCATTGATGTTTGTGAAAAACAAATAAGAAGTGTGCTTAGTAATGAAGCCACCAATGATTATTATAATTTATCTAAATGTGAACAGCAAGCGTTAAATGACTTCAAATGCTTTAAAAGTGATGAAATACGTCCAGCAGATAAAGGGGGAGGAATTGTTATTTTAGATAGAGACAAATATATTGCAAGTCTGTTAGTACATTTAAGTAACACCGATACTTATTGTGAGAGTTCTGCAACTCATGTTAAAGCCATTACAGATAGACTGCAAGTCTTTTTGTTTGATATGTTAATAACAGGCATGATTTCTGAGCCACATTTTGAATATATTTCAATATAGAGTACCCAGTGACTCCAATTATGTATGGTCCATAAAAACATAGAAAGCCCACCCATGCGACCTATAGTACCTAGTCGGGGGTGGGCGACAGAACCACTGTCAATATATGTTGAGAAAAACCTGCATCCTATACTTAAGGAATGTACTACTGTCTTATTGGACACTAAAGATTTTTTGAGAGACCTTAGTGCACATTTGGAGGGTATAGATGACCAATGCTGGCTTGTTACTCTTGATGTAGAGTCCCTTTTTACAGTTATTCCCCACTCTTGGGGCATAGATAATGTAAGGGAACTACTTAATAGAAAAGGGATAGAAAATACCAAAATTCGACTTATTTGTACCTTACTTGAGATCATCCTAGAAAATAATATCTTTGTGTTTGGCGACAAGTTTTATATACAGAAGGTTGGCATGGCGATGGGCACTGCTTGTGCCAATAGCTATGCCAACCTAGCACTTGTACAATGGGAAACTGAGAATATTTTGACAGGTAACATTTCTGCTAAGTCTGTTATATGGTACAAACATTTTGTTGACAATATTTTTCTGTTGTGGCATGATAACGAAGATAATTTGCAGCAATTTTTTAATTTCATTAATACCATTACCCCTTTTTTGAATTTCACATACAAATACTCAAATAGAGAAATAGAGTTTCTAGATGTAAAAGTTACAAGAGACACACTTAATTATGTTCATACCTCCATGTATAGGAAACCCATTAGAAAGAACAATGTCCTACATAGTAGTAGTATGTATCCAAACTACACTAAAACCAATGTGATCAAAGGACAGATAGTTAGATGCATGAGGCTATATAATGATGATGATAGTTTGTCTCAGGCACTTACCCTGTTAAAACATGAATTTATTGAAAGGGGATATAAAGCCAGAGATATAGACAAACAAATTAAAGTGGCTTGGAATGAGAGAAGAGAGAGGCACAAGCCCTATTATGACAGGACGAAAATCAGCCAGGATAACCAAAGTAACTATGCCACCAGTACCACAGTAACCAGGAATCCAGAGAATGATGTATTATGTATTCCATTAACATTGGCAAGTAATATCAGTACAGTCTGTGATATAATTAAAAATAATTGGGGCATATTGTTAAATGTGGATGAACTAGAAGGTGTTATAGGGGCTACACCATCGTTTACCTTCAAAAAGAACACGTCATTAAAAAGACAGTTGTGCTACAAGAAGTTAGACGGAGACCACTATGTAAAGTCTGATAAGCTAGGTACCTTTCCATGTAGAAGGTGTACAGCCTGCCCCTTCATATTTGGAGGGGGGCAGTATACACACCCGACTAGAAAGTTCAGCATTGATACACGCTTTTATACACACTGTTATAGTAAGAATGTTGTATACTTTGGTTTCTGTACAAAATGCCCAGCCTACTATGTAGGCAAAACTAATCAGCTACTCAGAGTCCTAGAACATGTAAGTGGCATTAAAAATAGAAAAGAGACAAGTGCATTAGCGATGCATGTTATAAAGGAGGGAGCCACACACACCTTCAAGTTTCTAGTGTTACATATCATACAAGATAATAAAAGAGGTGGGAACATGAACAACAAGACCGAAGCCTCAGAACAAGAATGGATAATTAGGCTTCAGGCTGACAGACCACCTGGACTAAATAGTAAGGTTTCAGTGAAACCTTTTGTTAGGAACAGGGCTTTGAAACATTGATTATTATGTTTGGTCACATCTTCTAATATTTGTACATATATTGCACAGTTTTACCACTATCTCATTCTATAGAGCATGTTTTTACAGTTTTTTACATATATTTTAGCTCACTATTTATATTATTGATTATTTATATAGTGTTTATATAGTGTATGCCTTTAACTTTTATTTATTCAATCAAGATACTGTCAACTGATTGGATATGACCTAGATGTATCATTATTTGAACAAAAGCAGCAGTTACTGTAGTATGTCTGATGAAGCAGAGAGGACTCTGTGAAAGCGCTCACATGTTTTGTATTTTTACTATTTTGTATTAAAGTGTTGTTTTGCCGTGTGTTTTCCAACGAGTTGTTGGCTTTTTTGGAATATTGCCTTAATGTTGCCTCCTCTAGGGTCAACGGCAACATTTTCCAAAATGGCAAACTTAAAAGAGCGCTCTACCCCCTGCTTCTCTGCGTGTCTACATAGAGCATTGTTCACGTCCTTCCTCCTGATACTATATAGGCGTGCATAAATGCGTTTTTTTTTATTCCTTTCAGTCTTCCCTATATAGTATGCCGGGCAAACTCCACATTTTGCCAAATAAATGACAAATTTGGAGTTACAGTTACCTTGTTTGAATCTATTTCTAGTTCTATTGACATTGCTTAAAACAATTCCTTCCTCCTCGTTTATTGCCTGACATTGACTGCAACTGCCACATTTTGAAGGGTTCTTCTTAGCACTGTCATTTCCTTTCCCAATTATTCCTCTTTCCAAGTACATCTTGATGTTACAACCCATCTTGTATACAAATGTAGGTTTAGGACCCAATATGTCTGCTATTTCTTGGTCCACCATCATAACATTCCAATTATTTATTAAGATATCCTTTATTTTATTAGTGTGTGGACCATACTCACACACAAGCTCTATTGTAGTCCCTTTAGTATCTGTCTGATTGATGTCAGACCTTTCCATCATGTTAGTAGTCCTCCCTTTACTATTTGCTCCTAATAATGGGGTGTATTTGTGTCCCCATTCCTTAATAACATAATTATTCACATCTTTCATCATATTTCTGTTATACCCCCTTTCTTTGAATAATTTAGTAATAAAATCCAGTTCTTCCATCATCTCTTTATATTCCGTAGTCATCCTAATGGCTCTAATGCACTGTCATTTGTATATATTATATAATAGTTTTCTAGGATGGTTACTAGTATATTCCAAATATCCATTTGTGAATGTGCTTTTTCTGTGTATTCTAGACTTAAAACATTTGTCACCATTGGAAATTAATGTATCTAAATAGGCTATACCTACTTTACTACTAGTAGAAGTGAACTTGAGGAATTCACTACTTTGATTTAAATAGTCCACAAAATGAATTAAGACTAACTGATTTCCTTCCCATAAGATGTATATGTCATCTAGGAACCGTGAGTCGTATCCAACATACTTGTAGTAGTCACTTTTGAACACTACTGTCTCTTCCCAATCCAACATTATCAAATTGGCAAATGGCCCCAGCACAAGCACATGCTGCCCCCATAGCCACTCCCTTGGTTTGTCTGAAATGTTCACCTTCATATAATATGTAATTGTGATCAAGAACTGGCCGAAGCAGGACCCAAGACTTTGGAATTCAGGCTGACTGAGGGCAGCCTGCCAGCAGGATTACCCAAATGTAATGACTGCAACAGTGAAACACGAAGAGCATCTAAAGACATCAGTTCAAGAATCAAGCAGACCTTATCCCATTCTAGGTCACTATATTTTCTAATACTATTAATGAAGGCTTCCATATCTTCCTCCTTGGGAATACATGAAAACAAATCTACATCATCAATGGTGACGTGTTTAAGTCCTTCCTTCCAGGTGTCAACAGGGTAATTCTTTAAAAACTCCCATGAGTCTTTAACCATATGAGTAATCTTCCCATACATATGTTTTAACATAGTATCCACAGCAACTCCCAATGGGAAGGTCTTAGATTTACTACCCGAAATTATAGGACAAAATGGTGGATTACTAACATTCTTTTGTAGCTTGGGTATCCCCACTAAAGTTGCCAGTTTGGGATATTCTACTTTCAAAAAGTTGTAGGTGTCTTCCATAATCCTTCTATCAATAAGAAATTCCTTCACATGCAGATCTGTACGTCTGTGGGCAATGTTGATTTCATTAATAGAGACTATCTCATAATTGCCTGATAGATGTAAGATCTCATGCATTTTGGAGGTGTATTCCAAACTGTCATATATTACTACACCACCTCCTTTATCTGGTTTCATTACCCAAATACTTTTGTCTTCTGTCAGGTCTTTCAAGATTTTAATCTCATCCGTGGTTAAATTACTTCTAGGTTTTTTACTCAATAACTTGTTCTGCAACTGGTAAATCTGTTTGGTTACCAGTCTGTTGTAAACCAACACATTTGGATGCATGGGAGGAACATAACAACTTTTCTTCCTAAGTATCCTTGTGCCACTTGTCCTTTGTTCGCTGTCTATATTGGTATCCTTGAACAAGATGGCTAAATTGAGTTTTCTGATAAATAGTTTGAATTCACTTAAACAATCCACTAATCTAAAACATGTAATGGGAATATATTTCATTCCCTTAGAAAGCAAGTCAAAGTGTGCTTTTTCTAATGGAAGATGTGTGTAGTTATATATGTCAAAGTTCTTGTAACTAAAAGTAATACCTTCTATGGTAATACCCTGATCTGTATGTAGGTCTTGGTGGTGACAAGGTGTGACATTGTACTCTTCTACCAATACTAGTAGTAAAGTAGGTATAGCCTATTTAGATACAGTCATTTCCAATGGTGACAAATGTTTTAAGTCTAGAATACACAGAAAAAACACATTCACAAATGGATATTTGGAATATACTAGTAACCATCCTAGAAAACTATTATATAATATATACAAAGGACAGTGCATTAGAGCCATTAGGATGACTACGGAATATAAAGAGATGATGGAAGAACTGGATTTTATTACTGAATTATTCAAAGAAAGGGGGTATAACAGAAATATGATGAAAGATGTGAATAATTATGTTATTAAGGAATGGGGACACAAATACACCCCATTATTAGGAGCAAATAGTAAAGGGAGGACTACTAACATGATGGAAAGGTCTGACATCAATCAGACAGATACTAAAGGGACTACAATAGAGCTTGTGTGTGAGTATGGTCCACACACTAATAAAATAAAGGATATCTTAATAAATAATTGGAATGTTATGATGGTGGACCAAGAAATAGCAGACATATTGGGTCCTAAACCTACATTTGTATACAAGATGGGTTGTAACATCAAGATGTACTTGGAAAGAGGAATAATTGGGAAAGGAAATGACAGTGCTAAGAAGAACCCATCAAAATGTGGCAGTTGCAGTCAATGTCAGGCAATAAACGAGGAGGAAGGAATTGTTTTAAGCAATGTCAGTAGAACTAGAATAAGATTAAAACAGGGTAACTGTAACTCCAAATTTGTCATTTATTTGGCAAAATGTGGAGTTTGCCCAGGATACTATATAGGGAAGACTGAAAGGAATTTTAAAGAACGCATTTATGCACACCTATATAGTATCAGGAGGAAGGATGTGAACAATGCTCTATAGAGACACGTAGAGAAGCAGGGGGTAGAGCGCTCTTTTAAGTTTGACATTTTGGAAAATGTTGCCCTTGACCCTAGAGGAGGCAACATTAAGGCAATATTGGCTTATAAGGAACTATGGTGGCAGCTATTTACTGATGCCTCGACTCCTTTGGGGCTAAATGATTACCTAACCATTAAACCATTATTTTCCATTAAATAAATTCATTAACACAATTTTTGTATTTAGACAAGGTCAAACTTATGACTCACAAGGATGTCATTATGTAACCATTTTTTGTACATAACATATGAAGATTTTAATAACATTTTGTATGTTTGATGATTGTAGTAATTTTTAATTTTTTAAAATAAGTATATACACTTGTAGGGGATTATGTGTTACTTTTTATTTCTTATGTGAACAATCAGAATGCGTTAGTTCATAATGCATTTGAATATAGTGATGGTTGTTATATTTTGTTTTGACATTTTTATTGATGTTATATTTGTAGATATTATTTTACATTAATAACAGGACGTTTGGTTGTAAGTAAGTGTATTAGGTGACATTAGGTGAAGCGTACAAGGTATTTTAAGTACAGAATCTTTCGTGCACCTTGTCACTTTAATACATATAGATTTGGCGCCAAACCAGGTATTTAAACTGCATTCTCTCTTTTTGCAGTTGTTCTGATGAAGCTCACAGTTGTGTGAGTGAAAGCACTTAACTCATGGAATATTAAATGAAGATTTTTTAACCATTCAAGTGGTTGGTGTGTTTTTACATAGTATTTGCATCATCGCTAGTGGTATGGATATTGCTTGTGGGCAGCGAGCATTTCTGGAGTCCGTGGAGTCAGTGTTGTTCACTTCCAGTCTTTTTTTGGTATTTTGTTGATGGAGCACTTTACTGGTTCAGGTTTCTGTATTATTAAGAAACTAATACCTTAAAATATTTTAACATTTCATTTGTGATATGGTGGCAGTATCTTTAAAATGTTGATATTTTACAGGAAGTAAAAATGTTGATCTCTTGAAGTAAAGTTTTGATGTCCCTAACCTTATAAGGCAACTATTCAGCATTGTTCTTGAGACAAGACAACATCATCTATATCTTAATGAATTGCCTATATTGAAGCATAAATAAAATATGGATGAAAAGCAGCTACTGCTTCCAAAATAAACATTTAAGATGTTCCTGACCACACACATCTCCACAGGTATGCTGGAATTAAGTTGAGGTGAACTCTACACAGCAGTGCATATTTCTGTTTATATTTTATGTATTCCTCAGAAAGTTTCTGTAACAACTATTAAATCCAAATACAGCACTTGTTACTTCTACATATTAGGTTAGTACCAAAAAATTAAACCATCATTTAGCAAATTATGCAAAATTCTTTCAGCAAATATTTCAGGAATGGTTATAAAATACAAATGTTTCTTATTTCAGCAGATACATTTGAGATAAATGTTTCTATATCATTTCAGATACATATGTATGCATTTCTCAGCAGAGAGAGTCTCTAATAAATAACCCATCCAGTCGTGTGATACAAGTGTTAGTAGATGTGCTGAACAGTAGTATTTTTATTAACTAGTGCTTACTTTTGTAGACTATGTTGGTATAGAAGAATGTGTAGGTAGTAGTTTAACTTTCAACTTCATTATTTGTTAAAAAATTAGCCATAAATATTGTCATATTGCTATCATGACAAAGTTATTCATAGTCCGAATTTCCCAGCTTTAAATAATTTATAAACACGCTAGATAGAACCAGGCTTCTCAATGAATCAAATATTTATACACCACATTAATCAGGAAGTAAATCTCTCAGTGCAACCATCTGGTGTCTGTGACTTAGCTGGAACAAATTAAAAGAGCTTTGCATCAGATATAAAGTGGACATTGGAATGAGGGAAAATTATTTCTGAAAGAATCTTATATTTTAGGATGATCAGTAAATGTGGCTTTGGCATAATTACCCCTTTTCAAAGCCAAATTAAATGCCACTGGTAGCCTTAAGTACAGCAGTCTGCATGCATTGATGTGATCTTAAATCAGACATTAATATGTGTTATGAAAATATATGCATGTTTATGGTTGTCAGCAAACTAACATTTAAAACATGCTTGGTATCTGAGGCGAGAAAATGCAGAAGTATAACACAAATGATGACTTACTTCCTTTTTTACAACATACAATTATTTTGGTCAACTGCCAATAATTAGGAGCACTTCAAGAAAAATAATATAGAGCGCTATACAATTATTAAATACAGTATCAATAAGCCATCCATGACTAGAAGTGATATACATATTCATCTAAAAAGGAAGGACCTGAGGAAAATACAGGCCACGCAACACGATATGGAGTTAAAGTCTCCATTTTACCTTGACTTGTGGTTGTGCTACGAGAGAGCGATAGTTCAGAGAGGAAGGCCTGCGTGTCAGCGGAGCTGGTGCTGCAGGAGGTGGAGGGGGCGTGGCAGGCTTTGCTGGCTCAAACTCTTTTACTTCTTCTTCTTCCTCTGCTTCCTCTTCGTCTGCGTACTCTTCCTCTTCTTCATACTGCTAGATGACAATTTACACAAATACCTTTAAAATAAACTGACATATATACATATTAACATAAAAAGTCAACATCAAATATTACCAACATTCTTTGGTGGAGTAAAGTAGATAAAAGCCCATAAATTAAATAGCATTCCTAACACTCCCTGGTACTTATATATTCCAACTCTGAGATCATACTACAATGGGGAAAGTATCAACACCCCAGTCCCCACTGTGCCATGATCCCACACAGTTTATGTTCTGGCAGAAAGAAATACTGTTCCATTTCTTCTTGCCAGTTCAAGCTTACAAGATTCTAGCATTTGTACTCAGTCTCTTAAGTTTTGAGCATCTGGGTTGTCATGATTTTCAGGCAGAAGTAAGGAGAAGATGTGTACTAACAGCATCTTCCATTTATTTGCCAATGACTGTTTACTGGTAAGTAGTGATACAGAAGTGGCATTGAGGGACGTAGTAAAGATGTTTGAACAATCTGGCACTTCACCTAGATCACAGTGTAATAAATGCAATCGGCAATAGCGAGGTTAGAGGATGTCAGAGTGGAAGCTATTAAAACAGGAATCAGAGAGAGACAGGCAATTCTCCAAGTACCTGGGATTAAAGGTAGGGAGCTCAATGGTTAATACTTGTGTAGTGCACCTAAGGTACGTGGGGAAGATAAGTAAATACCTAATAAATAAGACAGGAAAATTACAAACCATATTAGGCAGAATAAAAACAGTGAATCTGTTTTTCATGTTTATACAACTTGTATTTAGTTAGGAATGTCCAGATTCCCATCTCCCATCCCATGCTAAGAGATGATTGATTTTGTACTGGGGAAAGGGGATGGAGAATTTCTATTGGGAAATTGTAGATCCCCACCTGATTTTGAGGTTGGAGTCTACCAGATATGCATAAACCATGGCCTTCCATCTGGCACAGTTAAGGGGGTAGTAAAAGCATAAATGGATTCTTCATAGATGGTTGATGTGCAAGAAGGAACTAAAGCAGGTAGTGACTTCAAGGGGGGAGTGAAGGATCTACTAACTGAATATGGAATCGACCAATATGAGTAGAGAGGGTTCCAAGAAGGAGTAGGGGAGAATGGTGTAGGAAAGGATTAAGAGCATGCACCCAACTGGAGGGCAAGGGAGGTTGAAGACCTTCGGGGACATTCAATGGGAAACAGGTGTTGGAGAACAAAAATGGTGGGTATATGACCAAATCAAGGTGATCAAGGTGGACAAATACAGAAAGAGGAGACCAGCTGAACCTTCATGGGAAAAATAAGTTATAATGAAGGAGAAAGTAAGTACATTTTATAAAGACTTAAGGGAGAGAAAAAAGAGCAAATCCTACATTATTACCACGATTGCATAAGTGGAAGGAGATGGAAAGGGTAAATGTCAAAGTTCAGGAGCATGATGAATTATGGGGGATTATGAAAAGACTAGGGAAATGTTCCACATTGAAAGACCAGCGAATAAGATACTATATGGCTGGTATCTTACTCCTGTGAGTCTGTACAAGAAAGGTAGGGAAACTGAAAGTAGCTATTGGAGGTGTGTGCAAAAAGAGTCTGGAGTAACCCATATGTCTAATATTCTGTAAAGATAAGGAAATACTGAAAATTCCTGATTGCCTTGCCAGAGGAGATATTTAGTATCATTTTCCCTGGAAAACTGGAGGTATTATTAAGAAATGTAGTGAAAGAAGACGTTGAATAAGGCAGATTCCGCAGTGAGACAGGTGCTACTTAGTGTTATAAAAATATTGAAAGCAAAGGTTTAGAAATGTTCATATGGAGTGTCAGATTTAGCTAGCAGAAATGCCTTTGTATGATTCTTATGAAAGTATTGATGCAATTCATAAATGCAAAAACTTTCAAAATGATCCATAAAGAGTGGGACAGAGTATATGGTGCATTTGGACTCTTGATTGAAAAATAATTATCTCACAGTTAGGTGATCTACCTAGGGAGGTAAAATAGAAATGTAACAAGGTTGCTGAACCTTGTACATAATTAAATCATTTGTTATATACAGTTGTCATATGCTTGAAGTAAGTTGTGCAGTTCTATGAGTTTTATGCATTAATACCACAAAAACAATAAAGAATGCAATTAAAAGTATGTACATTCTGTAAAAGGCACAAGGGAATCTTGGCTTGCCAAACAACTCATAAACTGCTTAACGTTAGAGGCAGCTTGCTCTAAAAGGAAAAAAATAATTGCATCAAAGACTTTGTTAAATGCCCCCAACTAGAAATTAATAAAAAGAAATAAAGCAGCATACATCTGGGTCAAGCTTCCTGCCAAATCCTAGAATGCTCTGGATGGAATTTAAGACTTTTGTGTGATAAAAGAAAGAAAGAAGCAAAACCTAGTACGACTCTCTATAAATGTTTTCATGCAAGAATCTGCTTTCCATCCTACTGTACTCGCATCACCTACCAACTTTAATCCTACTAAGCCATTCAAACCTTACCTACCCTTAGTCTCCTAAAGAACATATTGATTATGGAAACCATTCCTAAACACAGAAGTACAAGAAGTGAAGACGGTACCCACGTTTCATAAAAACTTCACAGCACACCTTGTCTCTCAGACATCAGTCTTTTCTGTCACCAGGAAAGTTTTCTACTATTCCCATCCCCAAGCACTTCTGATGTTAGGCTAATCTCCATATCTCCTCATTTTGTTAAACGTCTCAAAAGGGCTTCTTATCTTATAGCCACGGGTTTCTAGTAAAATACAATCTTCTCCTCATCCATCAATTTGGCTTCACTAAAAGCTAAAGGACCCTAAGAATCCTGCTGTCTTCAATGCTTCTGTTTTAATTTCTGTCAGCTATGCTTGTCTCATTGTTGCCTTTCTTATTCTTTTAGGTTAATACATTTGGTAATGACAGATTATTGTCTTCTTAAGGACTTCCATTCAGCCAGTTTGGTCCATCCATCATTGCATGATGTCAAAGCTACATAAAACCACTAGAATTTTTACAATAAATGTAGGAATTAAGATCTCGACACCTTCTGTCATGTCTTCAGGGATTCCCTTCCCTTCTTATACACACCTTTTGTAAATCGTCTCCCCACAAAACTATATACAACTAACATTATTCTTTATGAGTATGACATTGTCCACATTACCCAATCACCATGAGTATGACATTGTCCCACATTACCCAATCCCATGAGTATGACACTGCCTCACATTATACAATCACCATGAGTATGACTTTGCCCCACATTACCCAATCACCATGAATATGACATTGTCCCACATTACCCAGTCACCATGAGTAGGACATTGTCCCACATTGCCCAATCACCATACGTATGACATTGCCCCACATTACTTATTATTCTTTATGAGTATGACATTGTCCCACATTACCCAATCACCATGAGTATGACATTGTCCCACATTGTCCCACATTACCCAATCACTATGAGTATGTCACTGCCCCACATTACCCAATCACCATGAGTATGACATTGTCCCACATTACCAAATCACCATGAGTATGACATTGTCCCACATTACCCAGTCACCATGAGTATGACACTGCCACACATAACCCAATCACCATGAGTATGACATTGCCCCATATTACCCATCACCATGAGTATGACACTGCCCACATTATCCAATCACCATGAGTATGACATTGCCCCGCATTAACCAATCACCATGAGTATGACACTGCCCCACATTATCCAGTCACCATGAGTATGACACTGCCCCACATTACCCAATCGCCATGAGTATGACATTGTCCCACAATACCCAATCCCATGAGTATAACACTGCCTCACATTATACAATCATCATGAGTATGACACTGTCCCACATTACCCAGTCACCAGGAGTATGATACTGTCCCACATTAGCCAGTCACCATGAGTAAGACACTGCCACACATTACCCAATCACCATGAGTATGACACTGCCCCACATTACCCAATCACCATGAGTAAGACACTGCCACACATTACCCAATCACCATGAGTATGACACTGCCACACATTACCCAGTCACCAAGAGTATGACACTGCCCCACATTACCCAATCACCATGAGTATGACATAGCCCCACATTACCCAGTCACCATGAGTATGACACTGTCCCCCATTACCCAATCATCATGAGTATGACATTGTCCCACATTATCCAATCACCATGAGTATGACATTGTCCCACATTACCCAATCACCATGAGTATGATGTTGTCCCACATTACCCAGTCACCAAGAGTATGACACTTCCACACATTACCCAGTCACCATGAGTATGACATTGTCCCACATTAACCAATCACCATAAATATGACAGTGTCCCACATTACCCAGTCACCATGAGTATGACACTGCCCCACATTACCCAATCACCATGAGTATGACATTGTCCCACATTACCCAGTCACCATGAGTATGACATTGCCCCACATTACCCAATCACCATGAGTATGACATTGTCCCACATTACCCAATCACCATGAGTATGACATTGTCCCACATTACCCAGTCACCGTGAGTATGACACTGCCCCACATTACCCAGTCACCATGAGTATGACATTGCCTCACATTACCCAATCACCAGTCAGACCTCAATGGTCTACTTTGCTATCTCCATGAATAATAACCCATTTAAAACTGCAAGAAAACAGAGTTTGTGTTTTGTGAAACAGGCTGAAAACACTTTCTAAACCAAACTCACTCCTTTCATATTACAACAGTAAGACAAAAGTATTATTACCTAAGACTTCCTATGAATTCCCTCTCTCAAAGTGAGAGATCATATGTATCTAAAATCAAAAATCAGCAGGGCAGTAAATGTTTACCACAGAATATCTAGATTCCTAAGCCAGGAGGGTAGGACTGCACTGAGTAAAGTTACCTTATCTTATCTCAGATACAGCCCACTGCTTCTAACTTATTCCTCCAAGAAAAAGAAATGAAATACCTGATTTGTACACCCCCAAAATACAATTTGTAGATTTATGTTCTACTGCCATCCTCACACCATCATAGTACTTCTTTATTTTATACCAGCTGACTCCAAATTATTTAAAATTCAGAACACTTCTTTCTCAACTTACTTTATAAAACCCTAAATAAGATTCTTTTCACAACTTTCCTCAAAACTTGCTAGTAAATACATCACATTTAAACTTCACTCCTACTGAAACAATGCAGCGAAGATGTCCCCTTCCCTTACAACCTCAGATCATGTGTACTCAGCCATTGGTCCCTAACTGTAAGACAGTTTACATCTCAATATTAGGAAGCACCCTTTAGTTGAAGAATTTATAAAAACAAACTGCTCTCCTATCCACACACCAAGCATCCTATTCCTGCCTTCATTGCTCTCCATCAATTAAATTGTCACCCCCCATTGCCTTATTAGTCCAGCCAAACCATATGCATCTTACTGGTTTTGTAAATGCCATCAATCAAAGAAACGTTGCATGTGACTTCGTTTTCATTGTGCGTTAAATGTTCAGCTTTTTGTACTCTTTCTGTCAAATGCTGAAAATGCAACCAAAATGCACTTGGCAACCACTCTGTATTAGATAGTTAGCCTTTTACCTGTTTGTACTATACTCTATAGTCTATTGGAATATTTAATTTCTCGTTTATTCTGAGTGTAAACCACCCTGAATTCTTTCAGCCACGATATCATTCAGAATACCTTATTATGTGTATTCATGTATGTATACAAAATATTAATATACAATGTTTAGCAATGGAATCTGTCTATGACTCTATACACGTATGTCTCATAATAACTAATCCATATTCTGTTCTGTTCATGAATTAGCGTATTATTTCATATCTCCTGGACAGTGGCTGAAATGAGTATTTAAGGATTAGCCCACTACTAAATAAACCAATAATTAAATCATTAAATAATAATTAAATAATAAATTGATAATTAAATAGTTAAATGTAGCATTAAACCTCCTTAACTTTTAAAAGCACTGTCATTAGGCTTGTACACAACGCACAGTGTCCCACTGAAAATGTTGGATATTAAACCCAGGAAGACTCATTTCTTCATCCTATCCTTCATTCTGTGACTTGGCTGTGATTCTTACACCTCATCTTCTACTGCTTGTAAATATTACCTGCTTTGAATAGTCCTGATTATATCTTTATCCTTAACTGTACATACATCTCAAGGCTGAAAGCTCTCTAGTTACATAACCGTACTATTGCCGATTCTTTTTGGGACTTTCTTTTTGTTGTTATCCCCATGTGAACTTCTAGTTGTATACATACAGTACTTTAACTCAAACTGTATCGTGCTCAGTGTTTTTTTTTTCTTTTTTCTTATTATTTATTATTGTGCTGGAGCTTTTCTACCCAGGCTTTCACTGAAAAAGGGTTACTTGTTGCCCAGTTGAACTTTCCTAGTAAAGAAATGCAAATAAATAAATATGTAAATAGATACATACATAAATCATGCACAAATTCCTAGGGGTACACATCTCCCAAGACCTAAGTTGGGCCACAAACACTTCCTACCTTATAAAGAGAGCCCAGCAACATCTCCACTTCCTTAGGAGACTTCGTAGAGCTAACCTCCCCCCACAGGTCCTACTCACCTTCTACAGAGCCATGATTGAGAGCGTACTGACAAACAACATCATTGTCTGCTATGGAAATTGCTCTCAAGCTGATTGGACGGCACTGGATAAGATCATTAAACAAGCCACAAAAATCATTGGCTCCAACCTTCAAGCCCTACAGGACATATATTCAAACAGAAATGGTGCCTAGGGAACCAAGGGGAGGCCCTTGGGAAACTAAATTGGAATATAGGGAAACATATTGGCAACTAGTACTTGAAGCCAATAAACATCCGGGTATGAATGAACATATTTCTATTGCCCCCTTACTTAAGCTCAGATCAGCGAAGTTATAATATATATAATTACACATAGGCACTAAGTAGATTTATTGTTTTGCATTTATATGGTTGTATTTAATAGCTGGAGAAGGTAGTCCATATGTAACTATTTTATTAATTCATATTGTACAAAAAATGTATTTATTATTTTTTACATGCAACGATATTTATATGAGTTGTGTACTTTTGTGTAAGGTGTTAGTATTAGATTTGAAAAACATAGGAGATGATTTTATATTTACCTATTTTTTATAGTCTGACAATATGTTTCTTTAATAACTAACTGGTTTATTGAATCAATGGATTAATTAGAAGGTTATATAAAGGAAGTGAATGTTTTCAAGTTTTATCTGATGAAGTTCGAGTGCTACTCCTACGAAAACGTTCTGTGATATTTAGCAACGTTAATGTTTTTACAGTGAAAACGTGTTGAGACAGTTTTCTTTTACTATTAAATGCTGGATTTTATCTGGTGGCTTCGCTTTTGCTTTCTGTTTATAGGAAACGTGTAGTGGCCGTTTCCTTGTTTAATCCATTGGTTTTAGCTGTGGTCTGCTGCATATTACGACTGGCTTTGTTTCATTATGTATTCAAACAGATGTTATGGTAGAGTCCAAAAACTATTGAGTGACATATACCATCTGGCTCATGGACTGTTCAAACTCCTCCCAACAAGGAAGAGCTTCCCACACACTATCAGACTGCTGAATAACAAACCCATAACCTAACCCACTAAATGGGTAAAACAAACATTATTTATGTACAATATGTCATTGTTATTAACATAACTCTCTGCATAGCTCTCTTTATGCATCTCTATCTGCAGTATGAAAACTGTAAACTGTAAGTTTATGACACATGGTGGTGGGTATGTTTTTACATGTGTGCGTCTTTATTTATTCATAGTACTGTTTTTATATAGCCTTATATTTCTGCTGAGTCTATTCCTGCTGTTTTTGTATTTGCTTTGTTTCTGCTATAAAAATGCTTTTGATTTTTTACTTTATTTATTTTTAGTATCTTATTTTGTTTTTTGCTATATAGATTTTTATTAATTTAATCTGTCTTCCTTCTGTAAACTGTTATTCTTATGGTACGAGCCTGAGTACTGAAATTTCGCGTAGTGATATGCACTTCTTCCTCTGTGTTGATCTGTATGACAATAAAGTTTATTTTGGCTTTGACTTTGACTTTGAAATAAAAGTGGTCTTTTGCATTCAAAAACTTGCAAGAGTTTTAAGAAAAATCATGTATGAGGGCAGATATTAATGGCTGGACTAGTTTTGGAACACAAACAGGCTGCAACTAATTCAGTCTTTTTTCTTCTTTTTTTGTTCCTTCATCTTACCATCATGATACTGGCCTGGCTCCCTAATGCCTCATCTATGCTGGGATATCCAGCCATTTCCTTGCCCCTCTCCCCAGACTATTCCAACAGTGGTACGGCCATTCATAGACCTTAGGCATCCAGGAGCTTGGCAGATCTTTGAGATCCCTCCTTCCTTTGGTCGTATTGGCACTCACCTGAGGGGTAGCAGTGCAATGGAGACATGCAGCATATTGCCTGGCCTCCGCACACCAAACAGGTACCAAAGGTGTTCCAGCTTTAATCACGTAAATGAAATTAAAATCGTACAGATTAGACAGCAGGGAAGATAACCATGCCCAGGGTCTTTTTCCATTGCTGACACTATAGTGCGTCTTAAAGATCATATGCAAATCCAGAAAATGGGAAACAGCAGAACAATCCCATTTCCTCACAACTTTGCACATAATTGATTAAAATGTACATATACTGTACAACAATAGTTATATTGTTAAATTTAACTTTTGAAATAGCACATGCATCTGCCAGTCACATGCTCCTGCATGATTTGCTGATGTCATTGGATGGCATCCGATATTTGCAATTTCTTTAGTACCAGATGCTGATGACAGTCCAGTGGCCTATTTTCACTACAACACTGGCTCCAGAGTAAGTCCCATGTGAGTCTGGCATCCTGATCTAATGCCAATGAATTCCATCTGTTCTTCCTTAGGCAGTACTAAGTGGTTGTATCCCCCCCGTTAAACAGGATAATTCATGAATGAAGATGTGTGGAAATGAATCTGAAGTAGAGCTAGGTGCCAGTTATCAGTTAAACTCATTGGTTTTGTTAATTACACTGTGTTAGTAGAACTATAAAAATAATAAAAAACAAAACAACCATAATCTGCCATTTTCTGTGGAAGCATCTCTCTCACTCTTGTCATCAGGATGTGCAGTACAGCAACATACAGCAGCCATCGGCCATGCTGGAAGGAGAAATAACTGCAAAATTTAAGCATTACCTTTTTTCCTACAATAATTCAAATTAAATCTTATGTCAGTGTTGCAATCTTAATCATGCTGTATATAATCACTGCTGACACTGAGGTTCAGATGTTTTCTTCAGGTAAGTGCCTTATTACATATAATGATTAAGAAGGGTATTGCACCCCTGAGGGTTTTGTCCATTAGATAAGATGCTAAGCTGAGGCCCCATCTACCTGTATTGGTAGTACCTCAGCTGTATGCAAAAGCCCCCACAGCAGCTATGAAAAAACTAGGGGAAATTTCCCTCATACTCTGTCCAACTTTTCCCTATTCAGTATCGTCTCAGATCTCTGCTGAAACGAGGCCATAGGTATAGTGGAACTAATCTGGCCAACAAAGCAAGCATGCATGCACGTATAAATAAATAAATAAACAGTGCAGCATGCTTCTTATGTTACCATATGTTCAGTTAAGGCCTTGTAATGTAATAATTTTACAATACAGCTTGCCTTTTAATCCCATATTTTTGATATACTTCCCAATCAAAATGGTAACTTAGCTATGCTAGGCATACAAATCTAAACGTTCTGGCTACCTCACTGTGTGGGTAACAGTCTGGACATCTGTGTTTAATTCCAAAAATCCTGTCTGCATCTACTTGTTAGGTAAAGTTACTGAAGAACTCAGCAAAATGTGACCCTGAGCCAAGTTAGACTGCCTGCTTGTTGCAGCGAGCCTTAGGCAGATGTCCCTCCTTCTTCTTCAATGTTAGCATTTCAGGAATCTCAATGTAGTTTTAAACTTCACCTGTCCCAGGATATTATGTTACAATTTTCATCTGCCATTTTTGTTTCGTGTTCTCTACAGCTATTGTGTTTAGTTTCCTCACCTACATTCTTATTTTCTTCTATATAACATGAAAAGGGGCTTCATTCCTACTTTAAAAAATCATTTCAACTGCTGTTATGACTAATATTTATCAATACGCCTCTTTCTTTTCCTGGTTTATGTTGTTCATTTTTCACTGACAATGAACTATTGTGCACAGCAGTGGCAGATTAAGAGAGCCTTGGATCCTGGGCATTTTTCAAGCCATACCCCCTTCTCCACTTTATCTCGTGCACACACACACACACACACACACACACACACACACACACACGCACACACACACACTTTTTTATGAAGGGGGACCATGCGTCAATATGCATATTCATTTGTATTAATCTTCCTGATTTAAGACCACGTGAACTGCTATTACTAAATTCCACTGATGTACATATCCACCAGTTACAGTCACTTGACTCTGTACATCTCAGCTGTCTGACTGAGCTAAAAAAATGTCCCCAGTAAAGCCTTCCAACCTGATTTACAGAAATTCACAATATCCATGTAAAGACAGACTCATGACTGTTACTTTGATTATAACAATAGGGTAAGACATTCTCATTCACAGGCAACCCCCATACTCAGCAATCACACACACACTCTTGAATGTGTCCAATGCAGATGTCTGATTGTGGTAAAATAATAATTATGGACACAACAATGTATTTCAGGTTTGTTTCACACAAGCAAATAGTAGCTCAGGCATTTCAACTTTTTCATATAAATGCACACTAGTCGTACAAGGCTAGACTGTTTAAACTAATCAAATAAGAAGCTAAGTTACTTTCATACACACACTCACACACACACACACACACACACACACACACACACACACACACACACACACAGACACACACACAGCAAGCAGTCATAGCTAGTTTGCCATATAAATCTCTCAACCTCTTAGATTAAAAATCAAGTCAATGACAAAAATGTAATGAGGGACAAAGTTCAAAATCAGTAAAGATGTTTGAATATTACTGTCATACACTTAAAGATGTTAGAATAAATATTGTCGAATTAGTGCATTTTTGAGGAATGCAAAGTCTGAAACTCAAATTTTTGTCATTATTTATTGCATGCAATCCTCAATTACTTGCCAGAAATCACAATTTTATGAGGAAAAAAATGAAAACGAGACAGTCAGTTTCAACATTGTTTCACAGTAACAGTACTCAAACCTTATGTCATACAAATGCACACTAACCCCATAAAAGTAAATGTAAACTGAGCAGATAACAAGAGGATAGGTTTCTTTCATCCACAACAAGCCCCAACCCCATGTAATGAATACGATCCACAATGATTTGGCAGAAGCAACACATTTGATGAGGCACAAACTAAAATATGAGACAAAGCCATGGAGATTCTAAAAAAATCATGAATGCTTTCAACTGGGTTTCCCACGAACAGTATCCAAGGAGTAAACAATCCAGCTTATTTCATACAAACACAGACTAGTTCTGTAAAGTCATGTAAAGTCAGACGGTAAGGTGGGCAAACAACAAGGATATCAATTCTAAACCAATAGTAGGCAAAGACAAGGACATTCTTTGAAATCAGAGACAACTTCAAATTTGTTTGACCAAAGATTAACCACAGAGTAGATATTCCATTTTATTTCACACAAATGCACATTAGCTGTTAAGACCAGACTTTAAACAGAGCAAATAAAGAGAGCAAGTTGTTTTTTATCTGCAGCACAACTAGCTACCCAATCTGGTTGTCTGTCAGCATATTAAAAGAAGATAAACATTCCTGTTTATTTCACAAAAATGCACACTAGCATTTAATGCCAAACTTTGAACTAAGCAAATGAAAATGGCAAGTCACTTTCTGTCACAGTACATTTATCCCCCACATCCCCGCCCAGCATATTAAAAGTGAGAAAACTCTTTCAGTTTATTGCAGATAAATGAGCACTAGCTTGAAATGCTAGACTTTGAACTGAGCAAATAAAGATAGCATGTCGCTTTCATCCTCAGCACATACAGACCCCCCAAAAATGCAGAGAATCTTCCGATTTATTTCATACAAATGCACACTACCCAGTCCTTAATGCCAGACTTAAGGACAAGTTACTTTTATCAACAGCAGAACTAACTACCCCCCCCCCCAAAAAAAAAGAGAGAATACATATTCCAGTCTATTTCACACAATTGCACACTAGTGTCTAATGCCAGACTTTAAAATGAACAAATGAAGATGGCAAATTGCATTCATCCTCAGCACAGACCACCCCACAAAACAGAGAATATTCCAGTTTATTTCACAAAAATGCATACTAACACAGCTCTTAATGCCAGACCTTAAACTCAGCACAGCTTTTCCACAGACAGTTGTCTCTCAGTATATTTTTAAAAAGAGGGTATACATATTCAAATTTATTTCACACAAATTAACACTAGCCTCTAATTCCAAACATTAAATTGAGCAATTTTTTAATTTGCATTTGTTTACAGGGATGGACTACTGGGCTGAAAAAAAGTCCATTTTAATTGGAGGCACAGGGAAAAAACTTCACATTAAGGAGAAAAAAACAATAAAGTGCTACAACCAAAAACAGCATAGGTACACATGTCTAAAAACATAAAACTTCTAGTAAGAGAGTCAAATATATTAAAAACTTATGGAAATGTTCATATACACAAAAACATTAAATCAAGAATGTAACAGGTAGGTACTGCATTGATAGTATGTTAATAGTGAAAAATGCAATGTACAATTTGTGGAAGAGTTAACTTCTTAAATAAGCATATTTAGAATTTTGATGAGTAGGTAAAAAGGTTCGGCTAGACAGGCAGAGAAGCATTTTCCTTCCATTTGAACCCAGCAAGTAGGAGGCAAGGTAACAGTGTTAATAATACAGACGTGGAGGAGACGTGTGATATGAAACTGACAGGGAAGAAAGAAAAAATGATGGGGTGGGTCTAAGTGTAAGATATTCTAAGCTTAGAGTTGTGCAGCAGTGGACTCTTACTGATAGATTAAACGTGGAACTGTAGGGCAGTTATAGTAAAACTACAGTGGCACTGGTGGCAGGTAGAGAGCTCAGAGTAGTGCAGTCTAGTGATAAAAAGCTACTGTAGAACAGGTGTACTAAAGCTGTGAAAGCTTGTGGGAAAATGGAGAGGGTGAGAGGAGAGGGGGGTATAGTAATGGAAACAGAGGGTGGGACAGAAAGAGGAGAGAGAGTGAAAAGCTATTAGAGAAATTAATAAGGGCTAATGTGTGAAGAAATGAAGAAAGCAAGTTGCTTTCATCCACAGCACAGCTCGCCACCCCCCAAAACAGAGAATATTCCAGTATATTTCACACAAATCCTCACCAACTCAGCTCTTAATGCCAGACCTTAAACTGAGCAAATGAAGAATGCAAGTTACTTTGGGAACAGCTAGCACCCCAAAAAGAGAAAGAATAAATATTCCAATTTATTTCACACACATGCACATTACTCCTCAATGTCAGGCTTAAAACTGACCAAATTAAGACACCAATGTACTTTCATCCACAATACTGCTACCACCCCAGCTTGTTGCCTCTGCCAGCATATTAATATTAAAGTTTATTTCACACAAATGAACATGAGCCTATAATGCCAGACTTTAAATTGAACAAATGAAAGAAGACAAGTTGCTTTCATTCACAGCACATTACAACCAACACCCCCCCCCTGTCTGGTTGCCTGACAGCACATTAGAAAAATAAAGTATTGCAGTTTGTTTCACACAGGTGGGCAATAGCTCTTAATGCCAGACTTTACACCGAGCACACAGAGTGCAAGCTGTTACCATAGCACAGTTAGCTACCCCTCAAAAAAATCTGTTTGCATGCCAGCATTTAAAGAAATACATTCCCTACTAATGCCCATAGCCATAGCTAGCCAGATACAGCTAGATACACTTATTAATACATGTGCATGTCTCTGTTCACTGCTGTTCCAGTGAATCATGGGACACTAATGAATATAAAACTAGAGCACTTCAGATAGAGTTGCTGCAGCTGTAAGAATTTATTTACTCTTTAAGTAACAATGTATTTACTTAATTAAAAGAATAACTACAAAGTACCTGAGCTGAAGAACTTTATTGGACCATATGCTACTCATGCACAAATGACAGGCACCATGAGTATATAAAGGTAAATATTCATGACATATGCTACTCATGCACAAATGACAGGCACCATGAGTATATAAAGGTAAATATTCATGACATATGCTACTTATGCACAAATGACAGGCACCATGAGTATATAAAGGTAAATATTCATGACATATGCTACTCATGCACAAATGACAGGCACCATGAGTATATAAAGGTAAATATTCATGACATATGCTACTCATGCACAAATGACAGGCACCATGAGTATATAAAGGTAAATATTCATGACATATGCTACTCATGCACAAATGACAGGCACCATGAGTATATAAAGGTAAATATTCATGACATATGCTACTCATGCACAAATGACAGGCACCATGAGTATATAAAGGTAAATATTCATGATTCTTGTCATTTAGCTTTTTTATTATTTAAACAAAAAGAAAGATTTCATTTTTAACAAGTGACCAGTCATCTATTATGTTCAACATATAAGCTAACTAAATTAATAACCTTACCTGCTGAATATAAGGAAAACTATCAAGGTTATTTTCTTGGCTGGCTATTGGCCTCCCCTGATGCTGTGAGCCCTGGTTGACCACCCAGATGCCCCCTGTTATAATCCAACACTGCAGATGAGCTCTGATCTGTATGTCTTTCATCTCATTCAGTTCTACAGGGAATATCATCAGGGTTTCTTCATTTGTTGGTCCCAGCAATTAAGACTTGCTTAAACTCTTCAAGGCTGAATGCCTCAGACAGTTTAGTTTTCTTGTTTTCATTGCATGAAGGATTCCTTCAGTCTGCCTCTGTCAGATTGACATCTCCCTCTACTACCATCTTATTTTTCCTGTCCAATCCCTTGAGTCTGCCGTGGAATAACTTGTCATCCCTCATACTTTGAAACAGTTGGACTACAGACGGTGTAAATTTACTAAGTTTCTACTTTTCTTTGCTAGTAGCCTTACCATCTGTACTCATTCTCATCTCCATATCTTTGTTACCCCATCTCTACTTAACCTCCTTTCACTCTGTCCCATTTCCCTATCACCTTTCACTTTTCCCACACACACACACACTTCACTTATCATTTCACCAGTGCCCCAGCATTGGCTTATTTTTCTTCACAAACACCCTGCACCCCATGATCACTATGTCTAATTCCTTTTTTTCATTGCTCAACATCTCTGTTTTACTAGTAGCCATATTATTTATTTATTATTTATTTATTTACATTTGTTGATCGTGAGAGTCCGACTGGACACAGGACCATTTTCAGCGGTGGCCAGGGGAGAAAAGCTCCACATTAAGTATTATTTGCATTATACAGTTAAAAAACATAGCATTTTAAATATACACATTAGTCCAGTTAAAGACACAAGACAAGAAGAAAACAGATGTAAAACAGCTGTAGAACATAGTACAATTTTAAAATATGGTGACATATACTAAACATGGTTAAAATGTAGTTGAGATTCATCAGTGAACAATTGATACAAACTGTTTTTGAGTTACATAACAGCCATTAGCAGTTGTTGCTACAAGAAGTTAGTATTATGTGGTAGGTAGCAGGGAACATGAGTAGCCAAGCTTGCTAAGAGTAGGTTGTTGATAGGGGGCTGAGAGAGGTAGTGGGTGGGGGAGTGAATGGTATTAGAGGGGGGGTTGCAAGGGCATATCTGGCAAGTTTTGAAGTGTGATTTTAGTAAGGATTTAAAGTGGGTGCAGGAAGTTACAGAGGTAATTCAGGATGGGAGGGAGTTCCAGAGTTTGGCTATAGTGCAGGAGAATAATGCTTCTCCAGCAGAGTTAATGGCTCTTGTGACCTGTAGGAGGTTTTTGTGGCTGGATCTTAGTGGTCTCGTGGTTATGTAGGGTTGGAGTCGATTCTGGAGGGATGGGACTTTTAGTGGTTGGTTTATTAGTTTGTGGGCGAGTGTGAGTTAGTACCATTGAAGGAGGTGGGGGAGCTCTAGCCAGCCCAGTTCTGCTAGTGAGAGACAGTGGTGAGTACGGTAGGAAGCCCCTGTTGTGAATTTGGCGATTTTGTTGTAGCAGGTTTCGAGCTTATTTAGATCACATTGTCTAAGGTTAGTAAATATTGGAGAGGCATAGAGTAGGGTAGAGATAAGATGAGAATTTGCTACTGAAATTTTAGCTGCTTTGGTAAGTAGTTGCAGATTTATATATTAGGTTCGCTTATATCTTAGAGTGTTTTCTGCTCAGCCATCTTCTTTCCTAGGCTTCTCATATTGCTGAGCACCACCCTGACTCTGTTACCCCTGCCCTGTTAATCACCCTGACTCTATTACCCCTGCCCTGTTAATCACATTGAGTCTGTTACACTTGCCCTGTTGTTTCTATTTACTATCATGCTAGTAACTTCTGAAACAAGGAGAATGCAATGATACGCAAAATGCAGGTTAGCTTTAAGGGTACTTACTTACTCTTTAAGTGTTACTCAGAGTTTGTCTAGTAAAGGTACTATAGCTTACTGGCAGTACTGGAGAATAATGCAGGGAAAGTGTTAGAGCACAACAAACTCAAGAATAGGAGAAACTGCAAAATAGTGTAAGACAGTGTTTCAATCGCCGGTCCACAGACCAACTTCAGTCTGGCAGAAATTTAATGCCAGTCCATGAAACTGGGGACTTATTTTTTAATTAAAATTTTTTTTCAGGACTTTCTTCTTTAAGAAGAATGCCCTTTGCTTCCAGTCACACAACACCTGTCGCATCTGTGCGATTGGATGTTTACATCCTCATCTTCCGCATGAATGAAATTTGAATACCAGAAGACATTTGAAATATGTACCGCGAATGGACAAGTGAGAGGTAGATGTGCATGAGTGTGTGTTTGTTTAAGTGGTAGGTAGATAGGTGTGTGTGTATGTAAGAAGTGTGTGTGTGTGTGTGTGTGTGTGTGTGTGTGTGTGTGTGTGTGTGTGTGTGTGTGTGTGTGTGTGTGTGTGTGTGTGTGTGTGTGTGTGTGTGTGTGTGTGTGTGTGTGTGTGTGTGTGTGTGTGTGTGTGTGTGTGTGTCTGTGTGTGTGTGTGCGTAAGAGGGAGGGAGGTTGGTGCATACCTGTCAACTATCCAGATGTTTGCAGAATGTCCAGATTTTTGCCCCATATTTTTGGTCTGTTCCCCATAAAAAGGACCGAAGTTTCGGACTTCATATCCTGGAAATGACTTATTAGCATTTCTCACTTAGTACATACTCGATTTCTATGGTCATACTATGTAGCTATATCTTTCTCAGTTGGTGAGATTACTGTGTTGGGACACAATGCTCGAACAGCAATTGTTTTAATTGATTCCCTATAAACAATGTTTTTTATTTTTGCCTTGGTGCCCCCGAAATAATTTTCCTATTTTTACTGGTCTCCACGTGTAAAAAGGTTGAATCTACTGGTGTAGGACATCTTAGGGTAGCACAGGATAATGCCATCTGGAAGGCAAATTGCATAATGAGGGAACAGGACAATCAGAAAAACACAGAAATGTCAAATAAGGGGTTAGGAAACAGCTCATTGAGTAACTAGGAACATGACTAGGACATCGGGGAGAGCAGGAACATGACTAGGACATCGGGGGGAGCAGGAACATGACTAGGACATTAGGGGAAGTAGGAACATGACTAGGACATCGAGGGGAGTAGGAACATGACTAGGACATCAGGGGAAGTAGAAACATGACTAGGACATCGGGAGAAGCAGGAACATGACTAGGATATCAGGGGGAAGTAGGAACATGACTACGACATCAGGAGGAAGTAGGAACATGACTAGGACATCAGAGGAAGTAGAAACATGACTAGGACATTGGGGAAGCAGGAACATGACTAAGACATCAGGGGGAAGTAGGAACATGACTAGGACATCAGGAGGAAGTAGGAACATGACTAGGACATCGAGGGAAGTAGGAACATGACTAGGACATCAGGGGGAAGTATGAACATGACTAGAACATCAGGAGGACGTAGGAACATGACTAGGACATCGAGGGAAGTAGGAACATGACTAGGACATCAGGGGGAAGTAGGAACATGACTAGGACATCAGGGAAGTTGGAACATGACTACGACATCGGGGGAAGTAGGAATATGACTAGGACATCAGGAGGAAGTAGGAACATGACTAGGAAATCAGGGAGAAGTAGGAACATGACTAGGACATCAGAGGTAGCAGGAACATGACTAGGACATCAGAGGAAGTAGGAACATGACTAGAACATTGGGGGAAAGTAGGAACATGACTAGGACATCAGGAGGAAGTAGGAACGTGACTACGAAATCAGGGAGAAGTAGGAACGTGACTAGGACATCAGAGGTAGCAGGAACATGACTAGGACATCAGAGGAAGTAGGAACATGACTAGGACATCAGAGGAAGTAGGAACATGACTAGGACATTGGGGAAAGTAGGAACATGACTAGGACATTGGAGGAAGTAGGAACATAACTAGGAACATGACTAGGACATCAGGGGAAGTAGGAACATGACTAGGACATCAGGAGGAAGTAGGAACATGACTAGGACATCAGGGGAAGTAGGAACATGACTAGGACATCAGGGAAGTAGGAACATGACTAGGACATCAGGGGAAGTAGGAACATGACTAGGACATTGGGGAAGTAGGAACATGACTAGGACATCAGTGGGAAGCAGGAACATGACTAGGACATTGGGGGAAGTAGTAACATGACTAGGACATCAGGGAAGTAGGAACATGACTAGGACATCAGGGGAAGTAGGAACATGACTAGGACATCAGGGGAAGTAGGAACATGACTAGGACATCAGGGGAAGTAGGAACATGACTAGGACATCAGGAGGAAGTAGGAACATGACTAGGACATCAGGGGAAGTAGGAACATGACTAGGACATCAGGGGAAGCAGGAACATGACTAGGACATCAGGGGGAAGTAGGAACATGACTAGGACATCAGGGGAAGTAGGAACATGACTAGGACATCAGGGGAAGTAGGAACATGACTAGGACATCAGGGGAAGTAGAAACATGACTAGGACATCAATGGAAGTAGGAACATGACTAGGACATCAGGGGAAGTAGGAACATGACTAGGACATCAGGGAAGCAGGAACATGACTAGGACATCGGGGAAGTAGAAACATGACTAGGACATCAGGGGAAGTAGGAACATGACTAGGACATCAGGGGAAGTAGGAACATGACTAGGACATCAGGGGAAGTAGGAACATGACTAGGACATCAGGGGAAGTAGGAACATGACTAGGACATCAGGAGGAAGTAGGAACATGACTAGGACATCAGGGGAAGCAGGAACATGACTAGGACATCAGGGGAAGTAGGAACATGACTAGGACATTGGGGAAGTAGGAACATGACTAGGACATCAGGGGAAGCAGGAACATGACTAGTATATCAGGGAGAAGTAGGAACATGACTAGGACATCAGGGAAGTAGGAACATGACTAGGACATCAGGGGAAGTAGGAACATGACTAGGACATCAGGGGAAGTAGGAACATGACTAGGACATCAGGGGAAGTAGGAACATGACTAGGACATCAGGGAAGCAGGAACATGACTAGGACATCAGGGGAAGTAGGAACATGACTAGGACATCAGGGGGAAGTAGGAACATGACTAGGACATCAGGGGAAGTAGGAACATGACTAGGACATCAGGGGAAGTAGGAACATGACTAGGACATCAGGGGAAGTAGGAACATGACTATGACATCAGGGGAAGTAGGAACATGACTAGGACAGCGGGAGGAAGTAGGAACATGACTAGGACATCAAAGGGAAGCAGGAACATGACTAGGACATCAAGGGAAGTAGGAACATGACTATGACATCAGGAGAAGTAGGAACATGACTAGGACAGCGGGAGGAAGTAGGAACATGACTAGGATATCAAAGGGAAGCAGGAACATGACTAGGACATCAGGAAGAACATGACTAGGACATCGGGAGGAAGTAGGAACATGACTAGGGCATCAGGGGAAGTAGGAGCATGATTAGGACATCAATGGAAGTAGGAACATGGCTAGGACATCAGGGGAAGTAGGAACATGACTAGGACATCTGGGGGAAGCAGGAACATGACTAGGGCATCAGGGAAGTAGGAACATGACTAGGACATCAGGGGAAGTAGGAACATGACTAGGACATCAGGAGGAAGTAGGAACATGACTAGGAAATCAGGGAGAAGTAGGAACATGACTAGGACATCAGGGGAAGTAGGAACATGACTAAGACATCCGGGGGAAGTAGGAACATGACTAGGACATTGGGAAAGTAGGAACATGACTTGGACATCAGGGGGAAGTACGAACATGACTAGGACATCGAGGGAAGTAGGAACATGACTAGGACATCAGGGGAAGTAGGAACATGACTAGGACATCAGGGGAAGTAGGAACATGACTAGGACATCAGGGGGAAGTAGGAACATGACTAGGACATCAGGGGAAGTAGGAACATGACTAGGACATCAGGAGGAAGTAGGAACATGACTAGGACATCAGGGGAAGTAGGAACATGACTAGGACATCGGGGAAGTAGGAACATGACTAGGACATCAGGAGGAAGTAGGAACATGACTAGGACATCGAGGAAGTAGGAACATGACTAGGACATCAGGGAAGTAGGAACATGACTAGGACATCAGGGGGAAGTAGGAACATGACTAGGACATCAGGGGAAGTAGGAACATGACTAGGACATCAGGAGGAAGTAGGAACATGACTAGGACATCAGGGGGAAGTAGGAACATGACTAGGACATCGGGGGAAGTAGGAACATGACTAGGACATCAGAGGGAAGTATGAACATGACTAGGACATTAGGGAGAAGTAGGAACATGACTAGGACATCAGGGGAAGTAGGAACATGACTAGGACATCAGGGAAGTAGGAACATGACTAGGACATCAGGGGAAGTAGGAACATGACTAGGACATCAGGGGAAGTAGGAACATGACTAGGACATCAGGGAAGCAGGAACATGACTAGGACATCAGGGGAAGCAGGAACATGACTAGGACATCAGGGGAAGTAGGAACATGACTAGGACATCAGGGGAAGCAGGAACATGACTAGGACATCGGGGAAGTAGAAACATGACTAGGACATCAGGGGAAGTAGGAACATGACTAGGACATCAGGGAAGCAGGAACATGACTAGGACATCAGAGGGAAGTATGAACATGACTAGGACATTAGGGAGAAGTAGGAACATGACTTGTACATCAAGGAAGCAGGAACATGACTAGGACATCAGAGGGAAGTATGAACATGACTAGGACATTAGGGAGAAGTAGGAACATGACTTGTACATCAGCGGGAAGTAGGAACATGACTAGGACATCAGGGGGAAGTAGGAACATGACTAGGACTTCAGGGGAAGCAGGAACATGACTACAACATCAATGGGAAGCAGGAACATGACTAGGACATCGGGGGAAGCAGGAACATGACTAGGACATCAGGGGAAGTAGGAACATGACTAGGACATTGGGGGGGAGCAGGAACATGACTAGGACATCAGGGGGAAGTAGGAACATGACTACAACATCAGGGGAAGTAGGAACATGACTAGGACATCAGGGGAAGTAGGAACATGACTAGGACATCAGGGGGAAGTAGGAACATGACTAGGACATCAGGGGAAGTAGGAACATGACTAGGACATCAGGGGAAGCAGGAACATGACTAGGACATCAAGGGGAAGCAGGAACATGACTAGGACATCAGGGGGAAGTAGGAATATGACTAGGACATCAGGGGGAAGCAGGAACATGACTAGGACATCAGGGGAAGTAGGAACATGACTAGGACATCAGGGGAAGTAGGAACATGACTAGGACATCAGGGGAAGCAGGAACATGACTAGGACATCAGGGGAAGTAGGAACATGACTAGGACATCAGGGGAAGTAGGAACATGACTAGGACATCAGGGGAAGTAGGAACATGACTAGGACATCAGGGGAAGCAGGAACATGACTAGGACATCAGGAGGAAGTAGGAACATGACTAGGACATCGGGGAAGCAGGAACATGACTAGGACATCGGAGAAGCAGGAACATGACTAGGACAGCGGGAGGAAGTAGGAACATGACTAGGACATCAAAGGGAAGCAGGAACATGACTAGGACATCGGGAGGAAGTAGGAACATGACTAGGGCATCAGGGGAAGTAGGAACATGACTAGGACATCAGGGAAGCAGGAACATGACTAGGACATCAGGGGAAGCAGGAACATGACTAGGACATCAGGGGAAGCAGGGGCATGACTAGGACATCAGGGGGCAGTAGGAACATGACTAGGACATTGGGGAAATAGGAACATGACTAGGACATCAAGGGAAGCAGGAAAATGACTAGGATATCAGGGCGAAGTAGGAACATGACTAGGACATTGGGGAAATAGGAACATGACTAGGACATCAAGGGAAGCAGGAAAATGACTAGGATATCAGGGCGAAGTAGGAACATGACTAGGATATCAGGGGAAGCAGGAACATGACTAGGACATCAGGGGAAGTAGGAACATGACTAGGACATCAGGGGAAGCAGGAACATGACTAGGACATCAGGGAAGTAGGAACATGACTAGGATATCAGGGGAAGTAGGAACATGACTAGGACATCATGGAAGCAGGAACATGACTAGGACATCAGGGAAGTAGGAACATGACTAGGACATCAGGGGAAGCAGGAACATGACTAGGACATCAGGGGGAAGTAGGAACATGACTAGGACATCAGGGGAAGCAGGAACATGACTAGGACATCAGGGGAAGCAGGAACATGACTAGGACATCAGGGGAAGTAGGAACATGACTAGGACATCAGGGGAAGTAGGAACATGACTAGGACATCAAGGGAAGTAGGAACATGACTAGGACATCACAGGGAAGTAGGAACATGACTAGGACATCAGGGGAGGCAGGAACATGACTAGGACATCAAGGGGAAGCAGGAACATGACTAGGACATCGGCGGGAAGTGGGAACATGACTAGGACATCAGGGGGAAGTAGGAACATGACTACAACATCAGGGGAAGTAGGAACATGACTAGGACATCAGGGGAAGCAGGAACATGACTAGGACATCGGGGGATGTAGAAACATGACAAGGACATTGGGGGAAGTAGGAACATGACTAGGACATCGGGGGAAGTAGGAACATGACTAGGACATTAGGGGAAGTAGGAACATGACTAGGACATCGGGGAAGTAGAAACATGACTAGGACATCAGGAGGAAGTAGGAACATGACTAGGAAATCAGGGAGAAGTAGAAACATGACTAGGACATCAGGCAGAAGTAGGAACATGACTAGGATATCAGGGGAAGCAGGAACATGACTAGGACATCAGGGGAAGTAGGAACATGACTAGGACATCAGGGGAAGCAGGAACATGACTAGGACATCAGGGGAAGTAGGAACATGACTAGGACATTGGGGAAGTAGGAACATGACTAGGACATCAGGGGAAGCAGGAACATGACTAGGACATCAGGGGAAGTAGGAACATGACTACGGCATCAGGGGGAAATAGGAACATGACTAGGACATCGGAGGAAGCAGGAACATGACTAGGACATCGGGGAAGTAGAAACATGACTAGGACATCAGGGGAAGTAGGAACATGACTAGGACATCAGGGAAGCAGGAACATGACTAGGACATCAGGGGAAGCAGGAACATGACTAGGACATCAGGGAAAGTAGGAACATGACTAGGACATCAGGGGGAAGCAGGAACATGACTAGGACATCAGGGGAAGTAGGAACATGACTAGGACATCAGGGAAGCAGGAACATGACTAGGACATCAGGGGAAGTAGGAACATGACTAGGACATCAGGGGAAGTAGGAACATGACTAGGACATCAGGGGAAGTAGGAACATGACTAGGACATCAGGGGAAGTAGGAACATGACTAGGACATCAGGGGAAGCAGGAACATGACTAGGACATCAGGGGAAGCAGGAACATGACTAGGACATCAGGGGAAGTAGGAACATGACTAGGACATCAGGGGAAGTAGGAACATGACTAGGACATCAGGGAAGCAGGAACATGACTAGGACATCGGGGAAGTAGAAACATGACTAGGACATCAGGGGAAGTAGGAACATGACTAGGACATCAGGGAAGCAGGAACATGACTAGGACATCAGGGGGAAGTAGGAACATGACTAGGACATCAGGGGAAGTAGGAACATGACTAGGACATCAGGGGAAGCAGGAACATGACTAGGACATCAGAGGGAAGTATGAACATGACTAGGACATTAGGGAAAAGTAGGAACATGACTTGGACATCAGGGGGAAGTAGGAACATGACTAGGACATCAGGGGGAAGTAGGAACATGACTAGGACATCAGGGGAAGTAGGAACATGACTAGGACATCAGGGGAAGTAGGAACATGACTAGGACATCAGGGGAAGTAGGAACATGACTAGGACATCAGGGGAAGTAGGAACATGACTAGGACATCAGGGGAAGCAGGAACATGACTAGGACATCAGGGGAAGCAGGAACATGACTAGGACATCAGGGGAAGTAGGAACATGACTAGGACATCAGGGAAGGCAGGAACATGACTAGGACATCAAGGGGAAGCAGGAACATGACTAGGACATCAGGGGAAGTAGGAACATGACTAGGACATCAGGGGAAGCAGGAACATGACTAGGACATCAGGGGAAGCAGGAACATGACTAGGACATCAGGGGAAGTAGGAACATGACTAGGACATCAGGGGAAGCAGGAACATGACTAGGACATCGGAGGAAGCAGGAACATGACTAGGACATCAGGGGAAGTAGGAACATGACTAGGACATCAGGGGAAGTAGGAACATGACTAGGACATCAGGGCAAAGCAGGAACATGACTAGGACATTCGGGGAAGTAGGAACATGACTAGGACATCAGGGCGAAGTAGGAACATGACTAGGACATCAGGGGAAGCAGGAACATGACTAGGACATCAGGGGAAGTAGGAACATGACTAGGACATCAGGGGAAGTAGGAACATGACTAGGACATCAGGGAAGCAGGAACATGACTAGGACATCGGGGGAAGTAGGAACATGACTAGGACATCAGGGGAAGTAGGAACATGACTAGGACATCAGGGAAGCAGGAACATGACTAGGACATCAGGGGAAGTAGGAACATGACTAGGACATCAGGGGAAGTAGGAACATGACTAGGACATCAGGAGGAAGTAGGAACATGACTAGGACATCGAGGAAGTAGGAACATGACTAGGACATCAGGGGAAGTAGGAACATGACTAGGACATCAGGGGAAGCAGGAACTTGACTAGGACATCAGGGGAAGTAGAAATATGACTAGGACATCAAGGGAATTAGGAACATCACTAGGACATCAGGAAGAAGTAGGAACATGACTATGGCATCAGGAAGAAGTAGGAACATGACTAGGTCATCAGAGCAAAGCAGGAACATGACTAGGACATCCGGGGAAGAAGGAACATGACTATGACATTGGGGAAGTAGGAACATGACTAGGACATCAGGGGGAAGTAGGAACATGACTAGGACATCGAGGGAAGTAGGAACATGACTAGGACATCAGGGGGAAGTAGGAACATGACTAGGACATCAGGGGAAGTAGGAACATGACTAGGACATCGGGGAAGTAGGAACATGACTAGGACATCAGGGGAAGTAGGAACATGACTAGGACATCAGGGGAAGTAGGAACATGACTAGGACATCAGGGGAAGTAGGAACATGACTAGGACATCAGGGGAAGTAGGAACATGACTAGGACATCAGGGAAGCAGGAACATGACTAGGACATCAGGGGGAAGTAGGAACATGACTAGGACATCAGGGGAAGTAGGAACATGACTAGGACATCAGGGGAAGCAGGAACATGACTAGGACATCAGGGGAAGCAGGAACATGACTAGGACATCGGGGAAGTAGAAACATGACTAGGACATCAGGGGAAGTAGGAACATGACTAGGACATCAGGGAAGCAGGAACATGACTAGGACATCAGGGGAAGTAGGAACATGTCTAGGACATCGGGGGAAGTAGGAACATGACTAGGACATCAGCAGGAAGTAGGAACATGACTAGGACATCGGGGGAAGTAGGAACATGACTAGGACATCAGGGGAAGCAGGAACATGACTAGGACATCAGGGGAAGTAGGAACATGACTAGGACATCAGGGAAGTAGGAACATGACTAGGACATCAGGGAAGTAGGAACATGACTAATACATCAGGGGGAAGTAAGAACATGACTAGGACATCAGTGGAAGTAGGAACATGACTAGGACATCGGGAGGAAGTAGGAACATGACTAGGACATCAGGGGAAGTAGGAACATGACTAGGACATCAGGGGAAGTAGGAACATGACTAGGACATCAGGGGAAGTAGGAACATGACTAGGACATCAGGGAAGTAGGAACATGACTAGGACATCAGGGGAAGCAGGAACATGACTAGGACATCAGGGGAAGTAGGAACATGACTAGGACATCAGGGGAAGCAGGAACATGACTAGGACATCAGGGGGAAGTAGGAACATGACTAGGACATTGGGGAAATAGGAACATGACTAGGACATCAGTGGGAAGCAGGAACATGACTAGGACATCAGGGGAAGTAGGAACATGACTAGGACATCAGGGGAAGTAGGAACATGACTACGGCATCAGGGGGAAATAGGAACATGACTAGGACATCAGGGAAGCAGGAACATGACTAGGACATCAGGGGAAGTAGGAACATGACTAGGACATCAGGGGAAGTAGGAACATGACTAGGACATCGGGGAAGTAGGAACATGACTAGGACATCAGGGAAGTAGGAACATGACTAGGACATCAGGGGAAGTAGGAACATGACTAGGACATCAGGGGAAGCAGGAACATGACTAGGACATCAGGGGAAGTAGGAACATGACTAGGACATCAGGGGAAGCAGGAACATGACTAGGACATCAGGGGAAGTAGGAACATGACTAGGACATCAGGGGAAAGTAGGAGCATGACTAGGACATCAGGGGAAGTAGGAACATGACTAGGACATTGGGGAAGTAGGAACATGACTAGGACATCAGGGGAAGCAGGAACATGACTAGGACATCAGGGGAAGCAGGAACATGACTAATACATCAGGGGAAGTAAGAACATGACTAGGACATCAGGGGAAGTAGGAACATGACTAGGACATCAGGGGAAGCAGGAACATGACTAGGACATCAGGGGAAGTAGGAACATGACTAGGACATCAGGGAAGTAGGAATATGACTAGGACATCAGGGGAAGCAGGAACATGACTAGGACATCAGGGGAAGTAGGAACATGACTATGACATCAGGGGAAGTAGGAACATGACTAGGACATCGGGAGGAAGTAGGAACATGACTAGGACATCAGGGGGAAGCAGGAACATGACTAGGACATCAGGGGAAGTAGGAACATGACTAGGACATCAGGGGAAGTAGGAACATGACTAGGACATCAGGGGAAGCAGGAACATGACTAGGACATCAGGGGGAAGTAGGAACATGACTAGGACATCAGGGGAAGTAGGAACATGACTAGGACATCGGGGAAGTAGGAACATGACTAGGACATCAGGAGGAAGTAGGAACATGACTAGGACATCAGGGGAAGTAGGAACATGACTAGGACATCAGGAGGAAGTAGGAACATGACTAGGACATCAGGGGAAGCAGGAACATGACTAGGACATCAGGGGAAGTAGGAACATGACTAGGACATCAGGGGAAGCAGGAACATGACTAGGACATCAGGGGAAGTAGGAACATGACTAGGACATCAGGGGAAGCAGGAACATGACTAGGACATCAGGGGAAGCAGGAACATGACTAATACATCAGGGGAAGTAAGAACATGACTAGGACATCAGGGGAAGTAGGAACATGACTAGGACATCAGGGGAAGCAGGAACATGACTAGGACATCAGGGGGAAGTAGGAACATGACTAGGACATCAGGGGAAGCAGGAACATGACTAGGACATCAGGGGAAGTAGGAACATGACTAGGACATCAGGGGAAGTAGGAACATGACTAGGACATCAGGGGGAAGCAGGAACATGACTAGGACATCAGGGGAAGCAGGAACATGACTAGGACATCAGGGGGAAGCAGGAACATGACTAGCACATTGAGGAGAAGTCGGGTGAACACAAAGAGGGAAGATGAGTAAACCAAGCAGAAAACATAGCAATAAGCTAAACGTGATGTGCAAGTGACAAAGCCTAAGGCATAATGAAGGCATTACTGCAGGCTGGAGGACATCAGAAGGTGACAAGTGGTAAGGTATTTACAATATGGCGGACAGCTGATGACTTTATTGTATGGAAGTGTATGTGGGGATCTACAATACAGTAAAATATTAGAGCTAGAGAAAGCTAGTAGTTCACCCAAGATGTAAAACTGATATTCACCCTTCTATAATTATTCCATTTCATTCCTGAAGAAAAAAACATCTGGATCAAACAGCTAAGAAGAAAATGAATACTAAATGTATGGCTGTGTGATTGGTGGAGGGCTGGTCCAGAAAGAATACATGCAGGATCAGGAGCTGTTGTGTAGGAGTCTTAAAAAACAAAACTTGTTAGAACCTCCTTTATCTCCCTGGAGGAGCACTCTACTGCAGTCTATGACAGGCTAAGCATCTGGACTTCTTTCAGGGGAAACGTATGCATAAAGCACAAACTTGGACCTTAAAATGAACTCTAAAGTGGAGGAATCTTTATAATCTTTATAATCTTTATAATCTTTTTCTTTCTTTTCATCCCTTTCTTTCTCACCCCTTAACTCTTTGGTCATTTTTTCCTATCTTTTTTCTGTAAGCATTTGTCTTGGGAGTTACCGTCTGCTAAATATCTCAAGCTTGAGGATTTCTTTATCTGAGAGTTTACTGTTCTTACTTTTGTCGACATTTTGAAAATATTTTGGAAAGAAAATTGTCGGAGTTCCTCTTCTTGCATTCTTATGTTGCTGGATTGAAATTACAACAAACCCTCCTGGTAATGGTGTTGTCATGGTGTCTGCAGTTTGAATACTGGATGTAGTCACCCCAAACCACTGAACCAGCTTTGACTGGAGGAAAGCAAAAAAAAAAGAAAAAAAACTTCATTCCCATCATTCTGTGTTGGGGGGGCAGCATGCTGATACCTCACTTCTTAAGTACTAAATCCTTCTGAATTGATAGTCATATGGGAAAATCCAAGTCAAGCAAATGCTGAATGGAATGGAAAAGTACCTTGAGTGTGACAGAGTCCATGCAGTAGGAACCTCTTTCTCAATGGAAGAGTTCTTGGAGAAAGACTACAACGTGTGTTCAACAAATAAATGTAATTGTATTAATAAGTATACTTTTGTGATGCTACAGAGACAAAAATCTAAAGCTTCCTGTAAACAAATGAATTTTTTGTGAAATTTTCAGTGATATGCGCAAAGGTCAGACATGTCACATTAAAACCTGGCAGTACTTCATTCTCTAGTTTGATTCTCAGTGAGCATGCTGCCTGTGCACGGATGTGTTTTCATTGGGGTTTCTGATATCCTACCATATGTCACAAACATGCTAAGTGACTTGGTCATGATGTTCAAAAAGTCCCCTACATGCCTGACTGCTGTGCGTGTCCTGCAATGGAACAATATCCCATCCAGTATTCAATTTCTGATTTCTGTTTGCTTTTGGTGGGAAAAGCACCAGCATTCCATTAACCTGATCTATCTAAGGAAGGATTCAAAATGGGTGGATGGCATGAAGTAACTAATATGAACTCCAGGATTAATGTAACGTGTAACAATGTTTAATAAAAGAACAGCGTGGCTACCTTAACACTTTTTTTCTTTCCTTTCCATTGCCTACCTGATTTATATCTAACTATGGGCCAGATTCAGGAAGCCTCCGTGTAAGAGTTATAACTCTTAAACGGAGGCTGCAGTTAAACGGTGTGATATCAGCATGTCATGCATATGCATGAGGTGCATGAGGCATGCTGAATCACACCGTAACTCTTACACGGTCCATGTAAGAGAGTAGGGGGCGTGTCCGTAGACACGCCCCCAGAAGTCTAGAATGGCTGAAAGTAAACAGCCACGAGGGAAGCCATGGAAATGTGAATAACCACACTACACAACACATGCCCCCACAGACCAGCAATGTAAAAAGTGAACAGATGTTGTAAAATGAAAATAAAAACTGTTGCATTTTTTTTAAACCCCGTAAATGTGTGCTACTGTGTGCGCTCGTGTGCGCGGGTGTGCTACTAGCGCAACTGCAGTTAGCAATCAGTGGAAAAGGATATAAGAACTAAACATGCAAAGTAAGCCAAACAGTAATAGCATAGCGGTAGAGTTGTCGGCTTGAGGGCAGGCAGGCAAGGTTCGAGCCCACACAACAACCTTTTTTGTAAATAAGCACTAAAAAGGCCCGTGACAGTATTGTACAAATGTAAAAGTATTCCCTTTTGTAAAATGGAATGAAATGGAGAATATGTTTTCAAGTAATACAATAATAAAAATATTTAGAAATGTACTGATAGCTAAACTGCAGTGAGACAGAGTGCCCGTAGCTAAGTAGTGTTTTACAAACTGCAAACTGCTTGCCCATAGCTAAGGACTGGTTTAACAGGCTCAAACTGTGTGCAACTAGCTGTGCTGAGTTTAACATGTGTGGTACTAGCCAATTAAGGTGTAACCCAGCGCACACCTTTTGCGCGATGCTCCCACAAGCTAACTGGTGGTGCGCATGCGTGAGCTCCGTGCAAATGAGCGCAGACCTAGTTTTAAAGTGTTTAAAAGTGCTTTTGGCATGATTGATTGACAGGTCCTGAAGTCATTTCTAGACAGTCATAAAATTTAAAATGCAGTGGTCAGATTCGAATCCAGGATACCATGCACTAGAGTCAAGGTACTAAACCACTAAGCCATGACAGCAGTACATAGAAATGCAGAAATAGCATATAAATAGGATATAAGCCAAAATGGAGCATGATAAAGCAGTTTCTGGGAAGTAGATACAATTCTAAACCGGCCAATCATAGAAATGTGCGGGAAAATCGGCATATATAAGCCCCATAGGCAGGAATACACAGCATAAACGATTGTAGAATAGACCTGCAGGCAGAATGAGTGGAGCAGGGGAGGGACGTTGCTTTCGAGCACAGCGGTGGGGCGTTGAGGAGTCCAGATACATGGTTGGCTCCTAGTTCACCATCATGAGGCCCAACTCATGCAGGGCCAGGTCTCATGGGGAGCGTACAGGGCGGAGGCATGGGACCAGTTGGCTCATGATCTGACCAGTGCTACTGGCATTCCACGCACTGGTGAGCAGGTCCGTCACCACCATGCGGACCTGAAGCGACATAAGCAAGACCAGTTGACCCAATGGATCCAGGAGGCCCGGGATATGCCCAATGCCCCACTACTGAGTAAGTTACATTTTACTTATGTATGTAAGGAATTCAACTAGCTGATACCAAGGAGATGTGTATTCCAATATTACTTGTTTTGTATTACAACTGCAGGTGTCCGCTCTGTGAATCGAATGGCACATGAGCACAGACTGGTGCGGCTGCGCCACCATGCAGGTTAGTAACCCCACCTAGTACTTGTAAATAAATATTATAGTGTAGCACGTAGCAGAACACTGCAGTGTATTGAGTAAAAGTAATAGAATGTGCAAGCAGCAAGTAAAAGTCTGCAGGTATGGCTGCAACAAGTTCATCAGTATGCAAGTGAAACTGGAAATATAAGTGATAGAAATAAACAGTGCTGTAATACAGATGTCCCACCATTAATTAAATGTAGTATAACCTGCAGTAGTCTCAAGAGTACAGCTTCAGAAGCTGAGGTAATCACAGGTGAGATATATCCCTTGTTGAAATGCTGAATCATGACAGAAGTGAGGCTGCTGGAAAGTGTTGGAATCCCCACAGGTCTAATACGTGAACAAAGCCTAGAAGTACCAACCCGAACTGTGAAATTGCAGGATGTGTGAGAGTGACAGAAAGGGTCATGTATCAATGAATAACATAGGATTAGCACCTGAATATATAAGCTTCAGTGTGGTTCTACAGAAATAAATGCATGTGGGAATTAAAACTTAACAACCCAAACTGATTTCAGTGTGTCTGACTCTTGAATGTTCAGGCCAAACTCTGCATATGGTGATCACAGTCAGCGATTTGCAGATAGAAGGAATGATTGTCTGACATACTAAACATCCATAGCTGTCCCCTGCCCTGTCATCAAAGTGTAGCAGGATGATGTATCTGATCAAATTCAAAATAACTAGGATAGTGATGTATCTGTAACAGGTCTAGCATGACAGTCAAGTAAGAATCATTTGGAAAGTATCACTGACAAGTTAATTGTGTTTTTATTACAAATGTATATCAATGTATAATTTATGAATGTGTCATCATTTTCTTTCTCCACCCCACCCTATAATTGCAAATTAAAAAAAACACTAAATATTGGTATGTGAACATTTCATTAACCATGGACATTTGTCCTGTTTCAAAATATATGCATGTCTCTTGTTGCATGTGCCCTGGTCATACTTGCAAACCGGCAAACCTGATGGCCTGTTGCCATTAATCAACCCTGCATGTTGTTCAATTGTGTATTTCTGTTGAAACAATGCATGTGATATTGATATGCCCGTTGTTCAATGGTGTTAATATCTGGGTGTTTGTTTAATGGGAATACCAATGCATGCTGTTACAACTAATCTGAATGGAATAATATGCCACTAACCCAAACTAACATAACATACACACAAACCTAGAACGCTTGGGAAGGCAGGTCCCAGTGGACCCACCTCTCCCACCTCAGCTGGTGACTGCACCTGGCACTAGTGCCCAGGCTGGACCCTCCTCCGGTGGCCCTGTGCCACCTTCGGGTGGAAGCGCTGCAGGATGGGGCCCGGCCCCTCTGCAAGCGTGGCCGGAGGAGCACATCCACTCACCCTCCAAGGTGTCCGGTCTGTGGTGTGAAGGGAGATCCAAGACTCTGTTCTTGGCCCCCTATGCCAGCTTGAGGCCCGGGTGGCACAGCTTACGGGCTTGCCCGTTGTCCCGCCTGCACAGCCCCCAGCACAGCCCCATCTTGGGCTGTGAAGGATCAGTGGCAACTGCCTATGGGTGGGGATATCAGTTCCACTGTTGCCATCTGTAGGCTCATGTGCCATGGATATCCCAACCTCCGTCCCCGTCAATTGTGTAACCCCCACATGTGTCATACACCGCCCCTGTATGCGTCTTGTCTGTCTTGTCTGTTAACCTACCCAACCTACCTCCCCAGCTATACCGACTACCTCACCTGACATACCACTCTCACCTGATAAAAAAACAAAAAAAAGGGCACTCTGTACCCACAAAAAAATTACGCCCCATACATAGCTGTCCATGTTGCACACATGTCTGCTGGACATCGAAACTGTTAATTACAATTGGCTGTACAACAGGTATTAATATTGTCCTGACACCTCTCTCAGGGGTGGAAGGTTCCAAATGTCACACCAAATTGCATACAAATGCACAGCTGTTGCTGAGAAAGACATGGGCAGCTATGGGTCTCACCTACATCCTTCCTGCAAATACCAAGCTTGTTTCCCTACCCTCTTTGTGACCCCTTTTTCACCACTTTCCTGTCACCCCTTTTTCTTTTCTTTCAAAGAAAATAGCGCGGGTGTGCGCTTGTATGCGCGGAGCTCACCGCCAGTGCACATGCGTGAGCTCTGTGCAAACGAGCGCAGACCTGGTTTTAAATCCTTAAAGTGCCTTTGGCACTTTTGATTGACAGGTCCTGTACTCATTTCGAAAGAAAAATAAATATCCACTGGCAGTCTTGAACCCAGGACCTTGGTAACACTAGTCTGTATGACCTACCACTAAGCCATGACTCTCATATAACAACATAGTGCTAAAATATATATAACATGTAATAGTAGGAATCAATAGAAAGGTAATATAGGATGTGTACTACCCAAAGCATGTCAGGTAGATTTTAATGCCTGAATTACTGGATTCCCACACTAGTTTAGTGTTCACAGAAACAGCCCTGCTAATTGTTAGCTTGTACATAATAATGTGAGGTAATGTTCATATATGAAAGTATTATATGTACACATATGTATATATATATATATATATATATATATATATATATATATATATATATATATATATATTAATACATGTGAAATATAGTGGTAGGTGTCAGTATTCACACACACTCACTACAGGAAACAGTGAAAATAAATGCAGCAACCACAATCTACAACACAGCCTGACTACTGTGAGACTTAATAACCCTTTTAACTGCGTAAAGGTGCCTTCAGCACTTTGATTGACAGGTCCTATACTCAGTTTTAAAGAAAAAATCCCTACTGTCAGTTCCAAACCCAGGACCTTGGTAACACTAGTCTGTATGACCTACCACTAAGACATAACTCTCATACAAGAACATAGTGCTGAAATAAATATTACATGTAATAGCAGGAATCAATATAAAGGTAATATAGGATGTGTACTACCCCAAGCATGCCAGGTAGATTTGTAAGGCCTGAACGACTGTATTCCCATACTAGTTTAGTGTTAACAGTAACAGCCCTGCTAATTGTTAGCTTGTACATAATAATGTAAGGTAATGTACATATATGAAAGTATGTATATGTACACATACATATATATATATATATATATATATATATATATATTAATACATATGAAATATAGTGGTAGGTGTCAGTATCCATACACACTCACTACAGGAAACAGTGAAGATAAATGCAGCAACCAGAATCTGCAACACAGCCTGACTCCTGTGAGACCTACTAACCCTTTTAACTGCTTAAAGGTGCCCCCAGCACTCTGATTGATAGGCCCTATACTCAATTTGAAAGCAAAATATAAGCATACTAGTAGGCCCTACCACAAGACCATTGTAACACTAGTCTGTATGACCTACCAGTAAGCCATGACTCTCATACAGGAATATAGTGCTAAATAAGTGGAACATGTAACAGTAGGAATGAAGATAAAGGCAATGTAGGATGTGTACTACCCAAAGCATGTCAGGCAGACTGTTACTGTCCCAATTACTGGATTCCCATACTAGTGTAGTGTTAACAGAAACAGCCCTGCAAATTGTTAGCTTGTACCCAATATTGTCAGCTAATGTACATATATGAAAGTATGTATATGTACACATATGTATATATAGCAATACATATGAAATATAGTCGTAGGTGTCAGTATGCATACACACTCACTACAGGGAACAGGCGAGAGAAATGCAGCAACCTGAATTCACAACACAGCATGAAGCATGAGAGATGTACTAACCTTCACACTCACAGAACAATGTCAACAGCATACCAGCATGGTCCACTCCCTTACAATCTGAAAGGGCAATGCCTATCTCACATACCTTTATAGCACTGTCCTGAAATCACAGTGAGACATGCAATCAGTACACAACTGGCTGTATGCAATTAGCCAATGCTGCCTTACAATTGGTGCAGAGGCCATCACATGGACCTATGCAGATACCTACAAAAGCATCCAGTACCCACACTCCACACATGCAATACAGTCATTGCACAAAACCTACTGAGAAAGAGAGAGAGACAGAGAGAGAAATAAAAAAATATACAGACAGCCAGCAGCAAAACCAGCAGCAGCAGCAGCAAACAGCAAGCAGCAAGCAGCACCACTGATACAGCAACAGCTGCCACAAACACAGGTAATGCAAAGTAGCAGGTTAATACTGTGTTTACTGTGACACCTCCAAATGTATCATAGTTCACTATCTATAGGTATGTCCATGAGATAGGTTGTGTGTACATAGTCCTGAAATATATACATATGTAATATTGCTGTACATGTTGCCCATACTTAGAACTTCCATAGCTTAGAACACAAGGCCAGTTGTGCATATGATGCAGTAGTTACCAGGGTCAGTAGGGGTTACTCCTCATTGGTGTGGGACCACTGTGTATGTATGGCACTGTTCAGGTGCATATCCTGTAGTATGGCCAGGGATTAATATCAGTCTGTCATGTGGTGCTATGTCCTCCAGGGTGAACGTATCACACATCCAGGGATACCATTTTGTAACAGTGATGCTGTGAGTTCTGCAATGTTGAGGGTGGCCCTCACCTGGACATGTGAGAGGATAGGGAGGTTACAGTCATCTGTCATAACTAATTCCACTTGTGTAGGAGAATGGGGGGGTACCTGCACCTAAACTGTCTGCAACAATGTTGCCAATATCTGTGCATTTGGTGAATGTGCATCCAACACTGATGACCACAGATGCCCTGCCTTCATGTGAATCTGCCCTGTGCTGCAGTAGCCTCCTGCTATTGTTATACAATGTGCCTGTATCTGTAGTCCACTGGACAGGATAAATAAGTGGTGTGCATACGTTCTGGGTTCGGACTGTTATGCAGGCACAGGCACATATGGAAAGGTACACCAGACAGGGTCTGAGGGAGCTGAGAGCATGTCGCACAGCCATGACAGATGGCATGCGTGACATTGCGAATGCTATCCGTAACTGCACAGATGTCGTTGACAGACATTGTGGGGACATACAACAGCTGCTCCACAACCAGATGTCCATGGGCCAGGGTGATGGTGTGCGTTTGCAATGTTGACGTGGCCGTATGCCAGCAACAGCACCAGCTGGCAGTGGCTGCGGACGACAACAGGCCCACTCACGCACCTCAAGTGCCAGCACCAGCAATGCTGGGTCTGTGCTGTCATCAGGACGCCCCAGGAGACCACGTGCACGTGGCTCTGCACAGTCCCAACAGGGAACTGTGTCCAGTCAACACACCCCCGCTTCCGATGACAGTACCCAGTCTGGGTTAGTACCGGATATGGCCCGTAGCACCCCTGCCAGGCACAGGTACAGTGTCCATGCCCACAGACACTGATCTGGATGACCTGACAGGTGCAGTCTGTGGCTGTCCACAAAACCCTGTACATGGCAGCCATTATGTGGGACTGTGTGCGTGCTTGCACACATGCAGAAATCTAACACCTAGGGCAAACACATACACACACACACTGCACCAACACCAGTCCACCCTGTACTGCTGCCCCTCACAAACACACATACACACACATGTCAATTGGTGTTACCAGTGGCTGGCTTGGGCATAACTAACCCACACCCTGTGCATATGATGACACTGTGCCACCTCCTGCATACTACAACATTGGTGCAGGAACAGGTAAACACGTTGCTGATGCACAGGGTGACTACATAGATGTGTATAAGTAGTAACATGTTGGTAATTGTTCACTGTTCCACTATGATTGTGTGTATATCCCAGCAGTCCTGCTGCAGTAACTGTATGAATGTCCTCAATTGTTATCTGCACCCATACTACTTACCAAAGTGTACCAGCTGCACACCATCACATGCTACCATTGACTATGGGAATGTGCATCATGTGCTGTTATGTAGATTCAGCTATATGTATCTGTTCTGTCACACATGCATTTACACACACCCTGCTACCCCCACACATGCACATGCTCACGTGCCATTCCCATTATTTACTACCCTACATGAGTAGCTGTTGATACATGACAGGTACACATTTGAGAAGTGCACTATGTTGATTACTACCGATTTCCTCCTCTCTACCTGTACTCACAGGGTGCAGGCAACCTCATTAGTTCAAAGTTGTAATGTCCATCAGGTACTGTGGTACCCTGATTGCCAAATCAAACATGTTTCCCATACGGAAATGCACACACAGACACATCCCACATCCACACACTTGCCACATTCAGGCTTCAAAACACTATCTAGGTATATTCTGGTACATGTGCGTGTTACAGTAGCATGTAACACTATACTGAGTACTGGCAGTTGTCTGTTGTCATGTTGTTTGTATAGAGTAAAAGGATTGTTCGTTTATCCTACTTCGTGTTGTGGACATTACTTAAAGAAGTGTTACCTTACATGTGTTATTGGTACCACCACCTTCTCTTTTGTAGTTTTGTTTGTATAGGGTGTTGTCAACATCACTGCTTGTTAAGGGAAATGTGCACCCTGCAGTGCATAGCCCCATTTGGCAAAAGCCACATCCCACCACCACCACCATTGTGCATACACACTAACCACACCCACAGTAAAACACATACTTTCCATTTGCAAGATTCAAACCCCTACCTAACTGTGTTATGACAGTAGAGGCAGACACATTAGCAGTGTGCTATTTGCATTAGTGGGAAAAGCTTTTTCTAATGCTGTACTTAGAGGGTGCTGACATCATCTGTGTGTAGGACGAGGGATGTGCACCCTGTAGTGTGTTCTCCCAGTTGGCAAAAGGCACTTATCCCTCCCAGCATAATGCACACACATAAACCCCACTCATACTAGCACACATACATTCCCTTTGCAGGATTCAAACCCCTACCTAACTATGTTATGACACTGGAGAAAAACACATTAGCAGAGCACGCTATACAAATTACTGGAGGACTTTAATTCAGATAATATAGTTATAGAGTCCTGACATCATCCGTGTTTCAAAAGGGGAATCTGCATCCTGTACTGTACTGTCACAGTTGCTAATAGGGGCATTTCCTATTCACACATCGATGTGTTCGAGGTTTGCATATGTGGGGGATCCAGTACTCCAGTGTGATTAGTCTATGGTTCGATTGCAACAATGAGGGATATACTTCCAGTGGTGAGCATTTTGTACTCATGTTTGTGATGATCAGGTCTAGTATATCTGCCCCTCTTGTGGGAAGGTTGATTACCTGTTCCATAGCTAAGGAGTGTCTGATCTATGGGAACCCTAGAGCTTGGGAACTGTGGCTTGTGTAATGTTCACAGTCTATGTTTGGGTAGCTGACGTCACCCAGTATGATGGTGTTTGCAGATAAATCTATACTCTCCTGTGTGAGCATGAAGGCTGTGTGGGAGTCCTGAGTTTGAGAGGGTGCTGTAAGAGCACCTCTGTGTCTCTTTCCATGTGGTCCAGGGAGGTATGTCTCAGGTTGTTTGCACCAGCATGGACAATGACTGCCTCATACTTGTACTTGCCGTGGAGTGACCTGTGTGCCTGAGTTATGTGGCACATTCTATCACCCGACAGGTAGCTAAATGTGACCCTCACCTTGGTCAGCCTGGAGGGCGGGACACCAGTCAACAGCTCATGTCAAGCATGTTCACACCCCTCATAAATGATGTGTAAACCTTCAAAGGCCACAGGCCTGTTGAAAATATGGACCAGACTGCAGATACCTGTATAAAGGCATTCTATGGACACATTCAGGAATGCATGGATCATGCAACCACATATGAAAGCATGACCCAATCCTCCAAAGGCAGACGTCCTGTGCTGGACACCAGCCATAAACAAACTATACAATAGAAGGATGAAGCCACTACATGATACAACTAACTCCCAAAATGTGAAGGCATCACTGATGAGTATTAGAAGACAACTACAGGCACTCATACGATTGTCTAAGGCCATCTTTGAGGGAAGATTCCACAAGCCACTGAGGATAATCACAAGGCTTTCTGTAGTTATGTTAAGAATCTGGGTGGTAATACCCAGATATGCGCAGAGGTAATCCAAGATGTCACACAAAATACAAAACACACAGACATTGCCATCATCCTAGTGGATAGGTTCACTGCTACCTTCTCCCCCCACCACACCAAAAGGGGAAATATGTCTCCCAGCAGAGTGCTGCCCCCCCCCTGACATCACAGATGCTCAGGTAAGAGCTGCCCTCTCCAAAGCAATAAACACTGCATCAATGGGACCAGACAGTGTCCCAGGCTGTGTCCTACATGAACCACAGGAAGAGCTACACCCAGAAATAACACTACTGTTCAATCCCAGCCTTACTACACGATATGTGGCCAAAGAGTGACGTACAGCAACAGTGGTCCCTCTACATTCAGGTGGTGCCTTAACGGATCCTGGACAATATTCTACCTATATGTCTGAATAGCTTGGTCTGCAAAGCTATGGCAAGGATCATCATGAACCTCACATAGATAGATATTGGGGACCTACAGACATGTCACCATACACAGTTTGGCTTTGTTAATGGCAGATCCTGCCTCTCAAACCTGTTTGATTTCTTCAAACAGTCACCAAGGCCACTGTCAAGGGGAAGGAGGTCTACACAGCCTACCTGGACCTTGCATAAGCCTTTGATACAATACCCCACTTGTGCATTCTAGGAAGCTCACCAGTGTACATATTAACCCCTATATCACTACAGATATTGCACAGTGGCACAAGGGCAGAACACACATGGTTAGAATTGCTGGAGCCATGTCAGCCTCCAACCAGGTACAAGTGGTGTCCCACAAGGCTCAGCCCTGGGATCTGTCATGTTCAGTATATATTTATCATAGGTACAGGCCAACATGGAAGTACTGTGGTTGAGCAAGTCGCAGATGACTGCACACCAGACGCCATAATCAACTCTCCAGCTAACACATGTATCCCCCAAAAGGGCCTCTTGCAAACACACGACCTGTGCCACAGCCATGGCCTCAAGGTGAATGACAAAAGCGATAGTCATCCCCTTTGTCAAACACAAGGTGACCACAAAGTACCACATATGTGTTAATCCATTATGCAGATGAAGGAATTATGGACCTTGGGGTACATGTTGATAGCATTCTACCAGTTGACAATAACATGGACAAAGTGGTTAGGAAAACATTTTATATGGGCCACATCATCATGATGGGATCCACATGTAGATCAGGAGGACATTGTGCCCTTAGCCTCATCCCTCATCATGCCCATAATTGACTGGCCAGCCATAATGACCCTGTCGGATGCACCTTACCAGACACCTGCAGCAACTGGAAAGACCACATACGCACTCGACAAGAGGATCAAAGGGCCCAACAGATGCCACATACTGACTGGTTAAAGAAACAACAGCTCTACTCAGTGGCATACTGCTCTCTACATAGAGCAATCTGTGCCTGACATATAAAGCCATGTCAAACCCTCACTTAATGGCCGTAGCCTCAGAATATCCAGATCCCATCAGGATACACGCTGGAAAGACTTGAAACCTCAGGAGTGATATACATAGGACATGCTGGAGGGCACATTCATACCTCAGAGGCTCTCCTCAACCTTCATTCCACAGACAACCTCCCCAAGCTAGAGGAGTTGAGCAGAGTCCACTCAGTGAGCTATCTTCCAAAAGTGATATTAAGCTGACTGGATGGCATTGACAATTGTGGGGTTACCCTGGGTATCACTTATGTGTCACTGTAGAACAGAGGCACAGTACTGCTAACCATACCGGAAAGGCATAGCAAAGATAGATTTGCAATGCATGGTGAAAGCCACACACATTCTAGCTAAGGTGGATATGTGCCTGGGCAGACATCCTGTGAACCTATGGACCTATCTTGTTCACCATTGGCCCTATGTGCTGTTAATCACCATTCCTCTCATACCACAGTAGCATGTGCAAGGTCAGTTGTCAGTACCTCTGGTACAGGGGTTTGGTAAACCCCACTCATACTAGCACACATACATTCCCTTTGCAGGATTCAAACCCCTACCTAACTATGTTATGACACTGGAGAAAAACACATTAGCAGAGCACGCTATACAAATTACTGGAGGACTTTAATTCAGATAATATAGTTATAGAGTCCTGACATCATCCGTGTTTCAAAAGGGGAATCTGCATCCTGTACTGTACTGTCACAGTTGCTAATAGGGGCATTTCCTATTCACACATCGATGTGTTCGAGGTTTGCATATGTGGGGGATCCAGTACTCCAGTGTGATTAGTCTATGGTTCGATTGCAACAATGAGGGATATACTTCCAGTGGTGAGCATTTTGTACTCATGTTTGTGATGATCAGGTCTAGTATATCTGCCCCTCTTGTGGGAAGGTTGATTACCTGTTCCATAGCTAAGGAGTGTCTGATCTATGGGAACCCTAGAGCTTGGGAACTGTGGCTTGTGTAATGTTCACAGTCTATGTTTGGGTAGCTGACGTCACCCAGTATGATGGTGTTTGCAGATAAATCTATACTCTCCTGTGTGAGCATGAAGGCTGTGTGGGAGTCCTGAGTTTGAGAGGGTGCTGTAAGAGCACCTCTGTGTCTCTTTCCATGTGGTCCAGGGAGGTATGTCTCAGGTTGTTTGCACCAGCATGGACAATGACTGCCTCATACTTGTACTTGCCGTGGAGTGACCTGTGTGCCTGAGTTATGTGGCACATTCTATCACCCGACAGGTAGCTAAATGTGACCCTCACCTTGGTCAGTCTGGAGGGTGGGACGTCAGTCAACAGCTCATGTCAAGCATGTTCACACCCCTCATAAATGATGTGTAAACCTTCAAAGGCCACAGGCCTGTTGAAAATATGGACCAGACTGCAGATACCTGTATAAAGGCATTCTATGGACACATTCAGGAATGCATGGATCATGCAACCACATATGAAAGCATGACCCAATCCTCCAAAGGCAGACGTCCTGTGTGCTGGACACCAGCCATAAACAAACTATACAATAGAAGGATGAAGCCACTACATGATACAACTAACTCCCAAAATGTGAAGGCATCACTGATGAGTATTAGAAGACAACTACAGGCACTCATACGATTGTCTAAGGCCATCTTTGAGGGAAGATTCCACAAGCCACTGAGGATAATCACAAGGCTTTCTGTAGTTATGTTAAGAATCTGGGTGGTAATACCCAGATATGCGCAGAGGTAATCCAAGATGTCACACAAAATACAAAACACACAGACATTGCCATCATCCTAGTGGACAGGTTCACTGCTACCTTCTCCCCCCACCACACCAAAAGGGGAAATATGTCTCCCAGCAGAGTGCTGCCCCCCCTGACATCACAGATGCTCAGGTAAGAGCTGCCCTCTCCAAAGCAATAAACACTGCATCAATGGGACCAGACAGTGTCCCAGGCTGTGTCCTACATGAACCACAGGAAGAGCTACACCCAGAAATAACACTACTGTTCAATCCCAGCCTTACTACACGATATGTGGCCAAAGAGTGGCGTACAGCAACAGTGGTCCCTCTACATTCAGGTGGTGCCTTAACGGATCCTGGACAATATTCGCCCCATATGTCTGAATAGCTTGGTCTGCAAAGCTATGGCAAGGATCATCATGAACCTCACATAGATAGATATTGGGGACCTACAGACATGTCACCATACACAGTTTGGCTTTGTTAATGGCAGATCCTGCCTCTCAAACCTGTTTGATTTCTTCGAAACAGTCACCAAGGCCACTGTCAAGGGGAAGGAGGTCTACACAGCCTACCTGGACCTTGCATAAGCCTTTGATACAATACCCCACTTGTGCATTCTAGGGAAGCTCACCAGTGTACATATTAACCCCTATATCACTACAGATATTGCACAGTGGCTCAAGGGCAGAACACACATGGTTAGAATTGCTGGAGCCATGTCAGCCTCCAACCAGGTACAAGTGGTGTCCCACAAGGCTCAGCCCTGGGATCTGTCATGTTCAGTATATATTTATCATAGGTACAGGCCAACATGGAAGTACTGTGGCTGAGCAAGTCGCAGATGACTGCACACCAGACGCCATAATCAACTCTCCAGCTAACACATGCATCCTCCAAAAGGGCCTCTTGCAAACACACGACCTGTGCCACAGCCATGGCCTCAAGGTGAATGACAAAAAGCGTATAGTCATCCCCTTTGTCAAACACAAGGTGACCACAAAGTACCACATATGTGTTAATCCATTAAGTGCAGATGAAGGAATTATGGACCTTGGGGTGCACATGTTGATAGCATTCTACCAGTTGACAATAACATGGACAAAGTGGTTAGGAAAACATTTTATATGGGCCACATCATCATGATGGGATCCACATGTAGATCAGGGGAGGACATTGTGCCCCTTTACTCATCCCTCATCATGCCCATAATTGACTATAATGACCCTGTCGGCATGCACCTTACCAGACACCTGCAGCAACTGGAAAGACCACATACGTACCTCGACAAGAGGATCAAAGGGCTCCAACAGATGCCACATACTGACTGGTTAAAGAAACAACAGCTCTACTCAGTGGCATACTGCCTCTACATAGGCAATCTGTGCCTGACATATAAAGCCATGTCAAACCCTCACTTAATGGCCATGCTTCACCTCAGAATATCCAGATCCCATCAGGATACACGCTGGAAAGACTTGAACCTCAGGAGTGATATACATAGGACATGCTGGAGGGGCACATTCATACCTCAGAGGCTCTCTTCATTCTGGAATATTATCCCAATAGAGGTTAGGCAGAGTCACTCAGTGACTATCTTCAAGAGTGATATTAATGACTGGATGTGACAATGTAGGGTTACCCTGGGTATCACTTATGTGTCACTGTTAGACAGAGGCACAGTATACTAACCTTGGAAAAGGCATAGCAAGATAGATTTACAATGCATGGTGAAAGCCACACACATTCTAGCTAGGTGGATATATGCCCTGGGCAGACATCCCTGTATGAACCTATGGACCTATGTATCTTGTTCACCATTGGCCCTATGTGCTGTTAATCACCAGTGCTATCTCAATACCACGGTAGCATGTGCAAAGGTCAGTTGTCAGTCACCTCTATGGTACAGTTGTGGAATATGTGAGTCATGTAGTAATGTCACAGCTGCCACATGTACACAGTCAACCCTATCCCCTACCCATGGATGTACAACACATGTATGACATGGAAACACATGGCCAAACTGTGGACTAAGCACTCTGAACCCAGTACTGGCATAACCTGTCAGGTGGCATGAAATACTACAGTGACAGCAATACCAGTCTGATGTGGACCTACACTGACAGCAATACAAGCATGGAAACACACCGGGCCATTCGTGGAGCCTAAGGATAGCATATTGCATGACTGGCAGACACCTCTGCAGCTGGCACACAGGCATACGTTAGGCCTACACACAGCACGCATAACACATAGCACACAAATCCTGTGTGCCAAACAAGCACAGTCTGTACAGCTATACAACACTACTGCTGCAGTTGTGTTAGGTACCTTTATTGTCCACTACAGTGAGGACATGCTCACCAGGCTGGACAAGGTGTAGGTCACAGTGATATGCTCATGGGGCACTATGGTCCACCACATAACACAAGCATACAGGTCAGTCAGATGCATGGACACATATGACTCAGTCATTGTCCATGCCACCACAGCTGATGTGGGATGTCCCTCACTGGGATACATGATAGGGAACATGGAAGGGATCACTGAGCAAGTGACACAGGCTGGTAGAACCCTGACCTTGGTTGGCATCAGACCCTCACCAGGGATTCTGACATATTACTGAATGCTAATGAATTACTGTAGCTACAACACCCTAGCTGGACGGTTCTTAGCATGTGGTCACTGCATTGCTATGGAATAACGTCTTCCCACTCCCACAACAGGTGAAAACATGCAGCACCTGTTCATCAACAACAGGTAGACTATATGCCCCAGACCAGGTGTGTATCCCTCACTACTAGGCTGGTAGCATCTACATCTCACGCTGTATATACACATCCCACATGCAGCACCTGCACAGAAGACCACAGTCATAATGTTACCCTGTGCAAATACCATGTATTCACGTGGCAGGCATCACACATGGTAACTATTGAAGGTCACAGGTACATATGTGTATTTGGCACACACATACATCATGTGTGCATTGCCATAACTGGTTTAATCAATGTCATGCATTATTGTGAGAGACAACCCGCACACATGGGCATTCTGTGTGGGCAAAACACACGTGGCATGTCTGTAATCAAAAGCCATAAATAATTGTGATATCGTCTAGAAAGGGGTATGTGCATCCTGTAGTGTGTTTTCCCAGTTACCAAAAGGGATATTTCTATCTTACACACTTACCCCTCCTTCACACACACTTGCTGGATTCAAACCTCTACCTAACTATGTTATGACACTAGAGACAGACGCATTAGCGGAGCGCGCTATTCGCATTATTGGGAGGTTTCCTTTCTCCTGATATACTTATAGGGTGCTGACATCATCAGAGTTTAGAAAGGGGAATGAGCATCCTGTGGTATGTTTTCACAGTTGCCAAAAAGGATGCTTCTTGCACACACACTTACCCCCCTTCACACACACTCACCAGTTGCTGGATTCAAACCCCTGCCTAACTATGTTATGACACTAGAGACAGACGCATTAGCAGAGCGCGCTATTCACATTACTGGGAGGTTTCCTTTCTCCTGATATACTTATAGGGTGCTGACATCATCAGAGTTTAGAAAGTGGAATGAGCATCCTGTGGTGTGTTTACACGGTTGCCAAAAGGGATGCTCCTTTCATGCACACTTACACCCCTTCACACACACTTGCTGGATTCAAACCCCTACCTAACTATGTTATGACACTAGAGATGGACGCATTAGCAGAGCGCACTATTTGCATTACTGGGAGTTTTCCTTTCTCCTGATATACTTATAGGGTGCTGACATCATCAGAGTTTAGAAAGTGGAATGAGCATCCTGTGGTGTGTTTACACAGTTGCCAAAAGGGATGTTCCATTCGTACACACTTACACACCTTCACACTTGGTGGATTCAAACCCCTACCTAACTATGTGATGACACTAGAGACGGACGCATTAGCGGAGCACGCTATTCAGATTACTGGGAGATTCCTCTTCTCCTGATATACTTATAGGGTGCTGACATCATCAGAGTTTAGAAAGTGGAATGAGCATCCTGTGGTGTGTTTACACAGTTGTCAAAAGAGATGTTCCTTTCATACACACTTACCCCCCTTCACACACACTTGCTAGATTCAAACCCCTACCTAACTATGTTATGACTCTAGAAACAGACACATTAGCAGAGCGCGCTATTCAGATTACTGGGAGATTTCATTTCTCCTGATATACTTATAGTGTGCTGACATGATCAGTGTCTAGAAAGGGGAATGAGCATCCTCTGGTGTGTTTTCACAGTTGCTAAGAGTAACATTTGGACTAAGTGTGTGAGCATGCCCAGTTCAGCCTTCCCATGGCATGTTGTGTGAAATATGTATCATTTATCTAAGTGTGTGAGCATGCCCAATGTGAGCTTTCCATATGTTGAACTCTGCAGCCCATCACATTTGTGGATGAGTGTGACCTTCAACAAATACCTCCAGTTTATGGTTGTGTGTTCTGTGCCATGTTGTGTAGTTACTGTCCAAATGCTTTTTGTGTGAACACAACAGGGAGTATACTGTGCCTGCAGATTTTGCATGGGATACTTTGCACACAATTGTCAACATCCGTTCATACTGACCTAACACTGTAGTACTGTATAGTGTAGTGGTTCAGTACTTTCACTGTGGTGGTCAGTATCCTGGGCTTTAGTCCCATCACTGATTTACATTTCCATGGTGTGTACAACAGCCTGGTTAGGGTCCAGTTGTGCACATCTGCACAAAGGCGGTGCCTCTACGGACCCTGGTAATTACCACCCCATAAGCTTAACATTGCCCTCATCAGTGACCTCAATCACTGTTTCAGCTGAGTCACACATGTTTAGGGGCGGGGTCTGCACTTCATAAACCCACACTGGCTAGGGTCGGGTGTCAATAGATCCCCAATATCGTTATGTCTGCGGTACATGCTGATCCTTACCATAGCTGTGCAGACCAAGCTTCTCAGGAATCTGTGGTGGTTGTTTTTAGTATCCATTCAGGCGACACCTTTCTTGAGAACACCCACTGTAGTTGTACACTGCTCTTTGGGTACATATCCTGTGGTAAGGCTGACATAATGTCAGGGAGGCAGTGATCTGCTGGGAAAGATATTTGGCATTATGAGGGGGGGGGTTTGCACTGCACCTGTCAGGATGTATGTTGGCAATACGTGTGTGTGTTTGGTATGTTGTTTGTAATATTTGTGTGATCCAGAGCATATCCAGGAATTCACAACACGCTTACTACCATCAGTTGCAGCAGCCTTGGAGTTATCCTTAGTGTTCCGTACAATTTGTATCATAGTACGTTCATGGGTTCATACTAGGCTACCACCCTAGGGCATTTGTAAGCATAGCCACAGTGCGTGTGGCTTTTGCCACCCCTTGCTATGTGGATATTATGGCCACTTATGATTTACTTAGCTGTGCCTCTGTCTGGACATGACACAGTAAAGACCCCCAGTGTACATCTACAATTATCCATCCATTTTGCTAACTTCCTGTTGAAGAGTGTCAGTGAGGGGCTCTGCCTAACATGTAGTGGTATTCTGTTCCAGGGTGTGGAGAGACTCAGGGTTAGGTATCTGTCCCTCCAGCACATCCTATTTGATTATGTGTTAAGGTTGACATCTCTGACTCACACAGCTCCGATGGCTTTGGGTTTTCTGGGGTGGAGCATGTCCATTGCTTCTGTGTTGGTCATGGACTTGTACAACAGACATACAATGCCTCTGTGTTGGCAGTATGTGACTGCATTCAGCTGTGGTGTCTACAGCCAGGTGGCATATGAGATATAGTTGAGACCCTTTATGACTCTTGCTGAGGTACCTTTGATGTCTTTCTAACTGCTGCAGGAGCCAGGTAATGTACATCCCAAATGAGGCATTGTATTACAATATGGTCTGATAGGGGAACAGTATAGGGGCACAATGACCTTTGTTGACGTAGATGTGACTCCTTTCATGATACAGTGTCCAATATAGACAGTCTTCCTAGACAAATTGGCGATGTGGCTGTCACATGACAGGTGACTGTCCACTTGTGTCACTAGGTCCCTGATTACTCCTTCCACACATAATGGTTTACCACCTATGTGGTAATTTGTGTGTACCTTGTTTTGTATTTGGTGGTACACTCATCCTGTTCACTGTCTTCAGGACAGTGGGGTGGGGTTCCTGTGTGTGAGAGTGTGGTCTGTAGCATGATACAGACTGTACAGCAGTCTTGTGTACAGGTAGTTGCACATGGGTGGACTGCAATGACATAGGCATTGTCGGTTAACTGGACGTATGGCTGTCTGTGCTGAATATGGATACTCACCCTCCTTTTATGTTTTGTTACAGGTTTTGTGACCATAACACATGATATGTGGTATTACCTGGTAGTGCTGGTGTGCTGTCACGAGGCTTGCAGCAGGTGTGTATCACTGGACTGACATCAAGGTTCTCCATACTGGGGAGGGCCTCAGGAGCATGCATATTGAGGTTTACACATCTGGCATTGATCAGCATTACCCTTCTGTTTCTTTCCAGTTTTGTTTTCTATGGTGGTGGGTTGCTCTTTTCATCCTTGCCTACGGGAGGATCTCTGTAGTTTGCAAAAGCCTTAGGTAATATCCAGACGGTCATGGGTAACAGGTGCAAGCCATCCCTGGGACAGCAGCATGTCTCACTATGGAGTCACCTATTACAACTGTATCAGGCATGTTGTTTCTCCTTCTGTCCTGTGACTGTTTGGCACACCAGCTTTGTGTGCTATGTGTTACATGTGCTATGTCTGGAGTTTGTTTTATTGGGTGTCTGCTTTGGAGGCTTGTGTTGGTGTTGTGTGTTTGTAATTAGGGCCTCTGGGAATGTTTTTGTGATTATGTGTTTGGTTTACAGTCGTTGTAGGTCTATGTGGGACTGGGTTTGTGGTGTATGTGGTTACCTTGTCCTCCTGATTACTTTTGATAGTACTGATTTGGGGGTGCTCAGGCCTCGGTTTGGCTACCTGGTTGCGTCTATCACATACATTTGTATTTATTGGGGTGAGTTGTTGTTGTGTGTGTACTTGGGACAGGTGTCACATTGCCACTGGATTCACAGATTCTACTTGTTTTGCCTGGCCTTAGTGGATTGTATGTGTGGACACATTTTATTGCCATACTAGTGATCACTGATTACTTCACTTTTCATGTTAGATCTATCATGTGGTAGCTTCCTCATTCTCTTCAATGGTTTAGTAATTTATGGTGTCCAGCATGCCAGATGCCTGGGTGTATGGCATTGTGTCTTGTTGTTTGTGATTGCAGACTCCAAGCACTCTTGGCTGTGTTCCTGGTATGCCTGTATAACATGTTCTGCAGTGTGTCCCATATTCTTGACCTGCACAGGGCTTTTCATGGATTCCACATTGGTTTGTAGGGGTGCAAGCTATGCTTTATACATGTGTTTCACTGTGGTAGTCTGGCCAGGGACTGGGGTCGTGATGTGTAACTACAGTGTGCTTACTCTATGGTCTGGTCTTACCAGTGAGGGATACACTTCTCATCTTGGCATCCAGTACACATATTTCTGATTATCACATCCAGTATGCTTACCCCTCTTGTGGAAGTGTTACATTTTGCATGTCCGTTTTGTTTGATGGATTCTGGGAAATTGTCTACACTTGTGTCAGTGCTAGTATAATACAAAGAGTATAGTGACATACACCTCAAAAGCTGACTTCACACTTCTTTGGACTGAGATGGTATCCGTTAAGCCCACTGGGCCAGTGGAAACCACAGCACACAATGGTGACTCCTTCACAGACACTTTCTACGGACATCTCTGAGATAGCATGGACCGTGCAATCACTAATAGAAACATGACCCTCTCCACCAAGGGAATGTGGCCTGTCTGGTGGACCCCAGCCATAAACAGACTGTATAACAGATGACGGATACTAATGCAAGACAGAGCTACATCTCCTAAAGGGAAGGCAGCTGTGAGCAGCACTAGTAAAACGCTACATTCTCTCATAAAGACATCCAAGGTCAACTTTGAGACATAAACACCAAAGACAGTAGAGATAACCACACTGCCTTCTTCAGTTATGTCAGACACCTGGGTGGGAACCCTCGGATATGCTCTGAGTTGGTACACAACAACATATATTTCAGTGACCTGACAGATATTGGCAACATTCTGGCAGACAGGTTCAGTGCAATTTTCCCCCTCCCTCACCCCCAACAGAAGATAGTTATCACAGATGAATGTAACCTCACTGTCATCTCAGATGTCCATGTGAGAGCCGCACTCAGCAAAGACAAGAACACAGCATCATTGGGACCTGATGGTATCCCCAGTTGCATGCTATGTGAACTCCAGAAGGAGCTAAACCCGTATATACAAATGCTATTTAACCTTAGCCTTGCTACAGGATATGTACCTGAACACTGGCGTACAGCAACAGTGGTCCCACTCCACAAAGGAGATGCCTCCACAGACCCTGGGGACTACCACCACACAAGCTTAACCAGCCTTGTCTGCAAAGCTATGGAAAGAGTCATTATGGAGCTCTTAAACAGAGACATTGGTGACCTACAGACCCTTGATCCCACCCAGTTCAGCTTTGTACAGGGGAGATCCTGCATTTTGCACATGTTTGACTATTTTGATACTGTCAGTAGGGCCATTGATGAGGGCTACGCGGTCCACACAGCCTACCTGCACTTGGCCAGGGCCTTTGACACAATACCCCACTCAGGCATCATAGACAAGCTCAACAGCTGAAATATCAAATCATATATCACAGGATAATTTGCAAAATGGCTAGGAAACAGAACCCATGACGTCGACATTGCAGGTGCCTTGTCAGATTCAAAGCCAGTCACATGTGGTGTCCCACAGAGATCTGTCCTGGGACCCGTCTTATTTGGCATTTACTTTTCAGATGTGAAAGCAAACATAGGAGGGTTGTGGCTGACAAAGTTTGCAGATGACTGCAACCTAGGCACCATATGCGAATACATCAGCCAGCACACACATCCTACAGAATGCCATCACAAAGACAGTTAGCTGGTGCCAGAATCATGGCCTGAAACTGACTGCAACTGATGTGTGGTCATCCCCTTTGGGAGGAACAAAGTACACACAAATCGATACATAGACAGCAACCCACTGAGCACAGAATACAAATCAGACACCTGCGGACACATGTAGATAGTGACATCTCATTTGACACCCATGTTGCCAAAGTGGTTTGAAAGACTTTCTATCTTGGCCACCTTATCAGGAAGGGTTTTCCATCCAGATCACAGGAGGTCATTGTACCTCTATACTTCTCTCTTATCAGGCCCATGATTGAATACAAAGCCCCATTTGGTATGTACCTCACCCAGCACTTGCAACAGCTGGAGAGACCCCAAAAGTACCTTACCAAGGAGATCAGGGGTGTACAACACATGTCATATGCTTCCAGACTAAAGGAAATCCAGCTTTATTCAGTGGCATACCGCATACTTACAGGTGGCCTATGCCTGACATACAAGACCATGTCCAATCAGGATGTGGTGGACATGCTCCACTGCAAGCAATCCAAATCCACCAGAAGCATGGGAGCTGAAGTTTTGAACCTCAGCACATACATGTATAGGACATGCTGGGGGACAGAGTCATAACTCACAGGCATCTCACACTCTAGCAGAGTATCCCAGTTCATGTTAGACAGAGTCCCTCACTGACTCTCTTCAAGAGAAGTCTGGACAACTGGATGTCGGATTGTAGTTTTACCCCAGGGGTCCTCCCTGTGTCACTACTAGACAGAGGCCCAGTCAAGGTATTCAATTATGTACGGGGGTCATAATGTGTCACTACTAAGTGAGAGGCACATTATTCGGAATCTATTCTGTACATGTATTACCACTATAAGAGGTGGCAATAGCCACATCACTATGGCTAGGCTTATAAATGCACTAGGGCAGATAGCCTAGTAGTGAACTATGCAACTATGACACTATGGTGTATGTGTAGGTATTGTCAGTCAAGCGATATAATGTGGTTTGGGGGGCTTGATATCTTCCTGTCTTCTAACAGTTTGTTGTCTATTCCTTCTGGCATGTCAAGGGATCAGTTGCTAGTGTCCTCTCCTGCTCAGCTGGTGAACCTGGGAATATTGAGGCAATGTTACAATTGACGCATGTACACAGACAACCCTCTCCTTCTCCCACAAAACACAAATGCATGCAAGAGATGCAACTATATAGCCAACCTGGAGGCTGAGCTATTTCAACATAGGACTGGCAGGACCAGAGAGGAGGAGAAGGTGACCACACACACACCACAAACCCAGTCTCACATAGCACTATCACAACTTCAAATCATACACATAAACACACAAAGACATACTCTGAGGCTCTGATCACAGATCTACCATACCAGCAGAGGCCACCACAGCAGACACCCAAACAACTGCCTCCACAGGGCACAGCACATGCAACACATAGACCACAGAGTCAGTGTACCAAACATTCACAGCCCTTAAGGCCAAACACAATGCCAGACACACTCGTCATAGGTGACTCCATAGTCAGACACACTGACGTCCCGCTCACCAGATTGGGTAAGGAGAAGGTCACAGTAACCTGCATATCGGGCGCTGGGATCCACCACATAATGCAAGCACTCAGGTCACTCAACTGCAAGTACAAGTATGACTCAGTCATTGTCCATGCTGGTGTGAACGACCTGAGATGTACCTCCCTGGACTACATGAAAAGAGACATAGAGGAGCTCTCTGCTTATGTAGCCCAGGCAGGGATGACCCTGACCTTGAGCAGTATCCTACCTTCACCAAGAATGATGCCACAATACAGAGACAAGATGATCAGCTGTAATAGTTGGCTTAATCTATGGTGTCATTCAAAGGGGATCCAATGTCCGTCTGCCTGGGATGACATGCTGGACAAGCCACACTGATTCGCAGGGGACGGCTTGCACCTGTCACCCCTGGGCTTCCAGAATTTGGCTCAGGCTCTTGAAACCCCCATTGTGCCTTTTTTAGGCAAGGCTCAGATTCTAAACCTACCACCCTAGAACACAAAAAAGGAAGTAAACTAAGGGTGATGCTGCTCAATGCCAGACATCCCAACCTCAAGATGCACGCACTCGAAGCCCTTCTCAGTATGGGGAACATCGATGTCTGTGCTGTGACTGTAACCTGGTTCAAGGCTCCTGACAGCACCCCAGCAGTATCAGGTGTTACCTCATATCATGCGTTCCGGCCCCAAAATCCGTACGTCACCATGAAAGGAGAGTGGGTGTCCATATTCATCAAGGACACCCTCACCTCAAGGTTGGTGGCAACACACGATGCATCGGAGACCATCCAGGTGCAATTAACCGTAGGCAAGACTGCTCGGCGGTTTGTAGCAGGTTACAGGCCACCCTCTCAAACTCAGGAACCTCACACAGCTTTCCTGAAAACACTGGAGGGGATAAATGTATCTCCAAACACCATCATACTGGGTGATTTCAACTATCCCAATATAGACTGGGATCACTAATCAAGCCCTAATCAAGCCCCAACACTCTAGGCCAAAGGTTCCTAGAGTTCATAACCTTGAATGCCATGGAACAAATAGTCACCATCCCCACAAGAGGTGACAACATACTGGATGACATCATCACAAACATGGGGTCACAATGTTTAACACCAGAAGTATACCCATCTTTGGTGAGATCAAATCATAAACTAATCTCACTGGAAGTCCACATCCCGCCCCCACCCCAGATAAAGAACACCACAGTGAAGAACTTCTCAGAAGCCAACTTCACACTTTTAAAGACTGGTGTGGTTTCTTTCAAGGCCCCCAAGCCAGCGGATACCATTATCCAAGCAGCTGAATCACTTACAAATGCCTTCTACCAGCACCTCCAGGACTGCATGGATCAGGCAATCCCACACAAAACAAAGACTCTTTGTACCAAAGGCATGCATGCAGTCTGGTGGACCCCAGCCATAAACATGCTCTACATCAGAAGGTAGGTGCTACTACACGGTAGAGCAAATTCCGTAGAAGGGAAGACACCCCTGCTCATTATGCGTAAAGAACTGAGATCTCCCATAAAATCATCCAGGGCACATTTTGAGAGAAAACTCGCTAAGGACTCAGAAGACAGTCATGAGGCCTTTTTTAGCTATGTTGGAAACCTGGGAGGTGACTCCCAGATATGCTCAGGATTAGTTCATAATGATGTAAAGATCACTGAACCTACAGACATTGGCAACATACTGGCTGACAGGTTCAGTGCATATTCCCCAAAGGGAGGGATATCTATACCAGGGGATTGTAGCCCCCCAAACATCTCAAATGCTCAGGTGAGAACTGCTCTATCCAAGGCGTGAAACACAGCATCCATGGGACCAGATGGTGTCCCCGGTTGTGGGCTCCACGAACTCAATGAGGAATTGAACCCGCAGTTCAGGCAGCTGTTTAATCTTGGCCTCACCTCAGGATACGTACCCAAGGAGTGGCGTACAGCAATGGTGGTCCCACTTCACAAAGGTGGTTCCTCCACCGACCCCGGACACTACCGTCCCATCAGATTGACAAGCCTGGTCTGCAAAGCTATGGAGAGGATCATAATGGAACTCATGCATGAAGACATAGGGGACTTGCAGACTTTGGATCCAACCCAGTTTGGCTTTGTCAAGGGCGATCATGCCTTTTAAACTTGGTTGACTATTTCAGAATGGTCACCAAGGCCATTGACGAGGGCAAAGCAGTCCACACAGCCTACCTTGACCTGGCAAAGGCTTTCGATACAATACCCCCACTCGGGTATCATTGACAAACTCACCAGCTTAAATGTAGACCCATACATCACAAGATGGGTTACTAACTGGTAAGTGACAGCACCCACAGGGTCAAGGTTGCTGGCGCCATGTCACACTCAAAGCCTGTCACAAGTGGTGTCCCACACGGCTCAGTCCTGGGCCCACTTTTGTTCGGCATATACTTTTCAGACATACAAGCAAACACAGGAGGATTATGGCTGACAAGGTTTGCAGATGACTGCTATCTGGGAACCATAGTTGACAACCCATCTGACACGGACATCCTTCAGACAGGTCTCATAGAAACGGATAACTGGTGCCAGAGCCATGGCCTACAGTTAAACGCTAAACAATGCATAGTCATACCCTTTGGGAAGAACAAGGTCACCCCTAGTTCCCATATAGGTGTTACTCCTCTAAGCACAGGAGAGGTTATCAGGGATCTGGCCACCCAGGTTGACAGTAACCATTCGTTTGACACTCACATTGCCAAAGTAGTTGGGAAGACCTTCTACATTGCCCACCTCATCATGCAGGGATTCACATCTAGGTCAAGGGAGGTCATTGTTCCCCTGTACTCATCACTCATCAGACCAATGACTGAGTACAATGCCCCATTCGGAATGTTTCTGACCCAACACCTGCAGCAATTGGACAGGCCCCACACATTGCTCACCAGACGGATAAAAGGTCTCAAATGTATGTCTTATGCTGCCTGACTGCAGGAACCCCAGCTCTATTCAGTCACCTACCATCTGCTCAGAGGTGGCCTGTGCCTGTCATACTAGGCCATGTCCAACCCGGAATTAATGAACATGCTTCACCTCAAAACCTCTAACTCCATCAGATCTACACAGGCAGGAGACTTAAACCTCAACACGGCTATTCATAGGGTGTGCTGGAGGGACAGATTCATCACCGAGAGACTCCCTATGCTGTGGAACATCATCTTGGTACATGTGAGGCTGGGCACCTCGCTGGCTTTGTTCGAGAGAAATCATGAGCAATGGATGGGTGATCACAGGTATACCCCAGGGATAACCTCAGTGTCACTGCTTGACAGAGGCACAGCAACATAATGGGCATATTATCCTTAGAACTGAAGGGGTGGCGGAAGCCACAAAACTCTGGGCTAGGCTTATATATGCCCTAGGGCAGATAGCCTAGTATGAACCTATGCACCTATGAACATAGGCCTGGTGCAGTTCCTGCTATTAGGACAGTGGTCTGCAGCAAGCTATTTAGTAGTGGGCAGTTTTAGCAATTGGTATTTGACCATGGCTAATCCATGTTGCTTCTTGTTGTGGTACCAACATGGGGGTGTGGTTATCCATGACATTTATTGCTAGTCACCCTCGTTTTGTAGCTTGTTCCATGTTTTTGCACATGTACATCCCTGTATGAGGTGTGACCTGGTAGTTTTAGGGTGCTGGTGTGGGCTTTGTCCCAGTTGTCTATTACAGCACTGATATGTACATCCTCTATAGTGTGTGCGGTTACACTGCACACATCTTGCTGTTTATACTTCTGGCATTGGGTAGCATTACATCTAGGTTCCTATCCCTTGTGGTACCTATGAATGTGGGTTTGTGTTTGTGTGGTTTGTGATGGGTGAGGGTGGATGTTAGTCAGGGTCCTCAGGTGTGCATATGGTACATGGTGTTACATTACTTGACACATGGCATTCATGCCTCGGTGGTGCTGCAGGGCTGCCTCTGTCGGATGCACATACTACACTCCCTGTACATGTTTGGAAGCAGGTTGTGTCATGTTAGGCATCCCTGTTACTATATGAGTGAGTCAGAGCAGGTATCAGTCCCAGTGTTCCTACTGACCAAGTGTATGTGCTATGCGTTGCCTCTTTGCCAAGGCCAGGGCATACTGGGCACACCTCCTTCTGCCTACTGGGGCAAGGTCAGGTTGTTCCTCCTCCGAGTCACCCTCTGCCTGTGGTGGCCTTGGCAATGGTGGGGTATGTTTGGCCCAGCCCTATGCTGGTCCTGCTGCAGCTGTTTCCGCAGGATCATATTATGTAGCATAGCACATATCATGATCATTTGGGTACATGTAGTTGGTGTGTACTGCAAGGCTCCACCAGATGTGTCCAGACACCGGAACCGTGACTTGAGCAGCCCAAACACATGCTCTATGACGTTACGTGTTTGTGCGTGTGCCTCATTATGGCGTTCCTGTTCAGGTGTGTGTGCATTTCTGATGGGTGTCATCAGCCACGGCTCAAGTGTGTAACCTGCATCCCCCACTAGGTGTCCGTGTGAGAAGTCCCCACTGGCAAATGATTGGTACAGCTGCGTCAGATGCCAGATGTGGGAATCGTGGTAGCTCCCAGGGCAGCCAGCACACACATTCATTATTATGCCCTGGGCATCACACATGACCTGGCAGTTGATGGAGGGGAAGCCCTTGCGGTTCATGTAGGCTCAACCCCGCTCACCGGCTGGTGCTTTGATGCGTATGTGCGTGCAGTCTATTGCACCCAATACCTCAGGGTATCCCGCTATTTGCTGGAAGAGACGCATATTGCTGGCCACAACCTCACGGGCATTGGGGAAATATACATGATCACCGACATGTGCTGACATGGCATCCAGGAACTGGTGCAGTACCCTGGAGGCTGATGCCTGTGATATCCCCATCATATCACCAGTTGGTCTCTGGAAGGTACCTGTTGCTAGTATTCTTAGGCCAACACATACCTTGGTTTCCACTGGGATGGGTTCCCCTCTGTTGGTTCTGTGTATGAGGCGTGGCCTGCACAGCTCAACAATTTGCTGCAGAAGGTCTCTGTCCACTCTGTAGTGCTCTACTATCTCCAGCTCATGTAACCCATGGTAGGTGACCCTGGGCCTGTATACTCTTCTCCTTCTCCTCACTCTGGGTTGTCTGTCAGCATCTGCATTGTCACCACCCTCAGCAATTCGCCTATGCCTGATTATAACAGCTATGGCAGCCCCTAGCATTTCTGCTCTGAGTTCAGCTTTTTTCAGTTTTCAATTCTGATAGCTTACTTTCTTGCAGTATCTCTTGTGAGAAACACCCTGCACTGCTCTTTGCAGTGTTTTAAGTGCTGGGCTGGGCTTCTAGTCTGCCTGTGTAATTGCCTGCTTCTAATTGTTTCCACCAATTAACTCCAGCAGTATCCTCTGGCAGTTTCCCTGTATTTTGGTTGTTTCCTGTTTCCTCTCTGTTTCCTCAAGGGGAGCTATGTGCACACCAGCTTAAGCACGCTCACAGTCACTTAAACACGTGCACACATCCTTACACGGTGTTACACACGCGCACACATCCTTACACGGTGTGAACTTGTCTGATTCATGTTAAAACACGCGCACACTGCCTTCCACATGTGCACGCCCGCGCAAACCATTGTAAACGGTTTGCAACACGCTCCCACATGTTGAACCTGCCTTACACGCGCGCATGCACGTATTTCAAGAAAATTTGAGTGTAGGGATAGTGTGCACCCTCTATTTCTTGACTTTCCTAGTGTTCTGTTGGGACACACCTCTCTCCCTGATGTCTGTCTGTCATCTGTCACGTTACATTGCCCTCCAATGTGATACATTTATTTCTGTCATTCCCCCCGTGATGTCACCTACCTCTTACTCTGTTCCTCCCCCTTCTATAACTCTTACACTACTCAGAAAGTGCTCATTACCTATGTGGCAGTGTGATTCAGTATTGTAACCCTCATTTACATAGGATTGCCTAGTAATGCTTAGTTACATGTCTTACACGGAGCTTCCCCCCCTTGACAACCACTAAATGGAGGCCATATTGTTTTTGGTCTGCAAGTCCCTCCACTGACATTCCATGTAATACATAAATCCCACAATTGTGGGCTTATAAGCTTCGGTTTTCAGTTTTAGGTAGCGCACCCCGTTTGCGCGGGTGTGCGCTGCAGTTAAACATCATAATCCCACGGAAAAAAAAAAAGTTATTTATAATATTTTTGCAACACCTTTTCATGCCAATGGCCACATATTTGGCCATTGGCATGCTAAATGAAACATATGCACCCTTTATTTGGAGCTGACATAGCTCCGTTTTCATTTTTGCAGAAATGTACTCAGCTGTCAGCTGAGTACATTTCTGCAGCTAACACGTCCGTTACACGGACTGGTTTGGGCTTCTTGGATCTCTCAAATACCTCATTTGCATATCTTGGAGCTGCAAATGAGGTATTGAGCATTTCCATGCCCAGTCCGTGTAAGAGACGTGTTAGCTGTCTCTTACACGGAGATTTGGGCTGTTCCTGAATCAGGAGGCTTACACGGAGGCTTACACTACTCTTGAACTCCGTGTAAGCCTTCCTGAATCCTGCCCTATAAATTTCAAGAACAAGACTTAGTTTATCTGATTCTGTTTTTGTAAACTGTTGAAAACTTCGCTACTCTTGTAAATGCAAGCTAATCTTTACATATGCAGCTGTTGGTTGTGAAATAAGTAATCAAACTATATGCATTTTATGATTATTTGCATTTCCTTGGACTGGTACCTACTGAGAATGCTGCACAATACTCAAGTTTGTTATGTTAGTTGAGGGTAAGGTTGGATTCCTTTGTTCTCTAAAAATTGTTCCAGTATCTAAGAATTATGTTTGATACCATTCTTTCATCTTCCAGTTTAATATGCCACCTTCCTGTCAAATGTCCATATTTTTGCAGAATGTCCATATTTTTGCCTCATATTTTTGGTCTGTTCCTCATAAATGTCTGGTTTTCTTGCAAATTATTGCAATTTGAAGTCATTAAATAATACTAAATAATGACAGATATTTCAATTTCAGACTTCATATCCTTCAAAAAATGCATAATATTTCAAAACCTTTTATTGTAGCAACTTTCAACATTTATACAAGCAATTTTTAAAATCCATCCATATTGTTAAGCCTTTGCTCCCCTATTAATTCTGGCTTTGTCCAGATTTCATGCACTGAGAGGTTGAGAGGTATGTATGCCACAAAAAACTAACCATATCTTATCAACATTGTGAGCATGTTCTGTATGTTAGACAGCGGTATTAAGGTCATCAAACGGAATTACGTTTGAGCCACTTCTTTCATCCGAGTGACAGATTTCAGCTTTCAGTCTGATACGCTACAAAAAACTAATACCACACCTTATAAGCACACTAAGCACATTCTGAATGAAAGTTATACAGGGATATCAGGGTTATTGAGGTCAAATACCGTTATTCTTCCTCGCCTCATTCATCTTCAGGGAATAAAATCATGCATTTCCTGCATGCAAATGACCTCACTGTTACATAAATATTGAGTATAGCTATTGTAGATTTAGGTGCACTTTCAAGACAATGATTATAATGGATTTGACGGGATGTTTTTGATCATTGAAAGCAAGCAACACCTCTAAATTAAAATTAAAGAGAATGAAAGTACTTACTGTGACTTCTTCCCTGAAATAAACAAGAAAATATTATTTAATTACATATTCTTTATTTAAAACAGAATAAACAAAAAAACATAATTGTCAGAAGCAATGTGTAAGAAACCTTAACAGTGAAGTTATAAAGCTAACAGTCACACAAGTAAAAGCAGCATGTCATATTTTTATACGTGCACTGATCGAATCCTGTACCCGAGTTGTCAGAATAGTTACAGCTATACATTTATGGGCAATTATTACACACTTAGAAATGGATGATAAGGAAAACTGAACTGCTAAAATGGACAGCTGTAAAGTTACTACCACAAAATTCAGGATAATTATTAATTAGGGCTGTATATCTCTCAACGAGGGCATACATTCCATAATTTCCCCATTGTAATTAAAACATAGTTTTCACATTTTCCATGGCAGCAGCAAGATTTCTAACACTTTTAATAATGAACCTGCATTTTCTTACAGTTTCTGTGACATTTTATACACACATATATATATATATATATATATATATATATATATATATAGGAGCACTTTATAATCTCGAAATTCTGAAATACCGAATTTCAGAATCCTGAGATCATAAAGCCGAAAGCTCAAAACTTCAAACCCCAGAAGTGTGAATTTCAAACTCCCGAAGTTCGGAGATGTTGAAGTAGTGCTTCTGGTGTTGCATTGTGTGAATGGATAGCTGGACGTTCAGGTAAGTATTTATGTTTAGGGGGTTTGGTTAGGGACTTTAGTCAGTGTGTTTGGTTACTGTGATCTGTGTGTGCAAGGCGAATGCAGCTTGTATGGTGGTATTTTCATGTGTTTGTCTGTGTAGTGCTAACATGGAGTTAGTATATTTAAGTAGTGGGGGTGCAGCCCCCCCACATAGGGTGTGCATGGGGGCTTGCCCCCTGCTTGTATGTATTGTAGGTTTGTGTGCTTGTGTGTGGGGGAAGGTATGTGTATGTGCATTTGTGTGGCGTATGGTTAGTGTAGGAGTCGCGATTTTGAAATTCGCACTTCTGGGGTTTCGGCATTTTAAGGTTTTGGCTTTATGATCTAGAGGTTCTGAAATTCGATATTTTAGGATTTCAGGATTATAAAGTGAACCTATATATATATATATATATATATATATATATATATATATAAAACATTTTTGGTATTTTTTGGTAATAAACTCCCGTGTTGTTTGAACTTTTTTTTTTCTGTCATACTGTTATCAGCTTTTTATTGTAAAATCTTGCAGCAGTTTTTTGGTATTTCCATGATACCAGCCTTGTCTTTTGTACTAGTAAATGATACCCATCGTTTGATGTCATACAATCCTAATATGCTCACTTGGTTCTGGTCTTGGTGCAGGATTGTGAGACTGCATGTTTGTACTAGTAAATGATACCCATCGTTTGATGTCATACAATCCTAATATGCTCACTTGGTTCTGGTCTTGGTGCAGGATTGTGAGACTGCATGTTTGTACTAGTAAATGATACCCATCGTTTGATGTCATACAATCCTAATATGCTCACTTGGTTCTGGTCTTGGTGCAGGATTGTGAGACTGCATGTTTGTACTAGTAAATGATACCCATCGTTTGATGTCATACAATCCTAAAATGCTCACTTGGTTCTGGTCTTGGTGCAGGATTGTGAGACTGCATGCACACCATGAATGTCACAAATGTGTGACAGACATTGGGGAAGTCTGGGCAGCCAGAACTTCATAAATTCATTATTTCTTTTTCTCAACTCACACATACAAGCACCTATGTGTGCTACAGATAGTGCTTGCAAGTGTAAAGAAAGTAATAGCTACATTAGTGTATTCTAAATAATCACCAGTGAACATGTATCAATGAAAAACATGTTGAACAACTTAATCTGTGATTGCAGTCATTGAAACAAAAAAAATCTAAAACCAGTGATTGCAGCTATAAACAAAAACATTACATTTGTGATTACCAAAAATACTAGACACTATACTTTTACATGGAAGACTTCCCCCTCCATACCCCCAATGTAGGGGATCTGCCCCCATATCCCCAGACCTTTAATAAACTAACTCTAGGATTGTACAACTGTAGAGAAAACAGAAAACTACTTAGCTATATTACAGTTAACTTTCAGAAGACTGTAATATAATTTGACCCCCTTCACCACTGATGAGATTTTCCATAGAACTTTGCACCATATAAATGAGTTCACCAACCAAACTAATGGAACCTCTATAGGGATCACCATCAGCCTGTCACTTATATAAAAAATAGGCCCCAGCAATACCCTAAACATAAAAGCAGTAGCTTAGAAAGTCATTTTTCAGTCTGTATTCTTAGACAAGTACGGATTTATGGTGACAGAGTGATGTGAGACTTGTTATAGTTCTCTGTATCTCCTTTCCTCATAGACGTTCAGGGGTCCAGGCTATGAGTATAAGGTAGCTGTTGTCAGTGAAGAATCAGAAGTAAAATAAGGAAGTGAAAGTTCATCAATTATGCATGAAGAAAATCATACTGGTCTGCAAAATCTTAACTAAAGTTCAGAAGTGAAGATTCCATACTACCCGAAATATTATATATAATACAATCCTTAGCTAATCCTATTCCCAAACAATATACAAGAGATTTCAATACACTAATGCTTAACTTTCTCTGGCATCCTAATAAACTGAGACTGGCACACAAGCACCATCAATGTAACCGGTCCAGTGGTGGGATAAGGTTTCCTGATATAGAAATATATTACATATCAACTATCATTAAAACAATCATCCTATGGACAAACAAAAATTATTCTGCTAAATGGAAAGATATTCAGAAGTATATTCTTTTGAACAATAATCAATTAAATTTCAATTATTATAAAAAAATATAATAATAGTTTTCTTTGGCTATTAAAATATTATATACTCACACATCAAAAAAATATCAATCAACTCTACCTATATTGCTACAACAATCACTACCTTTAAAAATCTAGTCTATAGGACCCCTGAATATGTAGCATGGATATTTTAAATCTTTCCTATAGCATATACTCAGAATAACATAATTACTTTTAACACATTCATAATGAGTAATCTTAAAGACAAACAATTAATATTTTGGTTTCAATTAATGGATAAAGAGAGAATTGTATCTTTAGGTCATATTCTAAACAAATTTAACTTAAATTCTGAATCTTGGCTAGTTATTCAAAATTGTAGATATACCTTAGAAAATAAACTATCTTATATGCAAACTTCAGTTAAAACAAGTTTTCTAAATGTATAGAATATCTGATATTATCAATTCATCAAAATGTTACAAAGAATGGTTTCCTTTTTAGAATTTATAAAATTGTAAAAATGAAAATGGATTTTTGCAATGATAATCATTGGGAATATTTTGTAGCTGTCAATAAATATCATCCAGGTGAGAAAGAGAAAGATATGATCCTAACTTCCTCAATTCAATCCTCAACATCTTTAAGCTGGAAACTATCTTCCTGGAAATTTCTGCAAAAAGCATTTATTACACCTCACAGAATACAGTTGATTTACTAAAAAAACAGGTTGCTGATGATGTGGATTAGACATTAATGCTGTCTGGCAGCATATGTTTTATGAATGTAATATTATTAAACCTTTTTGGAATAATATTATTTTTTTACAGACTATTTAGTGATAATTCTAGTCTAAATAAATTGTTAATTCTGTTTAACGTGCCAATCCCTACTTGTGTTAAAAAAGTTGATTAACCTCTTCTTTGGACTCTGCTTACAATTGCAAGAAAAGTAATAACAAAAAATTGGAAGAACACAACTTCACTAACCATGAAAGACTTTTTTAACATTGCAACTGAAACATGTCATTTGGAGACTTTTAACTATTAAGGAAAGAACGGATCTAATTACATTATCAAATCCCAGTAACATCTAACACCAGAAGACTGACACATAAAGCGCAAACTACAGTAACGGCGAACGTACAAAACTACAAAAAGTGAAATGTCGAAGTGTAATGGTTGGCCCGTCTGCGGTATAGCTCCGTAAGGTAAGTGTGCAATAGTTACAGACCTTAGGGTTAGGGTGCGGGTTAAGGTAAGTGCATAGATAGTAATGTATGTAAGGTTTAGTGTAGGGTTAGAAGTAGGGTTTGGTTTGTGTATGTATGTATTTTCTTTATTATGTTTGGGTATGTAGTATGTGGTGCGCGGTGGTGTTGGCTGACTATGACGGTTCAAGATTTGAAAATTCATGGTTTAGGGGGATGGACGTATTTGCAGTTCGGGCTATGTGTGTCGGTGTTGTGGTGTTCGATGTTACAGGTGTTCGATAACATAATATAGACCCAAAAGAACCACTAGAATAACTTCTTCCTTAAACTCGTGGATGAAGCTGCAAAGACTGCTGAATAAATGGACACTATTTCAGTTTTGATTTAACAGTTGTTAAATGTGTAACTTGTTATTATAACTATTTAATAGATACCTTGTACATAGTTGTTTATTTGATTGCTATTTTGTTCTGGTTATATATGGTTCATTGTTATTTTTTTATGCTACTGCAATTTCTATATTTCTTCTTACGTAATATTTTTGTCATGTATTTTAATTCAATTAAAATAATTAGAAAAAAAGAATTAAAGATTCCAAAGTGATCTGTTTGTTTCTGGATGATTTTTTTATTATGCATAATGCTGTGTTCTAGAAAGTTGTTCATTCATTATAGTGGACTTGGCTATGCTGAATATGTTCTAGTTTATAGTATTTGTTTATATGCCACTAAAATGATATACCCATTTGTGAAAAACCCTCAGTGCATATATTAGACTCCCTGCATGTTTACTGCCTTTGTGCATTTGTACAGCAAAAACTGAATTCAGTAAGCTACAGTGATTTGTGTCAGCTCCAGGTCCACAGACGTATCGGTGCAGAAACTGGCTACGAGGTAAATTAGTTTAGTCATTAGAAAGAAATGCAAACAAATGAGTAGATTACATTACATTATTCTGTATAGTCACAAGGACTTCCTTTTTCAGTGTAAAAGAAGAGGAACTGGAAATAAAAACTGTGAAAAGAAGAAAACATCAAAGTTAAGTCACTGTACACTAAGTCAGGAAACACTGCCTATGAGCAATTTCAAAAGAAGAAAGGGATATAACAGAACCAAAGAAAACAAGAAAAGTGTTAAAGTTTTGGAGCAAAAAAATAAGAAATCTGTAAAAATTCTGTTTTCAAATACTTAAAAAAAGGCAGTGATACAAAAACATAAGTTCACACTGGAAAAGGTATGTGGCAAGATTTCAAAACCACACAAAAAGCATTAAACACAATAGCTGATAGATTATCCACCTTATTTTTACACATGGTACTCTGAACCAAAGAAAACACATATTATGTCATATAAGTACAGAAATACAAGACACTAAGATGATCATTTGAAAAACATGCGAAGCAGTAATTAGGGTATAACAAAGGGGGTAGCTGTCCTGGGTGCAAACAGATCAGAGATGTTCAGAGATGTGACTGACAGTTGCTAATGGGCTGCCAATGGAATACGACATTTACTTAAATTTATTTCAGAAGCTGTGGCGATATTGCGGCTTCTTAAATTAATGTATTTATTAGTTTCATATATTAAGAACTTTAACATGGAGCTTGCATAACCTATCTGCTAGCAGTTACCAGTTGACGTTTTTTTTTCAGATGTCACTTTCAGAACTTTGCACAAATGCTCTGCATGGGTGTATTACACTAGGCTAAAGATACTAGATTGAAATTATGAATTCCCTATCATTAATACAATGCAAATTAACTATCATTAATGCAGAAATTAAGATAAATTAATTCAGAAATATAGCAATGGTAGAGAAGGGAGGAGAAACAGCTGAACCAGAAATTACCATGAATAAGTTTTTAGATTCTGCTGCATCCAATGTAATTTTAGAAATACAGGCAAAAAAGACTGAAATTGCTAAGACACAAAAGTAAACAAAACAAAAGCCACATGTGTATGTGTTACACAGATATCTAATAAACACTGACTTGAAAGAGACAGCCAGAAAGCATGTATAAATGCAACAGAAAAAAGCAGTTTACAAAAGACAGCACAAATAGTGATGTGAAGACTATCTGTGCCCTACCTTAGGAAAAGTACGAAAAATACAAGAAAAAAGTCATTCTGCTAGAGTATAGTCGAGTATAGAGAAGCAGAAACATGATTGGTGAGCACCAATATGGAGAGAGCACATTTCACAAGATACAAAGAACCAGCAAGAAAGAAGAACAGAAACTAATTAAGTACCATGACACAGAGGTAAGGTACATAATGAAAATTGCAATAAACAGACCAATACCTGTATTTTGAGAATATAAATATGAAATAATTAGTAACACTTTTAATAATGCCTAAATTCAAGACTTCACACTAAACAACTTCTGAGTATGACCATCATGAAATCAACAGTAGTAAACAGAACTTCAGCAAATAATAAAAAGCTCCAGATAGGATGTTTAAGCATGCTAACTGAAAAAGTTACGATTCTTCCAGAAAAACTAAACTGGTTGTACAATAATTTTACAGATGATGCTGGTGCTCCCAGGAGATGATACAAACCCAAGACTAGACAACCTTTTCATAGTCCTAACTCTAAGATACAATCCCTAATTTTCTCACAGCTAATAACCAATCTAGCTCGAACTAACTCGCAAAAGAGGTGCAGCTAACAAGTTACACTGAATACTAACCAAGCAACGTAACACCTTTATAACAACCAGAATATTACCAAATGATTCAATGGCCATAACCCTATTTATTGCTGTGTGGAAAATAAACCACGTCTCAATAATCCAAGAACAGTAATTATTAGAAATTTGAATAAACTGTCAGTAGATAGTATCTCAAAAGAACTATCTGAAGCAAACTAGTCAATTCTTAACCATACAGATGGTAGAACCAACGGCACTTTTCTAGTAAATGAATGGAAATCTTGAGAGGCTGTCCTCAGAGGAATTCATGATCCATTCACCTTCAAAAGGCTATGCATATCCTACATCATTATTTTTGGCAGTGTTGTAACTCTAGCAATGTTTAGGTTTCCATTAACAACCCATCTAACTTATATATTTCACTTCTTGTGTACGTACTTTATCAGTTCTGCTGATTCACATTTACTACTCATCTGCTACAACCACTGTTCTACTGCTAATGCTACTGCTCTCCTAAAAAATAACTTCTCTACGCAGACACACGCACACACACGCACACATACACACGCACAAGCACACACACAAACATGAACACACACACACACACACACACACACACACACACATGCACGCACACACACACACACACGCACACACACACACACACAGACACACGCACACACATGCACACACGTGCACACACACACGCACACACGTGCACACACACGTGCACGCACGCACACACATGCACGCGCGCACACACGCACACATGCACACACACGCGCACACACACACGCACACACGTGCACACACACACAAGCACACACACACTCACATGAACACGCACGCACACACACAGACAAACACACACACACACACATGCACACACATTCACATGCACACTCACAAGCACAGACACACACACACACACACAAACAAACACACACACACATAAATAATTAAAGCAGAGAACCAAGTCAACTATTTGGAATGGCAACTATCTATTTTTACATATATTGCATGTTTATTTCTGCTACATATCTAATTTTACTAGACTTATATCATAAGATCATAAGAAGTTACAAGGCTAATGGCCCGATGGCCTTACAAACCTAGCCAAATTTACCCTTGTTACCATGATCAGCACCTATTGCCCTATCCAACAGGGACACAGGTGGAACACCCGGGGTGAATTTATGGTTACCCATCCAATTGTCCAGAATGTGTTTGAAGAGAGCCAATGAGGTGCTCTGTTTGACGTGAAGTGGGACTCTATTACAAAGGTGGGGTAACCTCTGGGAGACAAATCTGTCCCTCCAGCAGGTTCTGTTGATGTCACATACCAGATTTAGGTACTTAGAGTGAGTAACCCATGTGCCATTTGACTTCCAGATGTGCAGCATTTCCAATAAAGCATGGTCAGAGATCACCTCCGAGTAGTCTGTATGAAACAGAATAAAGTGACAGTGATTTCAGCCAATCCACATAGGATAGCTGCCGAAGTCCTTGAATTTTCCTTGTTAGGAACCTTTGTGGTCTCTCCATTTGCTGCAGGTGATTTGAAAGGTACATACCAAAAGGGGTGTTGTACTCAATTATTGGTCTAATGAGTAAAGAGTACAGGGTGACCTACAATTTATATTTATGCAAACTTTGTATATGTTTTCTTCTCTGCTTAATTCACATTAATGTGTAATATGCAATGGAATCAACACATAAATCAATTTTCTTGGTCCCCTCAGAAAATGGGCAACACCAAGTAGGACAGCAAAATCAACTCAGTGCTAAGGAGACCATCTTAGTCTGGGGTACGGAAACATGACAAAAAATACATATACTGTGGGAGACCATCTTAGTCTGGTGTACGGAAACATGACAAAAATACATATACTGTGGGAGACCATCTTAGTCTGGTGTACGGAAACATGACAAAAATACATATACTGTGGGAGACCATCTTAGTCTGGTGTACGGAAACATGACAAAAATACATATACTGTGGGAGACCATCTTAGTCTGGTGTACGGAAACATGACAAAAATACATATACTGTGGGAGACCATCTTAGTCTGGTGTATGAAAACATGACAAAAATACATATACTGTGGGAGACCATCTTAGTCTGGTGTACGGAAACATGACAAAAATACATATACTGTGGGAGACCATCTTAGTCTGGTGTACGGAAACATGACAAAAATACATATACTGTGGGAGACCATCTTAGTCTGGTGTACGGAAACATGACAAAAATACATATACTGTGGGAGACCATCTTAGTCTGGTGTACGGAAACATGACAAAAATACATATACTGTGGGAGACCATCTTAGTCTGGTGTACGGAAACATGACAAAAATACATATACTGTGGGAGACCATCTTAGTCTGGTGTACGGAAACATGACAAAAATACATATACTGTGGGAGACCATCTTAGTCTGGGGTACGGAAACATGACAAAAATACATATACTGTGGGAGACCATCTTAGTCTGGGGTACGGAAACATGACAAAAATACATATACTGTGGGAGACCATCTTAGTCTGGGGTATGAAAACATGACAAAAATACATATACTGTGGGAGACCATCTTAGTCTGGTGTACGGAAACATGACAAAAATACATATACTGTGGGAGACCATCTTAGTCTGGTGTACGGAAACATGACAAAAATACATATACTGTGGGAGACCATCTTAGTCTGGGGTACGGAAACATGACAAAAATACATATACTGTGGGAGACCATCTTAGTCTGGTGTACGGAAACATGACAAAAATACATATACTGTGGGAGACCATCTTAGTCTGGTGTACGGAAACATGACAAAAATACATATACTGTGGGAGACCATCTTAGTCTGGTGTACGGAAACATGACAAAAATACATATACTGTGGGAGACCATCTTAGTCTGGTGTATGGAAACATGACAAAAATACATATACTGTGGGAGACCATCTTAGTCTGGTGTACGGAAACATGACAAAAATACATATACTGTGGGAGACCATCTTAGTCTGGTGTACGGAAACATGACAAAAATACATATACTGTGGGAGACCATCTTAGTCTGGTGTAATGCGGAAACATGACAAAATACATATACTGTGGGAGACCATCTTAGTCTGGTGTACGGAAACATGACAAAAATACATATACTGTGGGAGACCATCTTAGTCTGGTGTACGGAAACATGACAAAAATACATATACTGTGGGAGACCATCTTAGTCTGGTGTAATGGAAACATGACAAAAATACATATACTGTGGGAGACCATCTTAGTCTGGTGTACGGAAACATGACAAAAATACATATACTGTGGGAGACCATCTTAGTCTGGTGTACGGAAACATGACAAAAAAAATATACTGTGGGAGACCATCTTAGTCTGGTGTACGGAAACATGACAAAAATACATATACTGTGGGAGACCATCTTAGTCTGGTGTACGGAAACATGACAAAAATACATATACTGTGGGAGACCATCTTAGTCTGGTGTACGGAAACATGACAAAAATACATATACTGTGGGAGACCATCTTAGTCTGGTGTATGAAAACATGACAAAAATACATATACTGTGGGAGACCATCTTAGTCTGGTGTACGGAAACATGACAAAAATACATATACTGTGGGAGACCATCTTAGTCTGGTGTACGGAAACATGACAAAAATACATATACTGTGGGAGACCATCTTAGTCTGGTGTACGGAAACATGACAAAAATACATATACTGTGGGAGACCATCTTAGTCTGGGGTACGGAAACATGACAAAAATACATATACTGTGGGAGACCATCTTAGTCTGGTGTATGAAAACATGACAAAAATACATATACTGTGGGAGACCATCTTAGTCTGGGGTATGAAAACATGACAAAAAATACATATACTGTGGGAGACCATCTTAGTCTGGTGTACGGAAACATGACAAAAATACATATACTGTGGGAGACCATCTTAGTCTGGTGTACGGAAACATGACAAAAATACATATACTGTGGGAGACCATCTTAGTCTGGTGTATGAAAACATGACAAAAATACATATACTGTGGGAGACCATCTTAGTCTGGTGTACGGAAACATGACAAAAATACATATACTGTGGGAGACCATCTTAGTCTGGTGTACGGAAACATGACAAAAATACATATACTGTGGGAGACCATCTTAGTCTGGTGCGGAAACATGACAAAAATACATATACTGTGGGAGACCATCTTAGTCTGGGGTACGGAAACATGACAAAAATACATATACTGTGGAGACCATCTTAGTCTGGTGTACGGAAACATGACAAAAATACATATACTGTGGGAGACCATCTTAGTCTGGTGTACGGAAACATGACAAAAATACATATACTGTGGGAGACCATCTTAGTCTGGTGTACGGAAACATGACAAAAATACATATACTGTGGGAGACCATCTTAGTCTGGTGTAATGTACGGAAACATGACAAAAATACATATACTGTGGGAGACCATCTTAGTCTGGTGTACGGAAACATGACAAAAATACATATACTGTGGGAGACCATCTTAGTCTGGTGTACGGAAACATGACAAAAATACATATACTGTGGGAGACCATCTTAGTCTGGTGTACGGAAACATGACAAAAATACATATACTGTGGGAGACCATCTTAGTCTGGTGTACGGAAACATGACAAAAATACATATACTGTGGGAGACCATCTTAGTCTGGTGTGGAAACATGACAAAAATACATATACTGTGGGAGACCATCTTAGTCTGGG
>NC_056751.1:762852082-762930961 GCF_019279795.1 Protopterus annectens
GGTTCTGTGCTGAGTAGGTACAAGCTGAAAAATGTGCGTTTACCGTGTTTTATACCAGGGGGCTGGAAAAAGCTAGAAACTGGCCCAAAACGACCAATAAACTACTAGTTACTGGCTGAAACCTCACAAAACTGGACAAAAGGCAGCTCAATGCTTCCCACTCCCACTGGTAAGCAAGGTAACTTCCTCTCCCCCAAATAAGGCAAGGAAACAGTACACAGGAACTACAACCAAAGCCCAGGAATCAGCAACTCTGAAACTGGACTAAACTAGTAAAGCAGGAAAAACAAGAGATATTTTTTTCTTTTTTTCTTTTTTTCACAAAACAGGCAGAAACAGGTACAGCAAACACTTATAAATGCTATGAATCAGCTACTACAGCTTACACAGAAGAATTTGCTACAAATACAGTCAAATAGTAACAAACAAGGATTCCAAGTGCAATATTAAGTTAAATGCAGTAAAAACAGCTTCAATGTAACAGAAAGGCAGGCGAAATACAGACGCTAGGTATTCAGATGTGGAAAGCAACAAAAAATATACTTAGTATCAAGAAAAGTCGCTTATTCAGCTCTCTGCAGCCTGGATTACTCTGTGGCCCACGTGGAGTCTGTGCTGAGTAGGTACAAGCTGAAAAACGCGCGTTTACCGCATTTTATACCAGGGGGCTGGAAAAAGCTAGAAACTGGCCCAAAAACACGAATAAACTACTAGTTACTGGCTGAAACCTCACAAAACTGGACAAAAGGCAGCTCAATGCTTCCCACTCCCACTGGTAAGCAAGGTAACTTCCTCTCCCCCAAATAAGGCAAGGAAACAGTACACAGGAACTACAACCAAAGCCCAGGAATCAGCAACTCTGAAACTGGACTAAACTAGTAAAGCAGGAAAAACAAGAGATATTTTTCTTTTTTTTTTTTTTTCACAAAACAGGCAGAAACAGGTACAGCAAACACTTATAAATGCTATGAATCAGCTACTACAGCTTACACAGAAGAATTTGCTACAAATACAGTCAAATAGTAACAAACAAGGATTCCAAGTGCAATATTAAATTAAATGCAGTAAAACAGCTTCAATGTAACAGAAAGGCAGGCGAAATACAGTCGCTAGGTATTCAGATGTGGAAAGCAACAAAAAATATACTTAGTATCAAGAAAAGTCACTTATTCAGCTCTCTGCAGCCTGGATTACTCTGCTGGCCCACGTGGAGTCTGTGCTGAGTAGGTACAAGCTGAAAAACGCTGGTTTACCGCGTTTTATACCAGGGGGCTGGAAAAAGCTAGAAACTGGCCCAAAATGACCAATAAACTACTAGTTACTGGCTGAAACCTCACAAAACTGGACAAAAGGCAGCTCAATGCTTCCCACTCCCACTGGTAAGCAAGGTAACTTCCTCTCCCCCAAATAAGGCAAGGAAACAGTACACAGGAACTACAACCAAAGCCCAGGAATCAGCAACTCTGAAACTGGACTAAACTAGTAAAGCAGGAAAAACAAGAGATATTTTTTCTTTTTTTTTTTAATCAGTGCTTTATTGTTGGATCTCATGGTTCTTTTAGAGGTATGGAAGTTTAAGAGGCCAGATAGGGCAGGAGTTTTTTCTGGCTAGTATAATATTTGGTGGGCAAGTTTGAGTTGGTAATGTAGTAGGTTGGGGAATTCGAGCCAATGCAATAATTGCAGGGATTGGCAGTGGTGGGAATGAGATTTGGCATTATTTGCCAATCTTGCTGTTTTGTTATAGCAGTTAGTAAGTTTGTTTAAGTCGGATTTATTTATGTTTGTAAGTACTGGGGATGCGTATAGTAGAGTGGACAGGAGGGTGAGTTCTAGCAAAGTCAATTCTTGCGTTAGAGGTAAGGAACTTCTTGCAGCAATAAAGGGTGGCTAGTTTTTTGTGAACTTTGGAGATGGCTGTAGAGATGTGTTTATTGTATTTTAGTTGAGGGTCAATTGTAAGTCCTTGAAGTTTGGCCTGTGATATTGGCGAGATTGCTATGTTATTGTTAGAGAGTATAGAGAAGTTGGGGTCACTAAGCTTTGGTTGGTGAAATAACATAAGTTGGGTTATCTTGGGATTTAATATTAGTTGTGCCTTATTTAGCCAATTTTCAATGTCTGTAAAGGATTCTTGGGCTTCTTGCTGGAGGAGCTGGATATTTGGGGCTGAGCATATTAGGGTTGTGTCATCTGCGTATTGGACTATGCATGCTTTTGTTGTAGCTAGGTGTAGGTGATTTGTGATGATGTTGAAGAACAGGGGGCCTACAAATAGAGCCTTGTGGGACCCCAAGTGTAATGGGGAGTGGGGGGATAAGGAGATGAACCATTTGACAGACTGTTTGCAGTTGCCTAAGTAACTTTGGAACCAGAGTAAGGCTGGGCTATTGATGTTAAGGTCGGATAGATAGGCTAGAAGTTTGTTGTGGGAAACAGTATCAATTGCTTTGGATAGATCTAGAAATGTAGCATAGACTAGATTGCCTTGGTTCCTGAGTGAGTTGATGGTGTTGGTGAAGTTAATCAGGGAGGTGGTGGTGCTGTGGGATGGATGGAATCCATGTTGAGATGTGGAGAGTAGGTTGTTGGAGAGAAGATAGGTGAGGAGTTGGTGGTGGATACATTTTTCTAAGATCTTAGATAGGGTTGAGAGGATTGCGATGGGATGGTAGTTGGAGAGGTCAGTAGAGGGGCCTCCTTTATGAAGGGGAATGATGATTGAGGTCTTCCACAAGGATGGGACAGTTTTTCTTTGATGGATCTGTTTATTAGTAGTGAGACGGGGAAAGCTATGGCCTGGGATGCAAGTTGAAGGTATTCAGTGGGAAGATTATCGGCTGCTAGGTTGGTAGGTTTGAGTTTAGATAAGTATTTTTGAATGGTGGTTGGTATTGCTTTGAGGGAGAAGGGGTGGAGGTATAGGTGACTTTAGAGTTTTGGGATGGGTTGGGAGTATCTGTACTGTTTATTAGGTTAAGTATAGAGGTGGTAAAGTAGTCATTAAATTTGGTGACTATTTCTGAGTTTGTGCCATCTGTACTGGGGGAAGGGGTTTGGCTCATTCCAGGTTGGAGGCTGTTGTTCACTGCAGCACAGAATTTTTGAGGGTTGGAGTTGTGCTTATTTTGTAGGAAGGTATAGTGGTTATGTTTGCCGCTCCTAATTTGCTTTTTTGCCTTATTGCATAATTCAAGGTACTTTTGCCTAGATGTGGATGTTTTATGCTGCCTCCAGATTTTCCAGACTTTATCCCTGTCCCTGAGTAGAGTTTTGGTAGATTTTTGTAGCCATGGGACAGGGTTATTATGTATCCTGATGGTTTTCATTGTGGCTAGGTGGTTGAGGATGTTTAGAAATGTGTTGAAGTATTCAACTGCTTTGTCAAGTGGGAGGTATTGATGGGGGACCAGTTACTGGCTTTAAGAGCGTCTAAGAATTGGGCTGTGGGGAAGTTTTTATGGGAGCGGGTTTTAAGTGTGGAGGGTTGATTATGGGGGTCTTAGTTTTTGCTGTAGGATAAATGTGGGGTTGTGGTCACTGAGAGAGTCATACAGTGTCCCACACTGGTGGGCATTATTGGGTTGATTTGTGAGGATCCAATCTAAAATGGATTCCCTTTTGATGGACTTGTCGATGCGGGCAGGAGAGTGTATGAGTTGGCTAAAGTTATACACGTTAATACGGTTGGTGGGGTTTGTTTATTGAATACAGTTCCAGTCGATATTGGTGTCACCTAAGACTAAGCTTTCCTGGGGGAGGGAGTGGGAGGCCCAATGTAGGAATGATTCACGGATGGTTAGGTTATTATCTGGGGGTATATATATTCTGATTATATTTTGGTGCTTATGTTGGTTAAGGTGGAGTTTAGTGAGTATGATTTCTGCATTGTTGGGGTCTGGGGGGTCATGTTATAATAGCTGGAGTTTTAGGCTGGTTTTGTACATCAGGGCAACACCACCACTTCATTTACTGGGTCTATCAGTTCTAAGGATGTTATATCCAGGTGGGGTTATTTGGTTATCCTTGATATGTGGCTTGAGACGGTGGGGTAATTTTGTTTTCCTTGATATGTGGCTTGTGACAGTGGGGTTATGTGGTTATCCTTGATATGTGGCTTGAGATGGCGGGGTTATTTGGTTATTCTTGATATGTGGCTTGAGACGGTGGGGTAATTTTGTTTTCCTTGATATGTGGCTTGTGACAGTGGGGTTATTTGGTTATCCTTGATATGTGGCTTGAGACGTTGAGGTTATGTGGTTATCCTTGATATGTGGCTTGAGACGTTGAGGTTATGTGGTTATCCTTGATATGTGGCTTGAGACGTTGAGGTTATGTGGTTATCCTTGATATGTGGCTTGAGACGTTGAGGTTATGTGGTTATCCTTGATATGTGGCTTGAGACATTGAGGTTATGTGGTTATCCTTGATATGTGGCTTGAGACGTTGAGGTTATGTGGTTATCCTTGATATGTGGCTTGAGCCATGTCTCTGTAATAAGTATTAGATCAGGGTCATAAATGGAGATAGTGGAATGGAGTTGCTCAAGTTTATTCATGGTACTGTGAATATTCAAGTTTAGGATTAACAGGTTGGTGGGTTGATGTTTTGGTAGGGTTTGGGAGTAAGAGGTGTTAGTTGATGTTATGGTAGGGCCTGGGTTGAGGTGAATATCCCTGCTGAGTAATAGTTGGGCTTCTAAGGAGGTGATTGTTTTGAGGTAATGAATAGTAAGGATGTGGAATTTAAGACTGGGCTGTTTTTTGGATGGAGAGTCTAGGTAAATGGGTGAAAAGAGTAGGGAGGTGCTTTCTTTGTAGGGGAATGGGGATGGACATGGGTGATTTGGTGGGAAGGTGGTGAGGTGAGATAGGGTTGGGGATTGTTGATTGTAGTAGAGGTTAAGTGGGTGGTGTTAAGGTGTGCTGTTGGAGGCTATGAGGAATCCTATGGACAGAGAGAGTAATAGAACGGGGAAGGTTGCAGATGACAATGGAGGAATTGGGGCATTTTGGGGTAGGAATGCTTTGAGACAGGGCTTATTGTGTAGTGAGAGAGGTAGGTAATTACGTGTTGATTTTTTATGGTATGAGAAGTGGGTCAGTGCAACAAGTGTGGAGAAGTAGGGACTTAGTTTGGTGAAGGGTAGACCGGTAGAGTAGAAGGTGGGAAGTGATTCTTTTAAGGCGTGGAGTGGAGAGTGTTGTAGTGGGTGGGTGTTGGTAGTTAAAGGGAGGAGCTTGGATGTGAGGGTGAGTTTGGTGTGTCAGGTGACTAGGGGTGTGGATACATTTATGGGTAGTGGGGGTGGGTGGGAATGAGGGCAGTGTAGGGGAGTGAAGTGAGCCCGAATGTAGTAGGGCTAAACCCAGCAGGACTGTGTGGTGCCAAAAACAATCAGTTTTGTTAGAAGAGATGACCAGGAAAGAAATATAATCACTAACAGCTCGATGGAGGAGAAGTGGGCAGAGGGAAGATGAATTTGTAGAAGGACTACTGTACTGGTTTAGCCAATAAAAAAGAAAAAAATGCAGTGTTTATAATTTAGTTAAGGGCAATCTGAGAAGAGGGAGTGCAGGCAGATAGAGAGAGAGGCACGATTTGAGCTGCTTCCCTGGTATCGGCAAATTGGATGTGATACTTAGGCATCTGCTACCATCTACTGGGAAAATGCAAAGAGCACAATCCACAGGAGACCCTAATCAGAGCAGTTAGGCGGGGCAGTTTGGGACGTCTTACGAGTGTGGTCTCCCATCCCTTACAGTTCTATCAACACAAGCAGCTAACAGTTAATATTAGCGAGTGCTTAGTAGGGCAGTAGCTAGTGAAGAAAAAAAGCACCTACAATGCCCTAAAAATGCTGAAGGATCCCGATCTGTTTTTGGAGCTGCTTCAGGTGTTTGAGGCACTTGTAAGGGGCGAAGAAGGGGGATGCCCTTGCACCTTTAAGGGTTAGCTGTAAAAAACACAAGGGGTAGGTTGAATGAGTACACTACAACAATGGAGGCATGAGAGGTTAGAAGCTACTTCACTAAGTAAAAAAACAGAGTTGGAGCTAGACTACAAATAAAGAATTTGGAGAGGCAGTTGGTTGAGTTGTAAAGAACAAAAGCAGTGGGTCTGTTACCAGAATGCTAATCCCTTAAGCTCCATTTCACTAATTCTTTCTGCTCAAATTCATTAACAACTGCAGTGACAAGTAATAGAGTTAACCTAGGATACAGCAGTATTAAAATGCAAAGCTAGTCTTAATAATACAATTGCTTGACTTAGGCAGTGTTACAATATCAGAGCAACTAAGAAACGGACACCTTTGAGCTTAGATACAATGTTGCTACTGGTTAATGCTGATCTAATACAACAAAAGTCAACTGTTTGGCTAAAGCAGTGTTACAATTGCATCGCAGCTAACAAACAGACACTTTTGGTGAGGTAACAGTGTTTCTACTGGCTACAGCTGATCTAATTACATCAAAGCCATGTTCGTGCTTCAGTATATGCAGTTGTACATTGGCTCTCAATTCAGCTGGTAAGTCTAGACATGTGCAGGAAGGCTAGGTTAGTGCAACATTCCAGCGGTTAGCTTCAAGAGTTCAATGCATTCATAAATGCTAGGTAGCAATGTTAGATATCTGTAATAGTTGAACAATGTTGCCACAGGTAAGAGGGATAGGCATTGTTGAGCATAATTTAATGTAGCTATGTGCCAATTAGTTAGGCAAGTCCCTTTTCACTTATACAAGGTAGCTGGTACACTCCAGGAAAAAAGCCTATCCCTGTTTAGACTGAGTTTGACTAGCACATAGTACAACAGTGATCTGCACTAGGTTATATCAAGGATCAGAAACAATACAGTGACATAGCAATTTTGAACTTTATGTACTTACTTACTGGGCAGCACACTCATAAGAGGAGAGGTCGGGAACTGTGGCCATGGAGTTCACTGGGGTAGAGAGGTAAAGATGGTGCCCAGGTGTAACACAATTCTTAGTTCCTCAGGATTTCACCCACTTCATACTGAGCCCTGTGTCTGCCAATGCAATCTTATGAAAAGTAATGGGGACTTGTCCACAATTATTCTACTCACATGGGCACACACACACACACACACACACACACACACACACACACACACACACACACACACACACACACACACACACACACACACACACAATTTCCCAAAAGAGGAGGTTAAATGTTAACTCTCCTGTACCAACACACTCACCCACAAAACACAAAAGCCAACATTTATTGGTGCTCTATTCCACTGTATATGCTTAGCACTGTTCCCAAAGCTGCACAGAAATAGGTGCAGATTCACTGAACCCTACACAGTTTTCTAAGACCGTGTGCATGTCATTACATGCATATGATAGCATCAAAAATGGTTCTACATGGTGTGTAGAGCTGCGCAACCATGGGAAAAACTGTGGCATTCTAATTACAGCATAAGCAGCTGAATTCTATGCTAATCAGCCAATGCAAGATGGTGGAGCCATTCAACAAGTTATAAAGCATCCGTGTAGACTCAGTGTTGGTTCTCCCTGTGAATTCCAAAGCCTATTGGAATACAACCATGTAAAGGAGTCTACACAGAAACAATGTTAGGGGCTGCTGTTGCTTTAATTCATGTGTGTGTGTGCAACAGGCGGAGGTCTACGCTACTGCTGCTAACAGACAAAAGACAAGAAGGAGAAGAGTTTTCAGACCCCAGGTAACTTATCATAACCTAGATGATGTGGAAATTGTACAGCACTATAGGGTGGATAGAGACACACTACAGGAACTCTGCAGCCTCTGTCGTCCTCAACTCAGACCCAGGGTAACCAAGGGGGACCCATACCAGTGGAGACAAAGGTATGTGTAGCACTTAGAATTCTAGCTATAGGACCCCTCCAGAGATCAACGAGATACATGTCAGCAATGTCACAGGCATCAACATCTGGGATCCTCCATCAGTTCCTGAATGCTGTGCTCCAACATGCCAGTGACCACATATATTTACCCCATAGTCCTGAGGACAGGGCCACAGATATGCAGGAGTTCTAACCTATAGCATACATCCCTGAATTACTTGGTGTCATACATTGTACACATATAGAAATCAAAGCACCACCTGGAGAACAGGGAGGGGTCTACATAAATAGAAAGGGCGTCCACTCCATTAACTGTCAAGTCGTGCAGTGCTAAGGGAATCATCCTGAATATATGTGCTGGCAACCCAGGCAGTTATCACAACTCACATATCTGGCACAACTCTCAAACTGTATCAGATGTTCTCTAGGGGTGATATCCCACAGGGTCATTTACTAGGGGATGCAGGTTATGCACTGGAACCATGGCTGATGATACCCATCAGAAATGCACACACACCTGCTTAAGAACACCATAATGAGGCACACAATCAAACCAGAAATATCATAGAGCATGTGTTTGGGCTGCTGAAGTCGTGGTTCCAGTGCCTAGATACATCTGGGGGAGCCCTGCAGTACAATCCACAAACATATACTGAAATATTCACAGTCTGTGCCATGCTTCACAATATTATCATCAGAAAACAGCTTCAGTAGGATCAATAAGGGGAAGGGGCAGACATCCCACCATCATTGGCAAGATCACCACAGCCATATACTGGTGAGGAGTCAGATGGTGAAGCAGCAGCTGCTGTGGGTGTAGGCAGACATAGGCATGCTCAATATGCCATTGCATTGGCTAACAGGCAATGCGTAGCACACTCACTCACCACCTAAGGGCCTATAACCTACATCCTATGCAGATACATATAGTAACATTGTTGCCAGGCAATGCTCACATCCTTTACCTACCCATGTAATGGCTGTGTACTGCTAACATCAGACCTTCATCCTATGTACATACATATAGTAACACTGATGCCAGGCAATGCTCGCATCCTTTACCTACCCATGTAATGTCTGTGTGGTGCTAACATCAGACCTTCATCCTGTGCACATACATATGGTAACAATGATGCCAGGCAATGCTCACATCCTTTACCTACCCATGTAATGGCTGTGCACTGCTAACATCAGACCTTCATCCTATGTACATACATATAGTAACACTGATGCCAGGCAATGCTCACAACCTTTACCTACCCGTGTAATGACTGTGTACTGCTAAAATCAGACCTTCATCCTATGCACATACATATAGTAACATTGATGCCAGGCAATGCTCACATCCTTTACCTACCCATGTAATGGCTGTGCACTGCTAGCATCAGACCTTCATCCTATGCACATACATATAGTAACACTGATGCCAGGCAATGCTTACATCCTTTACCTACCCATGTTATGTCTGCGTACTGCTAACATCAGACCTTCATCCTATGCACATACATATAGTAACACTGATGCCAGGCAATGCTTACATCCTTTACCTACCCATGTTATGTCTGTGTACTGCTAATGTCAGACCATCATCCTATGCACATACATATAGTAACACTGATGCCAGGCGATGCTCTACTCACATCCTTTACCTACCCATGTAAAGGCTGTGCACTGCTAAAACAGACCTTCTTCCCGTGCACATACATATAGTAATATTGATGCCAGGCAATGATCTGCTCACATCCTTTACCTACCCATGTAATGGCTGTGTACTGCTAACATCAGACCTACATCCTGTGCACATAAATGCAGTAACATTGATGCCAGACAATGCTCACATCCTTTACCTACCCATGTAATGGCTGCGCACTGCTAACATCAGGCCTTCATCCTGTGCACATACATATAGTAACATTGATGCCAGGCAATGCTCACATCCTTTTCCTACCCATGCAATGGTTGTGCACTGCTAGCATCAGACCTTCATCCTACACACATACATACAGTAACATTGATGCCAGGCAGTGCTCACATCCTTTACTTACCCATGTAATGGCTGTGCGCTGCTAACATCAGACCTTCATCCTGTGCACATACATATAGTAACATTGATGCCAGGCAATGCTCACATCCTTTTCCTACCCATGTAATTGCTGTGCACTGCTAGCATCAGACAGACTCAGCTCTGAACTAAAAGTGTAGCAACTGCTGCATTTACAACCTGGAGTATTTAAAATGTGTAATAATACAAATGAATGGTATATCCTTGCATGCTGTTACTTGGTAATGTAAATATGTAAAAGGTGGGTGATTCTTACAGGAGTGACTTCAACGTGTGACAGCAGAGACTTATTTGAATACATGTGTCCTCTCTCAAGTCATAGTCTTCAGGCATTGAAGTTTCGCACATTCATATCTCTCAAAAGGACTGATGGTTACCAAATGTCCTCAGTTTGGCCTCATACTTTTGTAGTGGCAAATCATTAAAGAGAGAAGTTAGAAATTAATGACACACATTTCAGTTTCTGACTTCATAACCCTCAGAAGATTCTTAAAAATACTGATGCAAAAACTGTTTTGATTGTATCAACTGTAACTTTGTAAGACCAAAATATGTAAAAAGTCTCCCTATTTTTCAGCCTTTGTCACTTTTATTTATGGCCTGGTCCAGATTTGTTGCTATAAGAGTCGGGGAGACATGTACACATTACAAAAGAATGGCAAGATAGCAGTACAATTTAATAAACCAACTAAAGTCCCTGTCACTATACTCCGTATCATATAGACTTCTTAGGGAATAATTACACGTGCCTTACAGAGCAATCCAAGACCCAAACCTAATGAACTTGCTGCATATTAGTAAATCAAACGGGACTAGGGCTACCCATTCTAGGGACCTAAATATGGCCTGCAACTTAAATAGGATATGCTGGAGGAACAGATTTATTTCCCAGCAACTTCTGCATCTTTAGAACAGGCTATCAATTCATGTGAAACAGAGAACCTCTATGACACTGTTCAAGAGGAACCTGGGCAAGTGGATGGGGCACCATAAATTCCTACTGGGGCTAGTGCCCACAACCCTCCTGGACATGGACAGTCATTACTAAATGCAATCTTGGGTATTGACTAGCATTTTCATGGTATTACATTGGGATGAAATGGCTAGGCTTAAAATGACCTCTGGGTTGATAGCCTAATAATCTCCTATGATCCTATAATCCTATGAATAAACATCACAAACACAGATATACTATGCACTAAGTCACCTATGCACCCTAAGCATCAGACACAAAGTTTATGTATCCCTGAATCCAAAGATAGAAAACAAGGATATGGCACAGTTATCATCACTTGCACAGGGTGTTGTATATGTGTGTTAGTGGGGCAGAAAGCCTAGGCTGACACAAAAGGTAAGTGAGTGTGATTAAGAAAGAGAAATAGGCAGGCATTTGGGTAAAGTAATAAATGGCCAGTAAGACTAAATGAGCTTTAAGCTTCACAGCTGAACCATGTAACTGTTGTTTGTGTGTCTGCATGGGCCCTCCAGGTGAAATTGGTATGTGAGTATCTGCAAAAACACAGCCAAGCTCTGTGCTAGCTCTATGTCTTGGTATGTTGGACAGGTGTGTGCATATCAGAGGTGGCAGTTCATTGGTATCATGTCCAACCATGAGAACTGGCTCTACCAAGAGTTGCATTGGCATGTCCTTGGCCACGATGAGATGCACTTGCTTCTACCTGAAAGTGACTGATGTCTGCAGGACGAGCTATCCTCATGAGTATGCCGAGGACCAATATCTGGGTATGGACACCTCAACCACTGATGGAGCAGTGGAAATACTGCCACTAAGGGAGAGTGATCTGGCATGGCCACATCGGCTAACATCAGATGGTGTGGCTGACATATGCCCATGTGGATGCCGTCCCCTTCCTTGCAGATGTTTCATCACAGACACTGCCCGTTCCAACTTGTCATTCATCTGATTCATTGAATCAGCAACATGGTGGAGGCAGTCATGCATGTCAGCCTGTGCCACATTTACAAGCCTATGCATTTCTTTGGAGAACCTATTGGAACATGCCTGCACCTCTGTGACAGCCCTAAACATGCATTGAGTATCACTGAAAGACAGACCTGGATCAGGTGGAAGCAGGCCTCCTCCAAACACACCTAACAACCCTCCTGCATGGCACCTCACCCACACTTTGACTATGGCCAGAGCCAACAGGCATTGAAGCCACAGTAACCACACTACCATGATCGAGGGTCTCACCTTACACCTGTCCAATATCTCAGGGCTCACTAGAATGGGTTGGTGTAGGTCTACTGGCTGGGTTTGATGGAATTACAGGGGATGGTTGAATGTCATCCTAAGAGTTCTACACTTCCACTGTCAGGATCACCTGTGAAAATTGGCAAAGAACACAGAAAAAAAATGAATACCTACACTACTTTAGTGCAATATATGCTAACAAACTAACAGTGTTGCCACTATTACAGACAGTACAGTAATACACACAACAGTCTTCACACCCACATCCTGTGTTGCCACTATTACAGACAGTACAGTAATACACACAACAGTCTTCACATCCACATCCAGTGTTGCCACTATTACAGACAGTACAGCAATACACACAACAGTCTTCACATCCGCATCCAGTGTTGCCACTATTACAGACAGTACAGCAATACACACAACAGTCTTGACACCCACATCACACAAATGGATAAAGTAAATATTTCTCTGAACTGCTCATCAGCACTGATGTAGAAATGTGTCCAGATAAGTCCAGAGTTCCTAGGGGAGATGGTCCTGTAGGAAGTTAAGCAAATGGTAACAAAGGGGGTTAAAACTCTTGGCCCTCTAAATGTCCATTAACAATACTTTTAACAAAAACTAGGATGACACGTCCACCCCAAGCCCATGTGTAATCAGCTAGAATGTGTTGTTAACTGTATCAATCTACAACTAACCCCCAAAAATATTTATTTTAAACAAAACTTAAGTATTGCTGTCAATATTTTACTATACAAGAAGTATTTATCAATTGAGCTACATAAGCCTACCTGGAAGCTCCTCCTGGGACAAACGTGTCCTCCCTTTAACAGGAGAAACAACATCAATCACATGGTGTTGTGCACTTTCCACTGAGCTCTCTGGATCACTGACAGTGGACAGGAACTCTTCCTTTGGTGTCAGTGGTGATTCTGTACCAAGTGCCCCCCAGGTAGCCATCTGTCTATGGGCCACTGCAGCTGCTCTCCTCTGGACTGATGAAATCATGTTAGTGGCTCTGTGATGCACCTGGTCATATGTCCTGCTTTGGCCACCAACAGCATTTACAGCATCCACAAACTGCTGCCAAATTTGCATTCTTCCAGACATATCTCAATGTCCTCTCTCAAGCAGAAAGGCACCATATCGCCTAAATGCTTCAACAATTACTTCATTGTTAGGGTCAGTGAAGGGAGGTTTGCTGGGATTAAATAAAAGTCCTGCTTAGTTATAACACATAAAAGGTAGATTTTCAATGTTACCCACTGTAGAAACAAATAACGGTCAAGATATTCAAATATAAAAAAGGATTTATGTGGTTATAACATTACAGTCACACACAAAGCAAGGTTTGATCTAGAACAAGGAGAGTAACAACAGCAAAAATCATGTTTGTAACAAAACAGAAATGTGACTTTGCTCCCCCACCTACAAACAATAGGAAAATGGCACATTTTGCTAACAAACAAAAAGGAATAAAACAACAGTGAACTGCTAAAAGTGCTGTCAAATAAGCTGTCCCAAAAACATGTGTACACACTTACCACAGAACATTCAGTTTTATGCAATTGCCATTCACCTCTACCTGTGGCCAGCATTCTCCTAGAGGTGTCTATGGGCCATCCTAGAAGGCTAACAGCATTGTGTCATTGACAGTATAGGACATTTACATTTCACTGACATAACAGTAGAAGACTGTAAAGAGAAAAACAGCTGTAACATTAGCACTTGTGATGAAACTTAATAAGGCTGTCCATCTGAGGAAGTAAAATGCCAGGTTCAAAAATGCCTATGCCATCAGTAAACTTCAAAGAGTGCATACAGATAAAAGTAGCATTTGCTCATGTAGATATATATATATATATATATATATATATATATATATATATATATATATATATATGTATATTGTCGCCTCACAGTTAGACGTTGTCCTGTTCGATTCTCAGCTAGATCATCTTCTGTGTGGAAACATGCGTGAATGGGCATACCTTCCTTGAAGGTTGTGCATCAGGGCTGTCAACTCGGCACATAAAAATCTACTGCCAACCACTAGCGGACCGGAGTTCCGCTGTGGCGGCCCCTAACCAGGAAAAGCCGAATATATATATATATATATATATATATATATATATATATATATATCTGGGTCCACCTGATAACACTGACACACCAAAACACCAACAACGAAATAACTGACATGACAAAATGACAAAAAAAGAAAGTTAAAAACACGAAACTTCACATGCCCGATAAATCAAAATCCTGACAATCAACAAAACAAATACCTTTCCCAAAAACACACACACAACATAAGCACACCAAAAACCTTACAAACCCACACTAAACCTTACATAAACAACTATCAATGCACTAACCTTAACCCAAACCCTAATCCTAAGGTCCGTCACTATCGCACACCTACCTTACATGCACCCTAACCCTAACTCACTTAATCCACCCCTAACCCTTAACTCTGTCACTATCGCACACTTACTTTACCCGCACCATAACCCTAACTCACTTAACCTGCCCCTAACCCTCAAGTCCATCACTATGGCACACTTACCTTACCCGCAGCCTAACCCTAACTCACTTAACCTGCCCCTAAACCTAAAGTCCGTCACTATCGCACACTTACCTGACCCACACCCTACCCTAACGTCCGTCACTATCACACACTTACCTTACCCACACCCTGACCCTAACGTCCGTCCCTATCGCACACTTACCTTAACTTGTCGGTGTTCTCAGTGTCGGGATTCTCAACTGTCGGTCTTCTCCGTTGTCGATTCTCCGGTGTCGGTGTTCTCATCATTGGCGTTGTGCACTTTTGGCATTTTCAGGTAGACCTATATATATATATATATATATATATATATATATATATATATATAACAAAAAACAAAGTAGGCCAGAGAATGTAAACGAAACCACGAACAAAATGCAAACAGTCAGTAAAGGCAATCGTTTAGCCACGTAGTTAAATGAAAATCCACATCAACATCTACGATAAAAACAAGCTTTAATTGTAAAACAATGAAAGAACGTAAGCGCTTTCACGGACTGCCTGTCCGCTTCCTCAGACGTACATTGTAAAAGACATTGCAGCCTTAAATAGTGCGAGCTAATTGCTTAATTAAAATAATCAAGTGCAACCATCACTTAATAAAACAATGAGCCTTACACTGATTAACAATAAAAACATTATTAACATTACCTAAGGGGTCTTGCTTGTAAAATAGGTTTAAGTGGAACAGTTTCATTTAAACCATGTCCATAGTGCGCACCCAGTCTAAGAATCCATTTAACCTCAGCAGTTTCAGTTTGGTTAATAATGTTGCCCAATCTAGGATTATCAGGAACTATGTGTAGAATTTGAAACAAAAAGATGTGTGTTGAATCATTATTCAAAATGTGTTTAGCAATAGCATTGTATGTTTCATTTCTTCTAACACAATAGTAATGATCGCGAATTCTTTCGCGCAATGATCTATTAGTCTTGCCTACGTAATAGCAAAAACATATTGTACAATAAGCAACATAAACCAAATTTCTGGTGCCACAAGTTCCTGTGCACCTAATGTTCCACAGTACACCAGTATCGGGATGTCTAAAAAATCTAGACTCATCTATATAACAACACTGGGTGCAATTACCACATCTCTTAGTACCCCTCAGCCAAATAGAACCTGTATCTGAAATGTTAGAATTAGCATAACAGACTTTTTGTTGTAATGTCTGGCAATTTTTGTAAATAAAAGTTGGAAAGGCACCCACAATCTTCTTAGTGTCTGCATCAGAAGTTAAAATGTTCCAGTTATTAGAAATCAAATCTTGTATCCTGGTAACATTACTACAATAAGGAATAACAATGGAAACATTTTTTCTAAAAGTTCGTGTGTGAGTAGCTATAGCCTCTGTATTTGAACTAAAAAAAGGTTTGGCTCTATACTTCCTAAGATATCCCATTTGTTTGTTCACATTATCAAATTCTACTTGTGTATAACCTCTACTTAAAAAACCTGCTTTTAAGAGTCCCATTTCATCCTCAAAAATTGAGTCATCACAACATAAGCGTGAGACTCTCATGGCTTGTCCCTTAATTATGTTGGTAAAACAAGCTGGGTTATGCATACTCTATCGATGCAGATATGCCGGTTGGTAACAAGGTTTTCTATACAATTTCGTCTTTATCATACCATTTTCCACATATATATTAGCATCTAAATAGTCAATGCTGGTACTGGAACATTTTCCAGAGAACTTCAAAAACTCACTGTTAGAATTAATGTAGGTAAAAAAGTCTGAGCAGACAAAATCATCGTTGTGAGCAACGATGAACAAATCGTCTACAAAATGTCTAAAAAACTTAATAGACGTATGTGAAATCAAATGTTGCTGCTCCCAGGCAACCATTACCAGATTGGCATAGCTATTGGCACAACTGGTGCCCATAGCTATGCCTCTGGCTTGTCTATAGTACTTGGAGTTAAACAAGAAAACATTATTTTCAAGCACTAGTTCCAGCAAACAGCATAAAAATTCTGCTTTTGCTGGTTGCATTCTGTTGTCCACGAGCATTAAATTATAAACCATTTCAATGCCACTGGAGTTTGGGATGCAGGTAAACAAAGATTCAACGTCAGCTGTGACAAATAAAATTGAACCAGTATAGTCATGATCTTGAGTAAAACTAAAAAATTCTCTCAGAAATTGTTCGGTATCTTTAAGAACATAATTATAATTAGACAGCACTTGCTTTAACTCATAGTCCAAGTATACAGAGATGGATTCAGTGGCCCATCCAGCACCAGCCACAATGGGTCTAAATAAGGGTAATGTGGGATTCTTGTGAATTTTGGGCAGGCCATGGAGTCTGGGTACCACAGGATATCGTACAAGGAAATAATCATATAACTGTTTATTCATGGCCCCTAAATCAAGACAATCTCGTAGGGCTAGCTGGATCTGTTCAACTATACTGTTAATAATATTTAAATCAATTTCTACATAAGCGTCAGAAGCAAGCATAGCTAACATCTGATCCAAATAATATGATGTATCTAAAATAACAACCGGTCCACCCTTATCTGAGGCAATGAAGAGATCAAGTTCATTTATTTGAATTGCATTGTAGTTTCGACATTCTGAATGGGTGTTTATGACAGTCGAATAAAGGATTTTCACATATATGTTATTCAGGTATGTGACTTTCAACTACTGGCCTTTCAACCATTTGATAATAAAGTATATATATATATATATATATATATATATATATATATATATATATATATATATATATATATATATATATATATATATATATATATATACACACAGGTTTAGTATTATATCACCGAAATTCACAACAGCAAATCGTTAGAATGTCAAACCAGAAACGTGAAAATCAAAATGTAGAACTCAAAATACTTCAAACAGACTTTCATAAACCTCAAATTCAACATTTATAAACACTCACCATGCTTCCGGGAACAGCATCTCTGTGCGTTGCATAGTAAAGAATGTGTTTGCAGAGGGCAAGCCCCTCACACCCTCTGCTACTTATATATACAAACTCCGGGGATCGCACTATAGTGAGGGAAAGGGTACATTTCCCGATCCCCAGTATAGTGCAATCTGCATCCCAATGTTGACACTCGCAACAGCGAATGCTGCTTTGCATTCGCTGTTGTGGCTTTCGGCATTGTAGCATTCATCTTTTCGTAGTGCAAAACTGTTTCACACTAATGAAAATTTAACAAAGTGGAATTGACTAAATAATAGTAAACCTATATACATATATATATATATATATATATATATATATATATATATATATATATATCTATATATATAGTACCCCTACCAAATCTTGAAATATCAAAACATAAAAAAAAATCTAAAATGTTAAAACTTCTGAAGTCACATTCTTGCAGGGGGGTAAGCCCCCTGCACCCCCATGTGGGAGTCTGTGCCACCACACCCCCTGCTACTTAAATATACCAACTCCAAGATTGCACTGCAATTAAGAGAATGGTAAAGTTCCCGTTCTGCACTGTACGGTGATCTCCATTGACAGGTTTTGACATTTCAAGACTTTGATCCTCTGGGCTTTGGTAATCAGAGGTTCAAAGTTTTGAAATTTTGAGATTTGGTAGGGGACCTATATATACATACATATATATATATATATATATATATATATATATATATATATATATATATATATATATATATATATATATATATATATATATGTATATATATAATTAACTCATTAGTATTGCTGAATCCCAAATACGTGGCTCTGTGTAGCACATGTAAACATAGTACAGGCACTCCCTTAGTGTTTGTTACTAATGGATTGCAACTGTGAATGATTACTGGTAGGGAGAAGGAAAACACAACAGCAACTCAGACTCTCTTACTTCAAGTGGGTGTGTCAGCCAGGCTAGACTTATAAAGTGTAGAAGTAATTGAATCAAGGTTTTAAATGTAAGTAGCACACATTTTACTGTTTCTGTTCAGTAACATCCAATCTACCTTGCATTTGTTAAAAACTGTATATTACTGCCATTTAATATCCTCACACATTTTAAGGACAATGTTACAAAATGCCTTATAGACTGCATATCTCAGATTACTGGTCTGAAAAGAGAAGAATGAGCAACATTCAGAGAGATAAGACAGAGCCGCATTTCTACAAGCAATAGTCATAAATGGTTTTGTGATCACTCATTGCACTACATCTAAAATTAATACATGCACAAACAACTCAGTAGTGTATAGTTGCCATATGTTTTCTTAATACTGTGGATGATGTTGCATTTGCTTGTATGCACAATGATTGTCATTCTCTGCTGCAAAGCTGTTTATATAGCAAAGAGGGTTAAGACACCCTTACTGTGTTTTAAAGGTTCATTGGATTGAGAGTTCAAATCCAGACCTGTGTAAACATATTTCATGTGTACCAACATACATTTTGTAGTGTTGTTTATTTAATAGATTTCTTTCTTCATTTCTCCTAATTTTCCTTTTTGTTTATGGCCAGTATTTGCACAGTGCTCTGCTTAGTGCAAACAGGGGGAATGGAGATGCATAATAAATGTCATGTAAAGTACTTGCTGGAGGACCAATACATCGACTACACCTATGAATCATTTGTGTGTGTAGCACATCTGCTAAACACGTTGATCCACACAGCATATACTATCTGTACATCAGGGTTCAAGCCCCACCTTTGTCTTTTAAGGATGACATCTAATAAACACTGATAATAAGGCTAAAACAAGTTTAGTTTGCTTACCTGATTTAAACAATGCTTAGCAGTGTGCAAATCTGGACTACTGGCCCACACAGTGAGCAGATAAAACACCTGCAAACATGACGTAGACATTCTAAATGTCAAAAGGATGCATTGATGCATTTTTTGCTTTCCGTCGTGCAACATCGGCAAGCAGTGCTGCTCTGTGGTTAGCAAGCTCCCCCAACACCTGCAGTCATAGAACACCTGCAGAGAGGAAGCAGGCAGTAGACAATTTCAAAATGGATAGATTATATCAACTGTGTATTGGGTACCACACAAACATGATAAGTGGTGTTGCACTGCAGTTAGCACACAGAAGTTAATACTAAATAGGGAAATATCTAATTTTTGTTTAACTATTCCTGTGGCAGCAGGTATAAGTGTAGGGCTGTAGTGCAGATGGTCCTGGGTTCTAATATGGGATGTGCAATATATTTCTACTATTGCAACATTTCAGTTTATAGTAATGAACAGAAAAATATACTAGTGTTATTTCAATACTCCTGTGGCATCAGGTGTAATTGTAGGGCTGCCATACACATGGTCCTGGGTTCTAACACAGGAAATTCCAGACATTTTTACTGTTGTTCCATTTCACATTGTATTAAATATCACTTATAACAGTTGATACATAATTATAAATAACAATAATTTTGTATAGCAATGCAACTCATATAAATTATATTTATGAGGGATGGATAAGACACCCTTATTGGGTTTTGAAGGTTCAGCTGTATGGATGAGGGTATACTGTCTACTATGATTCTGTATGAATAATTCTGATGTCTGGACTTGGATGGCCTTCATACTTCAATAAGCCACATAAACAAATGAATGTATAAACAAAAAGGACCTTGCCTGGTCACACACATACATGATTAACACCCCAGTCTGTCATGAGTGTTTATAAATAAGTCATGACTATGTCTGAGAAGCACTTCTTCTGTGGCAAAGATGGAAAATCAGTGCTGTTGAAGAAAATTATTTGTCTCTTATGCATAGGTTTGAATCCCACAGTACAAAAATTAATTTTTTCAGTGTATAAAGCCAAACCAAACATGTATCAGGTCATGAAATTTATGCCCCCAGTGCATGTCTGCAAAATGAAATGACCTAGCAGTTACAGCAGCAAACAACCCTCAAACTAATGTCAAGTTTCAGATTAGCCTTCCAGTTTGCAAAACTGCTTTCCTCTCTGTTTGGCACTGTTGCTCTCTGGTTAACATCATGCAAATGTGGTTGGCATCATTGCTTGGGTTTTTGCACTACCAGTAAACATAACACACACTGGACAGGAAATCATTGTTTGCTATTGCAGTGTTTTCAGGTTAGACATGTCTGGTGATAGAAGAGAAGGTGCCCAATTTATGGAGCAGAGGTGGGATGTTCAGGAGTACAGAATCTTTACTGGACTCCTGGTAAAGCACCACAGGCAAAGGTTTTAGCAGGGGGACTATACCGGCTCCCAGTACGATTCTGAGTCCTGAAATAGTCTGGACAAGGCTGTATGCAGTGCAGCTGGCATCCCACGCATTGAACAACAGTGTAGGTACCACTTTAACAACCTAAAAAGGCGCAAGCGAGATACACTCTACCAGTGGCTGGATAAGTTCCAAGCTAGCTACATCCTACAGTTGTGTAAGTATGCTAATAAAGATAATTTCTAATACACATAAAGCTAAATATATGCAAGTCTGGTATGCATAATGTTCTTCTGTTCTCTTCTTTTCTTTTCACAGTTAATTCTGAAATCAGTCTAAATAGGCAGGCCCTTGCTGAGTCTCTAGAGAGACTGAGGGAAGCAAGTGGTATGTATACAGCTCAAGAGAAGTATTAATGTAGCTTTTAAATAAAATATATATATATATATCTTCTATACAGTTGTAGCAAAGTAAGCATATATATCCTAACTGTAAAAGCAAGCATGCATGCTTCATTCTGTAGGACAAGCCAATATTAGGAGTCAAGTGTAAGTCTGTAGTCAGACGTTGTGGGCTGAAATATCACAAGTAACATGTATAAAGTAGTGCAATCCCTTAATAATATTACATAAATTAAATTCTACACAAGTGGCATAAATGCCCTGATGTTGCCTTTAATCTGTATTATTGGACTAAGCATATGTGCATTGTCTGCGTATTGCAAGGATTACTTTGAGCAATCCATAATTATAGTATGTAGTTGTTAGGAAGTATACCTAAATGTAAAACTTCAGATAAAATAGTTATATTATTGTGATAATGCATTGTATGTCACATATGATGGTACTAATTTTATCTCTATTTTTCTCTCACCCCAACCCTTATCTCTTTTTTACCCCTATTATGTGTGGTCAAAATGTTTCCATGTCAGCCATCTCTAACAGATCACTAAATTAGAGCATAGGAAGGTAGGCCAACTCCAGTGACTCAGCCTGCCCCTGCTCCACTGGCTCCAGCACCAACACCCAGCACATCTAGGACCCAAGCTGGCAGTACTGCCTCTGTTCTCCTTCACTACATGCACTGTGCACCTGTGGTACTCTCCAGGAGCACTGGCAGAGGTGGGGATTTTATCACCCACCAGGAAATGCCAGGGTTGGTGAGTAGGGTCACGCACAGTGCCACTGGTACATGCCTACACAAGATGGAGAGGCTGCTCTTTCTCATAGTCTGTAGGAGGAGAAGACATCAAGCATTCCAACAGCCAGGGGAGTAAGGGGTCCGTGATAACAATCCTGCAGGTGAGAATTAGATTCTCACTGTCCCCATGTTTGATGGGCATGGGCTTGTGTTGTCCCCTCCTTCACCCCATCATGGTGCTCCCCAACTTTTTGTGTCCCTCACAATCCCCGTGTCTTGTCTTGTTTGTCTTATTTGTTCGCATCTGCTTCCTCACCTACACAACTTGTCTGACCGAAAAATACCAACGTTCCTTAGCCAACATTCCTCTCTTACTGAAGTTAAAAAAAAAAACAGGCAACTTTCCCACAGAAAAATATCATCTCATACCACACTTAAGTCAGTCCAACTGGCTATACAACATGATTCTGTACATATTTTCATTTTGCACTGTTGAAGAAATGGATAGCTTTGATTACTACCTCCATCTTGCACATTCTTAAATTGCTTTTCCTTTGCTCTTTTGCTTGCCCCCCCCCATTTCACCACTTTCCTGTCTACCCCCATTTTACCACCTATAATCTGGTCAGAAAATAGAATCACACACAACAGACATAAGTAACCAATAAAGCAATGGAACCCTTCACTTTTTGGTCTCTATGTTTGCGCATAGTTTGGCATCATGCACCAATGCCAAGCAACAGTGAACAGCTCTTTCTTGGTGTGGTTACCTCCGAGCAATGTCTCTTAAACATGCTGCACTATGGTAACACACACTACCACACAGTGAATGTAGTATAAAGAATTATTTTGTTGCATTATCACTACTTATTTAAAACTATTACATACACATAATCTGAATGCTATATCATATGGGATCCAAAAGAAATGTGTCAATGCATTGACACCTGCTGTCACAGAGTCAGCTAAGCAACAGGTGTGTTTCATACACTCAGTACTGAGAACTCTCATAATTTCAGCAATGAGGGTCATGTTTGCTTGCCACTTAAGTACACACCAACAGAGTAAGCAGTAGAAATGTGTATCTCACATGTGCAAACACTTTGCCATGCTTTGTGCTTACCCGCCACTCAGTGGTGAGCTATGCAAAGTGCAGAATAGCATGTATTACTTTTATTTACTGTCCATTTAGTCTTCATGTCATGAAACTACATGTGGAAACAAGCAAAATGATGGCACTGTCTAAGAAAATACATATTTACAATGCAGCTATCTGTTACCTCTGCCCATGCACTGCAACCTTTGTCACTCAGTACGTGTTCACAAATATATCAACTACACTACATAAATAAATAACAAATCTTGTCTTATATACCATGCATATCTTTATAATGACAATACACATTCAGATTTTCTAACACTTGTAGTAATGTGGAAACCTGTTTGCATATAGTTTGTAAAGCTGTCTCTTAAAGTATACCTGCACATTGGAAACACAAGGACCAAATACTACACATTGCACACTCAACAATCTGGTAACATGCAAACTTTAATATCTTGGCAGTTGGACATGGTTAGCTTCCCAACATCTTCAAAAACTCATACCTGATGTCATCCAGTATAAGTTGTCCTGCAGCCTTGTAAAAGTCAGACTTGTGCCGTGGTGCTTGTGTAAAGTATTACATTCTCTAGTTGGTGTAGTTAGATAGGTAGGGGTTCTGTTCTCACTGCAGTCAACTGGTGTGTGTGTGTGTGTGTGTGTGTGTGTGTGTGTGTGTGTGTTTGTACTTTTGACTGACATTAGAGAGAGCATTTTACACTAGTGTGTGTCTGTCTATCTAGACAGAAGAGCATAATTATGTATACTACAGTCACCACTACAATCCCATGGAGTACCAATATTTTCACTGTTGGACATGCCTGCTCATCCATTTCATGCAGGCCTCACAACATCTTCTCTCCAGCATCCACTGCTGATGTCATCCTCTGTAACTTGTCCTGCAGCCTTCTAAAAGTTAGACTTGTGCTGTGGTGTTTGCATAAAATACTGAGTTTCCAGTCTGTGTATTTAGGTAGGGGGTTCTAATCTCACTGCAGTCAGCTGGGAGGTCTGTGGGTGCATGTCTGGGGAGTCTCTATCTAGTCAGAAGAGCATCAGTGTGTATTATGCATTTACCACTCCAATCCCATGGATTGCCAATATTTTGACAGTTACACATGCCTACATATCCATTGTATGTAGGCATCCCAAAATCTTTTCTCCAACATCCAGTGCTGATGTCATCCACAAAAAATTGTCCTGCAGCCTTGTAAAAGTCAGACTTGTGCAGTGGCACTTGTGTAAAATACTGAATTTTCTAGTTGGTATACTTACATACTTAGGGGTTCTGTTCTCACTGCAGTCAACTGGTGTGTGTGTGTGTGTGTGTGTGTGTGTGTGTGTGTGTGTGTGTGTGTGTGTGTGTGTGTGTGTGTGTGTACATTTGACTGACATTAAGAGAGCATTTTACACTAGCATGGGGGACACTGCTATTACCATCTTCCTCTCACCAAACTCTGCTTATGTTATAGCTATAGCTAATTTGTAGATATGCAGTATTTCCATCATGGCAGGGTCAGAGACTGGCCTGTACACCAGACACAAGTCACCTCATCCTATACAATACAGATTACAGTGACAAGGCTCCCAGTATATCTACATACATTATGGCATGGTTTGTAGGCCCTATATTTTCTTGGTGAGACACCCCTGTGGTCTCTTCAGCTGCTGCAGGTATCTGGTGAGGTATATACAAAAGGGAGAATTGTACTCTGTTAGTGTTCTGATGAGAATTGAGTATAGTGCTTACAGTGCTGTTATAACATCCTCACATCTGGATATGATGGCCTGACTTATGAGGTACAAGATGTATTTCCATACCGCTGTGGAAACTTGGTGGTCAAAGTTCAGATTGATACCTACTTGTATTCCCAGTTCTTGCACCACTGGGTTTGAGCTTGGGGCGGGTGCTGTTTATGCTGTAATTATTGGGGAATTCCACTTTGCAGACGACAAAAATAATGACACATTTTTGCATTTATTGTAGACCATGTGGTTTTGCCACCAATCATTTGTCTGTGTTAGCCCCTCCTGTAATATGCTAACTTCATTGGTGTACTCAATGATCGCACCCAATATGCAATAATCAGCAAACTTGGTAAGTCAAAGGCCATATACTTTAGCCTGAACTAACATATCCATTTCATATAGGCAGTAACGGGCCCAGCACAGATCCTTGTGGTACGCCACTGGTAACAGCTCTAATGCTAGAAGTTGATTCACCAACTTTCACAATATGTCTTCTGTTGTTGAGCTATTTGGCTAACCATCTAGTGATGTAAGGGTTAACTCCAGCTGGGAGAGTTTCTCAATGATACCTGAGTGGGTGATTGGGTCAAACCCTAGGCCAGCTCAAGATAGGCAGTATGCACAGTCTTACCTTCATCTAGGCCTATCACACAGAATCAATGGGCTGTGACAACATCACAGATCACCTATAGCATGACTCAGAACTTATACCTGCCTGACACGGTTGGATCCACACTTCAACACACCCTCCAAATGGACTATGTTCCCATAGAAGGGTGTACATCAACATGAATCTGTCTGAGTTGGGGGGGGGGGCATTGTGACTGTCCTCATCTGAGAGGTAGACCAACATGTAATCATGGACCTTTTCTAAATGGACACTGGCAATACTCTGGCTGTGTGCAAAAGATATGTGTGAGTTGTTATTGAAACGTCCATATCTGTTACATCTGTTAGATGTCCTCAAGAAGGTCATCGAGGGCATGCATGATAACAACACTATCATCTTGTGGAATTTTACCAGGACAAGGCATTTGACACAAATCCACACTGAGGTATTAACTCAGCAATGTCACAAGTGGCCATATCACCAAGTGAGTAGGCCACTGGATCACATACGTAGCATCTAAATATGTTGAAATGTGGGATGTGACCTACATCTCAAGTCCAGTGATCAGGTGCATACATCAAGGCTGTCTGCTAGGCCCTTTCATGTCCATTATTTAAGTCACAGACATCAAAAATGATGTACACATCCTGTGTCCAAACAGCTGTCTGAAGGACTGCAGATTGTGGGCAATCACTGACTCTAACTGTGATATTGCTATAGTACAGACAATATCAACACACATCAAAGATTGCTGCCACAGCCATGACAACACATGAGATGAAACAAAAACAGAGGGGGGATTTGTTACATTATGAAAACAAACATAAAACCCAATGATAACATAGACACCACAGCCCTATGAGCAGACCAAGTGGTATGTGACCTGTATCCTGGCTTAGATGGTATGTGGAATGTCCACCAGTGTGTTCCCACAGTGCTGCCTACTCCCTTGTATGTAACACAACTTCTGAGTATGTACAGAGCATCCACATCAAAGGACAAAATGCCGGCACAGTTCACAGCTTTCATCACATCAACATCACATAACTGAGTACAATGCAACTCTCTTCATGTAGCTTCCTACACATCTTCCAGTGATGTGCAACTGAAGTGCACCACAGTACAATGCATCCTCCTTCATGTACCTCCCTACACGTCTTCCAGTGATGTGCAACTGAAGTGCACCACCTTTGCCACAGTGAGCTCCCACACATCTTACTGGCCATACCTAGATATTTCTTTTGTTGTATAAACATTACCTTCTGATGGTGTGGAACCCCCATCAAGGTGTTACACCAGATGCATGTGTGATACCTGTTCCAGTAATGCACACAGTGTATATACATAGCTGTTTGACAACACTGATGGCATGGGTTACATCAATGACAATGTGGATTGTGCCATATAGATATATATATCATCATCATCGTCGTCATCATCGTCATCATCGTCATCGTCATCATCGTCATCGTCATCATCATCAACATCATCATCATCACCAACATCAACATCATCATCATCAGCATCATCATCATCATCATCATTATCATGTAATGATAGGGCAGTATTCATAATCTCAGCATATGCTCCACAGCAGGGTTATGATAGTGAGGAAAAGAGTGCAGTCAGACAGCAATTGCAAGACCTACTAGGTAAAGCAGGACAACATGAATTGATATTGATAATGGGTGACTTGAATGCACATATCGGGTCAGACAGAACATGATATGAGGACTGCCTGGGTCCACATGGGTGAGGTAACAGGAATAAAGAAAGAGAAGCCATTCTAGACTTCTCTCTGACAAATGGCTTGATAGTAGCCAACACATGGTTCAGAAAGAGAGACAGTCACAAGATCACATACAAGAGTAGCCAACATGCAACTCAGGTAGACTTCCTCCTAGTAAGGAAAAGGCACTGGGGTAGAATCCATGATTGCAAAGTCATCCCCAGTGAAACAGTTGGCCCACAGCATAAACCCTTAGTTGCCACAATCAGCTGCAAGCAGTGATCAAAGAAGGCTCTAAGGTCAACAGAGACCAGGCTGAAGACCTGAAAGTTGACAGGAGAGAAAATACAACAGTTCAAGGAATTACTCAGGGCTCTAGCACCCCAAGAAGAGGAGGAAATAGCTGGAGTTTAAGAGGAGTGGCAGCGCCTAAAAACAGCATGTGTTAGGGCTACAGAAAAGCTATGCGGCCAAGCCAGGTATGGAAATAAGGTATATAAGGAAAGCTGGTGGTGGAATGCAGAAGTCCAGGAAGTCATCAAAAGAAAGGAGGAGTGCAGGAAGAGGTGGGAGATAGAAAAGACTGACCAGGCTAGGAAGGACTGCTGGTTGGCTAACAAAGAAGCTAAGAAAGAAGTTGCATTAGCAAAGAATAAGGCATCGGAGGCACTCTACCAACTTCTAGAAAGTGACTCAGTAAGGGGCACAGAGAAACTATATCAGGTTGCAATGCAAAGACAGAAAGATAAAGAAGATAGTCAGACACTCTTCATAAGGGATGTCAGCAGCAACCTGCTCACCAGTCCACAGGACTTCAAAGCCAGATGGAAGGAGTATTTCCAGCAGCTTCTGAATGAAGAAAACCCCACAGAAGCTGTACTGCCTCAGAAACAGCCTACAATTAGAGAAAAAAGGAGCCCACCTTAGAAGAAGTAAGAACAGCACTAAGGAAGTTGATGGCAGGAAAGCAGCAGGCTCAGATGAGGTGACAGCAGGTATGCTAAAGATGCTGGGTAACATAGGGGAGAAATGGCTCCTGAGGCTACTAATAGCAGTGTGGAGAGAAAGGCATATCCCAGATGACTGGAGAATAAGCATACTTCTGCCAGTGTACAAGAACAAAGGAGACATCCACAACTGTGGGCAGTACAGAGGCATCAAACTCTTATCACACTGCATGAAAGTTCTGGAGAGAGTGATTGATAAACGGATATGCAGAGTAGTAAAATGTAAGATGGGAGATGAACAGTTCGGATTCAGATCAGGATGCAGCACAATTGACCCAATGTTTGCATTGAGACAGATACTTGAGAAGTAGCTAGAAATGAAGACAGAGTCCATCTGGGCATTCCTAGATTTGGAGAAAGCATAAGACAATGTCCCAAGAAAGCTAATCTGGGCAGTACTGTGGTGGTTTGAAGTCCTGGAAACATTGGTAGAATTAGTGCAGGCTATGTGCAAGGACTAGGTGACTCAAGTACGAACAGTGTCCGGCCTCACAGAGGGGTTCCCAGTTGGAGTGGGTGTACATCAGTGTTCAGCTCTGAACCCATTGCTGTTCATACTGGTGATGGACTACATTAGCAAACAGGTTGGAGGGGACAGATCAACAAAAGTGCTGTATGCAGATGATGTGGCAGTGCAGGCAGACTCTGAGCTAGAACTTCAGCAAAGGATAGGAGAATGGAATGCAAATCTGAAGGCACATGGGATGAAACTAAGCACAGATAAGATGGTGGTAATGGCAGCAAATTGGCGAAATCAGAATAAGCTGAGAATAGTGATAGAAGGGAAGATAGTGGAGCAGGTTAACAGCTTCAAGTATCTGGGAGGGGTGGCTGAGAAGAAGGGAAGTCTGAATGAAGAGGTCAAAGCTAGAATCAGAGGGGCTGCAGCCAACTGGCATAGAGTATCAGGTATAGTATATGACAGAAGAATGCCAAAGAAGCTGAAAAGTAAGGTATACAAGACAGTAGTGTGACCAGTACTACTGTATGGTACAGAAATCTGGGTAGTAAAGGCAGAATAGTTGAAGAAGCTAGAGGTGATGGAAATGAAGTACCTGAGAAGGGCGGTGGGATACACATTGTGGGACAGCTAAAGAAATGAGGACATAATAGCAGAAGCCAAAGTAGCTCCAATTGCAGAAAAGATCAAAGAAAACAGATTACGATGGTTTGGGCACATGTGTAGAAAGGCAGAAGACAATCTGGTGAGGGAGGTTTGGGACAGACAGGAAGAAGGTAAGAGGAAGCGAGGGCATCCAGCAAAGAGGTGGATGGATTGTGTGAAAGAAGATCTTCGACAGTCAGGCATGAGTGTCGAAGAAGGCAGGAGTGTGGCACTGAATCGAGATAGTTAACCACAATTAACACGATACCCCGACCCCATGTAGAAAAAATGGGAAAAAGGGGGCTGATGGTGATGATATATATATATATATATATATATATATATATATATATATATATATATATATATATATCTAGATGGATCCCTATCATATGATAGAAACCTCATTTGATTGAAATGGATTTGACCATAAGACTGAAATTTGAAAAGACTGAAAAGTCACGTGACTGAAACCCATAAGACTGAAACCCATAATACTGAATTTCAGCATACTAAATTGTAAACTGGACCATATAAAACCAGACTAGGTGGGGTGCTATGCCCTCACTCCCCCCAATGTGGGGGGGTTGTGTCCTCCACACACCCCCAACTATATATGCTAACTCCAGGATCGCACTACAGTGGGGAAAAGGGCATATGCCTTTCACTTACCTTACAGCAGTCTACATGCTGCCACTACTATGCCCTTTTCCCCTACCTTTCACTTACCTTACAGCAGTCTACATACTGCCACTACTATGCCCTTTTCCCCTACCTTTGATTTACCTTACAGCAGTCTACATACTGCCACTACTATGCCCTTTTCCCCTACCTTTCACTTACTTACAGTAGTCTACATACTGCCACTACTATGCCCTTTTCCCCTACCTTTCACTTACCTTACAGCAGTCTACATACTGCCACTACTATGCCCTTTTCCCCTACCTTTCACTTACCTTACAGCAGTCTACATACTGCCACTACTATGCCCTTTTCCCCTACCTTTCACTTACCTTACAGTAGTCTACATACTGCCACTACTATGCCCTTTTCCCCTACCTTTCACTTACCTTACAGCAGTCTACATACTGCCACTACTATGTCCTTTTCCCCTACCTTTCACTTACCTTACAGCAGTCTACATACTGCCACTACTATGCCCTTCTCCCCTACCTTTCACTTACCTTACAGCAGTCTACATACTGCCACTACTATGCCCTTTTCCCCTACCTTTCACTTACCTTACAGCAGTCTACATACTGCCACTACTATGCCCTTTTCCCCTACCTTTCACTTACCTTACAGCAGTCTACATACTGCCACTACTATGCCCTTTTCCCCTACCTTTCACTTACCTTACAGCAGTCTACATACTGCCACTACTATGCCCTTTTCCCCTACCTTTCACTTACCTTACAGTAGTCTACATACTGCCACTACTATGCCCTTTTCCCCTACCTTTCACTTACCTTACAGTAGTCTACATACTGCCACTACTATGTCCTTTTCCCCTACCTTTCACTTACCTTACAGTAGTCTACATACTGCCACTACTATGCCCTTTTCCCCTACCTTTCACTTACCTTACAGCAGTCTACATACTGCCACTACTATGCCCTTTTCCCCTACCTTTCACTTACCTTACAGCAGTCTACATACTGCCACTACTATGCCCTTTCCTCTACCTTTCACTTACCTTACAGTAGTCTACATACTGCCACTACTATGTCCTTTTCCCCTACCTTTCACTTACCTTACAGCAGTCTACATACTGCCACTACTATGCCCTTTTCCCCTACCTTTCACTTACCTTACAGTAGTCTACATACTGCTACTACTATGCCCTTTCCCCCTACCTTTCACTTACCTTACAGCAGTCTACATACTGCCACTACTATGCCCTTTTCCCCTACCTTTCACTTACCTTACAGCAGTCTACACACTGCCACTACTATGCCCTTTTCCCCTACCTTTCACTTACCTTACAGCAGTCTACATACTGCCACTACTATGCCCTTTTCCCCTACCTTTCACTTACCTTACAGTAGTCTACATACTGCCACTACTATGCCCTTTTCCCCTACCTTTCACTTACCTTACAGCAGTCTACATACTGCCACTGCAATGCCCTTTTCCCCTACCTTTCACTTACCTTACAGTAGTCTACATACTGCCACTACTATGCCCTTTTCCCCTACCTTTGATTTACCTTACAGCAGTCTACATACTGCCACTACTATGCCCTTTTCCCCTACCTTTCACTTACCTTACAGCAGTCTACATACTGCCACTACTATGCCCTTTTCCCCTACCTTTCACTTACCTTACAGTAGTCTACATACTGCCACTACTATGCCCTTCTCCCCTACCTTTCACTTACCTTACAGCAGTCTACATACTGCCACTACTATGCCCTTTTCCCCTACCTTTCACTTACCTTACAGCAGTCTACATACTGCCACTACTATGCCCTTTTCCCCTACCTTTCACTTACCTTACAGTAGTCTACATACTGCCACTACTATGCCCTTCTCCCCTACCTTTCACTTACCTTACAGCAGTCTACATACTGCCACTACTATGCCCTTCTCCCCTACCTTTCACTTACCTTACAGCAGTCTACATACTGCCACTACTATGCCCTTTTCCCCTACCTTTCACGTACCTTACAGCAGTCTACATACTGCCACTACTATGCCCTTTTCCCCTACCTTTCACTTACCTTACAGCAGTCTACATACTGCCACTACTATGCCCTTTTCCCCACCTTTCACTTACCTTACAGTAGTCTACATACTGCCACCACTATGCCCTTCTCCCCTACCTTTCACTTACCTTACAGCAGTCTACATACTGCCACTACTATGCCCTTTTCCCCTACCTTTCACTTACCTTACAGCAGTCTACATACTGCCACTGCTATGCCCTTTTCCCCTACCTTTCACTTACCTTACAGCAGTCTACATACTGCCACTACTATGCCCTTTTCCCCTACCTTCACTTACCTTACAGTAGTCTACATACTGCCACCACTATGCCCTTCCCTACCTTTCACTTACCTTACAGCAGTCTACATACTGCCACCACTATGCCCTTTTCCCACCTTTCACTTACCTTACAGCAGTCTACATACTGCCACTACTATGCCCTTCTCCCCACCTTTCACTTACCTTACAGCAGTCTACATACTGCCACTACTATGCCCTTTTCCCCACCTTTCACTTACCTTACAGTAGTCTACATACTGCCACTACTATGCCCTTTTCCCCTACCTTTCACTTACCTTACAGCAGTCTACATACTGCCACTATTATGCCCTTTCCCCTACCTTTCACTTACCTTACAGCAGTCTACACTGCCACCACTATGCCCTTTTCCCCACCTTTCACTTACTTACAGTAGTCTACATACTGCCACTACTATGCCCTTTTCCCCTACCTTTCACTTACCTTACAGCAGTCTACATACTGCCACCACTATGCCCTTTTCCCCACCTTTCACTTACCTTACAGCAGTCTACATACTGCCACCACTATGCCCTTTTCCCCACCTTTCACTTACCTTACAGCAGTCTACATACTGCCACTACTATGCCCTTTTCCCCACCTTTCACTTACCTTACAGCAGTCTACATACTGCCACCACTATGCCCTTTTCCCCACCTTTCACTTACCTTACAGCAGTCCACATACTGCCACTACTATGCCCTTTTCCCCACCTTTCACTTACCTTACAGCAGTCTACATACTGCCACTACTATGCCCTTTCCCCACCTTTCACTTACCTTACAGCAGTCTACATACTGCCACTACTATGCCCTTTTCCCCTACCTTTCACTTACCTTACAGTAGTCTACATACTGCCACCACTATGCCCTTTTCCCCTACCTTTCACTTACCTTACAGTAGTCTACATACTGCCACTACTATGCCCTTCCTACCTTTCACTTACTTTACAGTAGTCCACATGCCACCACTATGCCCTTTCCCCACCTTCACCTTTCACTTACTACAGTAGTCTACATACTGCCACTACTATGCCCTTTTCCCTACCTTTCACTTACCTTACAGTAGTCCACATACTGCCACCACTATGCCCTTTTCCCCACCTTTCACTTACCTTACAGCAGTCTACATACTGCCACCACTATGCCCTTTTCCCCACCTTTCACTTACCTTACAGCAGTCTACATACTGCCACTACTATGCCCTTTTCCCCACCTTTCACTTACCTTACAGCAGTCTACATACTGCCACCACTATGCCCTTTTCCCCACCTTTCACTTACCTTACAGCAGTCTACATACTGCCACCACTATGCCCTTTTCCCCACCTTTCACTTACCTTACAGTAGTCTACATACTGCCACCACTATGCCCTTTTCCCCACCTTCACTTACCTTACAGCAGTCTACATACTGCCACCACTATGCCCTTTCCCCACCTTTCACTTCACCTTACAGCAGTCCACATACTGCCACTACTATGCCCTTTTCCCCTACCTTTCACTTACCTTACAGCAGTCTACATACTGCCACTACTATGCCCTTTTCCCCTACCTTTCACTTACCTTACAGCAGTCTACATACTGCCACTACTATGCCCTTTTCCCCTACCTTTCACTTACCTTACAGCAGTCAACATACTGCCACTACTATGCCCTTTTCCCCTACTTTTCACTTACCTTACAGTAGTCTACATACTGCCACTGCTATGCCCTTTTCCCCTACCTTTCACTTACCTTACAGCAGTCTACATACTGCCACTACTATGCCCTTTTCCCCACCTTCACTTACCTTACAGTAGTCTACATACTGCCACCACTATGCCCTTTTCCTACCTTTCACTTACCTTACAGCAGTCCACATACTGCCACTACTATGCCCTTTTCCCCACCTTACCTTTCACTTACCTTACAGCAGTCTACATACTGCCACCACTATGCCCTTTTCCCCTACCTTTCACTTACCTACAGCAGTCCACATACTGCCACCACTATGCCCTTTCCCCACCTTCACTTACCTTACAGCAGTCCACATACTGCCACCACTATGCCCTTTTCCCCACCTTTCACTTCACCTTACAGTCTACACACCGCCACCACTATGCCCTTTTCCCCACCTTTCACTTACCTTACAGCAGTCTCCATACTGCCACCACTATGCCCTTTTCCCCACCTTTCACTTACCTTACAGCAGTCTACATACTGCCACCACTATGCCCTTTTCCCCACCTTTCACTTACCTTACAGCAGTCCACATACTGCCACTACTATGCCCTTTCCCCTACCTTTCACTTACCTTACAGTCCACATACTGCCACCACTATGCCCTTTTCCCCACCTTTCACTTACCTTACAGCAGTCCACATACTGCCACCACTATGCCCTTTTCCCCACCTTTCACTTACCTTACAGTAGTCTACATACTGCCACTACTATGCCCTTTTCCCCACCTTTCACTTACCTTACAGCAGTCTACATACTGCCACCACAATGCCTTTTTCCCCTACCTTTCATTTATCTTACGGCAGTCTACATTCTCCCACTACTATGCCCTTTTCCCCACCTTTCACTTACCTTACAGCAGTCTACATACTGCCACCACTATGCCCTTTCCCCACCTTCACTTACCTTACAGTCTACATACTGCCACCACTATGCCCTTTTCCCCACCTTTCACTTACCTTACAGCAGTCTACATACCGCCACTACTATGCCCTTTTCCCCACCTTTCACTTACCTTACAGCAGTCTACATACTGCCACCACTATGCCCTTCCCCACCTTCACTTACCTTACAGTAGTCTACATACTGCCACCACTATGCCCTTTTCCCCCACCTTCACTTACCTTACAGTAGTCTACATACTGCCACTACTATGCCCTTTTCCCCTACCTTTCACTTACCTTACAGTCTACATACTGCCACTACTATGCCCTTTCCCCTACCTTTCACTTACCTTACAGCAGTCCACATACTGCCACTACTATGCCCTTTTCCCCACCTTTCACTTACCTTACAGCAGTCTACATACCGCCACTATGCCCTTTTCCCCACCTTCACTTACCTTACAGCAGTCTACATACTGCCACCACTATGCCCTTTTCCCCACCTTCACTTACCTTACAGCAGTCCACATACTGCCACCACTATGCCCTTTTCCCACCTTCACTTACCTTTACAGCAGTCTACATACTGCCACCACTATGCCCTTTCCCCACCTTCACTCTACCTTTACAGCAGTCCACATACTGCCACCACTATGCCCTTTTCCCCACCTTTCACTTACCTTACAGTAGTCTACATACTGCCACTACTATGCCCTTTCCCCCACCTTCACTTACCTTACAGCAGTCTACATACTGCCACTACTATGCCCTTTTCCCCACCTTTCACTTACCTTACAGCAGTCCACATACTGCCACCACTATGCCCTTTTCCCCACCTTCACTTACCTTACAGCAGTCTACATACCGCCACCACTATGCCCTTTTCCCCACCTTCACTTACCTTACAGTAGTCTACATACTACTGCCACTACTATGCCCTTTTCCCTACCTTTCACTTACCTTACAGCAGTCCACATACTGCCACCACTATGCCCTTTTCCCCACCTTTCACTTTCTTTTACAGTAGTCTACATACCGCCACCACTATGCCCTTTTCCCCACCTTCACTTACCTTACAGTAGTCTACATACCGCCACCACTATGCCCTTTTCCCCACCTTTCACTTACCTTACAGCAGTCTACATACTGCCACCACTATGCCCTTTTCCCCTACCTTCACTTACCTTACAGTAGTCTACATACTGCCACTACTATGCCCTTTTCCCCACCTTTCACTTACCTTACAGCAGTCTACATACTGCCACGCCACTACTATGCCCTTTTCCCCACCTTCACTTACCTTACAGCAGTCTACATACCGCCACCACTATGCCCTTTTCCCCACCTTTCACTTACCTTACAGCAGTCTATACCGCCACCACTATGCCCTTTTCCCACCTTTCACTTACCTTACAGTAGTCTACATACTGCCACTACTATGCCCTTTTCCCCACCTTTCACTTACCTTACAGCAGTCTACATACTGCCACTACTATGCCCTTTTCCCCACCTTCACTTACCTTACAGCAGTCCACATACTGCCACTACTATGCCCTTTTCCCCACCTTCACTTACCTTACAGCAGTCTACATACCGCCACCACTATGCCCTTTTCCCCACCTTTCACCTTACCTTACAGTAGTCTACATACTGCCACCACTATGCCCTTTTCCCCACCTTTCACTTACCTTACAGTAGTCTACATACCGCCACCACTATGCCCTTTTCCCCACCTTTCACCTTTCACTCCTTACAGTAGTCTACATACCGCCACCACTATGCCCTTTTCCCCTACCTTTCACTTACCTTACAGCAGTCTACATACTGCCACTACTATGCCCTTTTCCCCTACCTTTCACTTACCTTACAGCAGTCTACATACTGCCACTACTATGCCCTTTTCCCCTACCTTTCACTTACCTTACAGTAGTCTACATACTGCCACTACTATGCCCTTTTCCCCACCTTTCACTTACACCTTACAGTAGTCTACATACTGCCACTACTATGCCCTTTCCCCTACCTTTCACTTCACCTACAGCAGTCTACATACTGCCACCACTATGCCCTTTCCCCACCTTTCACTTACCTCACAGTCTACATACCGCCACCACTATGCCCTTTTCCCCACCTTTCACTTACCTTACAGCAGTCCACATACCGCCACCACTATGCCCTTTTCCCCACCTTTCACTTACCTTACTTACAGCAGTCTACATACTGCCACCACTATGCCCTTTCCCCACCTTCACTTACCTTACAGCAGTCCACATACTGCCACCACTATGCCCTTTTCCCCACCTTTCACTTACCTTACAGTAGTCTACATACTGCCACTACTATGCCCTTTTCCCCTACCTTCACTTACCTTACAGCAGTCTACATACTGCCACCACTATGCCCTTTTCCCCACCTTTCACTTACCTTACAGCAGTCTACACTGCCACCACTATGCCCTTTTCCCCACCTTTCACTTACCTTACAGTAGTCCACATACTGCCACCACTATGCCCTTTTCCCCACCTTTCACTTACCTTACAGTAGTCTACACACTGCCACTACTATGCCCTTTTCCCCACCTTTCACTTACCTTACAGCAGTCCACATACTGCCACCACTATGCCCTTTTCCCCACCTTTCACTTACCTTACAGTAGTCTACATACTGCCACTACTATGCCCTTTTCCCCACCTTTCACTTACCTTACAGTCACATACTGCCACTACTATGCCCTTTTCCCACCTTTCACTTACCTTACAGCAGTCTACATACTGCCACTACTATGCCCTTTTCCCCTACCTTTCACTTACCTTACAGCAGTCTACATACTGCCACCACTATGCCCTTTTCCCCACCTTTCACTTACCTTACAGCAGTCTACATACTGCCACCACTATGCCCTTTCCCCACCTTTCACTTACCTTACAGCAGTCTACATACTGCCACTACTATGCCCTTTTCCCCACCTTTCACTTACCTTACAGTAGTCTACATACCGCCACTACTATGCCCTTTTCCCACCTTCACTCTTACCTTACAGCAGTCTACATACTGCCACCACTATGCCCTTTTCCCCACCTTCACTTACCTTACAGCAGTCTACATACTGCCACTACTATGCCCTTTCCCCACCTTTCACTTACCTTACAGCAGTCTACATACTGCCACCACTACTATGTCCTTTTCCCCACCTTTCACTTACCTTACAGTAGTCTACATACCGCCACTACTATGCCCTTTTCCCCTACCTTTCACTTACCTTACAGTAGTCTACATACCGCCACCACTATGCCCTTTTCCCCACCTTTCACTCCCACCTTTACAGCAGTCCACATACCGCCACCACTATGCCCTTTCCCCACCTTCACTTACCTCACCTCACAGCAGTCTGCCACCACTATGCCCTTTCCCCACCTTTCACTTACCTTACAGCAGTCTACATACCGCCACCACTATGCCCTTTTCCCCACCTTTCACTTACCTTACAGCAGTCCACATACTGCCACCACTATGCCCTTTTCCCCCACCTTTCACTTACCTTACAGCAGTCCACACTGCCACTACTATGCCCTTTTCCCCACCTTTCACTTACCTTACAGCAGTCTACATACTGCCACCACTATGCCCCTTTTCCCCACCTTTCACTTACCTTACAGCAGTCCACATACTGCCACCACTATGCCCTTTTCCCCACCTTTCACTTCACCTTACAGCAGTCCACATACTGCCACTACTATGCCCTTTCCCCACCTTCACTCTACCTTACAGCAGTCCACATACCGCCACCACTATGCCCTTTCCCCACCTTCACTTACCTTACAGCAGTCCACATACCGCCACCACTATGTCCTTTCCCCACCTTCACTTACCTTACAGCAGTCTATACCGCCACCACTATGCCCCCCACCTTTCACTTACCTTTTGCAGTCTACATACCGCCACCACTATGCCCTTTTCCCCACCTTTCACTTACCTTACAGCAGTCTACATACTGCCACTACTATGCCCTTTCCTACCTTTCACTTTTCCTTACAGTAGTCCACATACTGCCACCACCATGTCCTTTTCCCCTACCTTCACTTACCTTACAGCAGTAGTCTACATACCGCCACCACTATGTCCTTTTCCCCACCTTCACTTACCTTACAGCAGTCCACATACTGCCACCACTATGTCCTTTTCCCACCTTCACTTCCACCTTACAGCAGTCTACACTGCCACCACTATGTCCTTTTCCCCACCTTCACTTACCTTACAGTAGTCCACATACCGCCACCACTATGCCCTTTCCCCACCTTTCACTTCCCCACCTTACAGCAGTCCACATACCGCCACTACTATGTCCTTTTCCCCACCTTTCACTTACCTTACAGCAGTCTACATACTGCCACTACCATGCCCTTTCCCCACCTTTCACTTACCTTTACAGCAGTCTACATACTGCCACCACTATGCCCTTTCCCCACCTTCACTTACCTTACAGCAGTCCATACTGCCACCACTATGTCCTTTCCCCACCTTTCACTTACTTACAGCAGTCCATACCGCCACCACTTTATGTCCCTTTCTCCCCACCTTTCACTTACCTTACAGCAGTCTACATACCGCCACCACTATGCCCTTCTCCCCCACCTTCACTTACCTTACAGCAGTTCACATACTGCCACTACTATGCCTCCCCCACCTTCACTTCACCTTTACAGCAGTCCACATACTGCCACCACCATGCCCTTTTCCCCACCTTTCACCTCATCTTACAGCAGTTCACACTGCCACTACTATGCCCTTTTCCCCTACCTTTCACTTACCTTACAGCAGTCTACATACTGCCACCACTTATGCCCTTTTCCCCTACCTTTCACTTACCTTACAGCAGTCTACATACTGCCACTACTATGTCCTTTCCCCACCTTTCACTTACCTTACAGCAGTCTACATACTGCCACTACTATGCCCTTTTCCCCACCTTTCACTTACCTTACAGCAGTCTACATACTGCCACTACTATGCCCTTTTCCCCACCTTCACTTATCTTACAGCAGTCCACATACCGCCACTACTATGCCCTTTTCCCCACCTTCACTGACCTTTACAGCAGTCTACATACCGCCACCACTATGCCCTTCCCCACCTTTCACTTACCTTACAGCAGTCTACATACTGCCACCACTATGCCCTTTCCCCACCTTTCACTTACCTTACAGCAGTCCACATACTGCCACCACTATGCCCCTTTCCCCACCTTCACTTCACCTTACAGCAGTCTACACTGCCACCACTATGCCCTTTTCCCCCACCTTTCACCCCCACCTTTACAGCAGTCCACATACTGCCACCACTATGCCCTTTTCCCCACCTTCACTTACCTTACAGCAGTCTACATCTGCCACTACTATGCCCTTTTCCCCACCTTTCACTTACCACAGCAGTCCACACTGCCACCACTATGCCCTTTTCCCCTACCTTCCACTTCAATCTTACAGCAGTCTACATACTGCCACCACTATGCCCTTTTCCCCACCTTTCACTTACCTTACAGCAGTCTACATACTGCCACTACTATGTCCTTTTCCCACCTTTCACTTCACCTTACAGTAGTCTACATACTGCCACCACTATGCCCACTTCCACCTTTCACCGCTACAGCAGTCTCATACTGCCACTATGCCCTTTTCCCCACCTTTCACTTACCTTACAGTAGTCTACATACTGCCACCACTATGCCCTTTTCCCCACCTTTCACTTACCTTACAGTAGTCTACACTGCCACCACTATGCCCTTCCCCCACCTTTCACTTCACCTTACAGCAGTCTACACACCGCCACCACTATGCCCTTTTCCCCACCTTTCACTTCACCTTACAGCAGTCTACATACTGCCACCTCACTATGCCCTTTCCCCACCTTTCACTTACCTTACAGCAGTCTACATACTGCCACTACTATGCCCTTTTCCCCACCTTTCACTTACCTTTACAGCAGTCTACACTGCCACCACTATGCCCTTTCCCCACCTTCATACTGCCACCACTCCCCACCTTTTACAGCTCCACACTGCCACCTATGCCCTTTCTCCCCACCTTTCACTTACTCTTACAGCAGTCCACATACTGCCACCACTATGCCCTTTCCCCACCTTCACTTACCTTACAGCAGTCCACATACTGCCACCACTATGCCCTTTTCCCCTACTTCACTTACCTTTACAGCAGTCCACATACTGCCACCACTATCTTTCCCCCACTTCCCCACCTTTCACTTCCCCACCTTACAGCAGTCCACATACTGCCACCACTATGCCCCTTTCCCCACCTTCACTTACCTACAGCAGTCTACATACTGCCACCACTTCATGTCCTTTTCCCCACCTTTCACTTACCTTACAGCAGTCTACATACTGCCACTACTATGCCCTTTTCCCCACCTTTCACTCTCACCTTACAGTAGTCCACATACTGCCACTACTATGCCCTTTTCCCCTCACCTTTCACTTACCTTACAGCAGTCTACATACTGCCACTACTATGCCCTTTTCCCCTACCTTTCACTTACCTTACAGCAGTCTACATACCGCCACCACTATGCCCTTTTCCCCCTTTCACTTACCTCCACAGCAGTCTGCATACCGCCACTCACTATGCCCTTTTCCCCTACCTTCACTTACCTTACAGCAGTCTACATACTGCCACTACTATGCCCTTTTCCCCTACCTTTCACTTACCTTACAGTAGTCCACATACTGCCACCACTATGCCCTTTTCACTTTACCTTACAGTAGTCTACATACTGCCACCACTATGCCCTTTTCCCCACCTCTTCACTTACCTTACAGCAGTCCACATACTGCCACTACTATGCCCTTTTCCCCACCTTTCACAGCAGTCCACACACCACTACTATGCCCTTTCCCCTACCTTTCACTTATCTTACAGCAGTCTACACTGCCACCACTATGCCTCTTTTCCCCTACCTTTCACTTTACCTTACAGTAGTCTACATACTGCCACCACTATGCCCCTTTTCCCCACCTTCACTTACCTTACAGCAGTCTACACACTGCCACCACTATGCCCTTTCCCCACCTTCACTTACCTTACAGCAGTCTACATACTGCCACCACTATGTCCTTTTCCCCACCTTTCACTTACCTTACAGTAGTCTACATACTGCCACCACTATGCCCTTTTCCCCTACCTTTCACTCTACCCCTTACAGCAGTCTACATACTGCCACCACTATGCCCTTTCCCCCACCTTCACTAATCTTACAGTAGTCTACATACCGCCACCACTATGCCCTTTTCCCCACCCTTCACTTACCTTACAGCAGTCCACATACTGCCACCACTATGCCCCTTTTCCCCTACCTTCCACTTACCTTTTACAGCAGTCCACATACTGCCACCACTATGCCCTTTTCCCCTACCTTTCACTTACCTTACAGTAGTCTACATACTGCCAATACCATGCCCTTTTCCCCACCTTCACCTCCACCTTACAGCAGTCCACATACTGCCACTACTTTCATGCCCTTTCCCCACCTTCACTTCACCTTACAGCAGTCTACATACTGCCACTACCATGCCTCTTTCCCACCTTTCACGCTTACAGCAGTCCACATACTGCCACCACTATGCCCCTTTTCCCCACCTTCACTTGACCTTTACAGCAGTCCACATACCGCCACTACTATGCCCTTTTCCCCTACCTTTCACACCCTTTACAGTCCATACTGCCACCACTATGCCCTTTCCCCTACCTTTCACTTCACCTTACAGCAGTCCACATACTGCCACTACTATGCCCTTTTCCCCACCTTTCACTTACCTTACAGCAGTCTACATACCGCCACCACTATGCCCTTTTCCCCACCTTTCACTTACCTTAGCAGCAGTCCACATACTGCCACCACTATGCCCTTTTCCCTCACCTTTCACTTACCTTATACAGTTTTGCCAATTTCATACCGCCACCACCATGACCCTTCCCCACTTCCATCTTCATCCAGCAGTCTACATACCGCCACCACCATGCCCTTTCTCCCCACCCTCACCTTTCACCTTTACAGCAGTCCATACACTGCCACCACTATGCCCTTTTCCCCACCTTTCACTCACCTTACAGTGTTGTAGTCTACATACTGCCACCACTATGCCCTTTTCCCCACCTTCACTTTCACCCACAGTAGTCCACATACCGCCACCACTCATGCCTTTCCCCCACCTTTCACTTATCTTACAGCAGTCCACATACTGCCACTACTATGCCCTTTTCCCTACCTTTCACTTACCTTACAGCAGTCTACATACTGCCACTACTATGCCCTTTTCCCTACCTTTCACTTACCTTACAGCAGTCTACATACTGCCACTACTATGTCCTTTCCCCCACCTTTCACTTACCTTACAGTAGTCTACATACTGCCACTACTATGCCCTTTCCCCACCTTTCACTTACCTTACAGCAGTCTACATACTGCCACCACTATGTCCTTTTCCCCAACCTTTCACTTACCTTACAGTAGTCTACATACTGCCACCACTATGCTCCTTTTCCCCACCTTTCACCTTACCTTACAGCAGTCTACATACCGCCACCACTATGCCCTTTTCCCCTACCTTCACTTACCTTACAGCAGTCTACATACCGCCACTACTATGCTCCTTTTCCCCACCTTTCACTTAATCTTTACAGTAGTCCATACTGCCACTACTATGCCCTTTTCTCCCACCTTTCACTTACCTTACAGCAGTCCATACTGCCACCACTATGCCCTTTTCCCCACCTTCACTTGACCTTACAGTCCACATACCGCCACCACTATGCCCTTTTCCCTACCTTTCACTTACGGCAGTCTGCCACAGCAGTCCACATACTGCCACTACTATGTCCTTTCCCCACCTTCACTTACCTTTACAGCAGTCCACACTGCCACTATGCCCTTTTCCCTACCTTCACTTACCTTACAGCAGTCTACATACTGCCACCACTATGCCTTTTCCCCTTACCTTACTCTTCTGCCACCTCTTCTCCCTACCTTCACTTACGGCAGTCTGCTGCCACTACTATGCCTTTTCCCTACCTTTCACTTATCACAGTCCACATACTGCCAATACTACTTCATTCCCCTACCTTTCACTTACCTTACAGTAGTCTACATACTGCCACCACTATGCCCTTTTCCCCCACCTTTCACTTCACCTTTACAGTAGTCTACATACCGCCACTACTATGCCCTTTTCCCCACCTTCACTTACCTTTACAGTAGTCTGCATACCGCCACTACCATGCCCTTTCCCCTACCTTTCACTTACCTTACGTAGTCCACATACTGCCACCACTATGCCCTTTCCCCTACCTTTCACTTACCTTTACAGTAGTCCACATACCGCCACCACCATGCCCTTTTCCCCACCTTTCAATTGCCTTACAGTAGTCCACATACCGCCACCACTATGCCCTTTTCCCCACCTTCACTTACCTTTATACAGCAGTCCACATGCCACCACCATGTCTTCCCTACCTTTCACTTACCTTACAGTAGTCTACATACTGCCACCACTATGCCCTTTTCCCCTACCTTTCACTTACCTTACAGCAGTCTACATACTGCCACCACTATGCCTTTCCCCCACCTTCACTTACCTACAGTCTACATACTGCCACTACTATGTCCTTTCCCCCTACCTTCACTTACCTTACAGCAGTCTCATACTGCCACTACTATGCCCTTTTCCCCTACCTTCACTTACCTTACAGCAGTCTACATACTGCCACTACTATGCCCTTTTCCCTACCTTTCACTTACCTTTACAGCAGTCCACATACTGCCACTACTATGCCCTTTTCCTACCTTTCACTTACCTTTACAGCAGTCTACATACTGCCACTACTATGTCCTTTTCCCTACCTTTCACTTACCTTACAGCAGTCTACATACTGCCACCACTATGCCCTTTTCCCCTACCTTTCACTCTACCTTACAGCAGTCTACACTGCCACTACTATGCCCTTTCCCCACCTTTCACTTCACCTTTTACAGCAGTCTACATACTGCCACTACTATGCCCTTTTCCCTACCTTTCACTTACCTTACAGCAGTCTACATACTGCCACTACTATGCCCCTTTTCCCCACCTTTCACTTACCTTTACAGCAGTCTACATACTGCCACTACTTATGTCTCTTTTCCCCTACCTTTCACTTACCTTACAGCAGTCTACATACTGCCACTACTATGCCCTTTTCCCCACCTTCACTTACCTTACAGCAGTCCACATACTGCCACTACTATGCCCTTTTCCCCACCTTTCACTTACCTTACAGTAGTCTACATACTGCCACTACTATGTCCTTTTCCTACGTTTCACTTACCTTACAGCAGTCTACATACTGCCACTACTATGCCCTTTTCCCCTACCATTCACTTATTTGACAGCAGTCCACAGCCACCACTATGTCCTTTCCCCACCTTCACTTACCTTACAGCAGTCTACATACTGCCACTACTATGCCCCTTTCTCCCCACCTTTCACTTACCTTACAGCAGTCTACATATACCGCCACTACTATGCCCTTTTCCCCACCTTTCACTTACCTTACAGCAGTCACATACTGCCACTACTATGCCCTTTTCCCCTACCTTTCACTTACCTTACAGCAGTCTACATACTGCCACCACTATGCCCTTTTCCCTACCTTTCACTTCACCTTACAGCAGTCTACATACTGCCACCACTATGCCCTTTCCCCCTACCTTTCACTTACCTTACAGCAGTCTACATACTGCCACCACTATGTCTTTTCCCTACCTTTCACTTGACCTTACAGTAGTCCACATACTGCCACTACTATGCCCTTTTCCCCTACCTTCACTTACCTTACAGTAGTTCACATACTGCCACCACTATGCCCTTTCCCCACCTTTCACTTACCTTACAGCAGTCTACATACTGCCACTACTATGCCCTTTTCCCCTACCTTTCACTTACCTTACAGTAGTCTACATACTGCCACTACTATGCCCTTTTCCCCTACCTTTCACTTACCTTACGCAGTCTACATACTGCCACTACTATGTCCTTTCCCCACCTTTCACTTACCTTACAGCAGTCTACATACCGCCACCACCATGCCCTTTTCCCCTACCTTTCACTTACCTTACAGCAGTCTACATACCGCCACCACTATGCCCTTTTCCCCACCTTCACTTACTTACAGCAGTAGTCTACACCCACTCACCAATCTTTCACCTTCAACCTTACAGCAGTCCATACTGCCACTACTATGCCCTTTTCCACCTTCACTTTACCTTACAGCAGTCTACATACTGCCACTACTATGTCCTTTTCCCCTACCTTTCACTTCACCTTACAGCAGTCTACATACCGCCACCACTATGTCCTTTCTCCCCCACCTTCACACTTACCTTACAGCAGTCCACATACTGCCACTACCATGCCCTTTTCCCCACCTTCACTTCTTTACAGTAGTCTACATACCGCCACCACTATGCCTTTTCCCCTACCTTCACTTACCTTACAGCAGTCTACATACCGCCACCACCATGCCCTTTTCCCTACCTTTCACTTACCTTACAGCAGTCTACATACCGCCACCACTATGTCCTTTTCCCCTACCTTTCACTTACCTTACAGTAGTCTACATACTGCCACTACTATGCCCTTTTCCCCTACCTTCACTTACCTTACAGCAGTCTACATACTGCCACTACTATGCCCTTTTCCCCACCTTTCACTTACCTTACGCAGTCTACATACCGCCACCACTATGCCCTTTTCCCTACCTTTCACTTACCTTACAGTAGTCTACATACTGCCACTACTATGCCCTTTTCCCACCTTTCACTTACCTTACAGCAGTCTACATACTGCCACTACTATGCCCTTTTCCCCTACCTTTCACTTCTACCTTGCAGTCCATACTGCCACTACTATGCCCTTTTCCCCTACCTTTCACTTACCTTACAGCAGTCCACATACTGCCACCACTATGCCCTTTTCCCCTACCTTTCACTTACCTTACAGCCCCTAACGTCAATTACTTCTCACTCACTTCACCTTCTTACAGCAGTCTACATACCGCCACCACTATGCCCTTTCCCCACCTTCACTCTACCTTACAGTCTACATACCGCCACTACTTTATGCCCTTTTCCCCTACCTTTCACTTCTTACCTTACAGCAGTCTACATACCGCCACTACTATGCCCTTTTCCCCACCTTTCACTTACCTTACAGCAGTCTACATACCGCCACCACCATGCCCTTTTCCCCTACCTTCACTTACCTTACAGCAGTCTACATACTGCCACCACTATGCCCTTTCCCCTACCTTTCACTTACCTTACAGTCCACATACCGCCACCACTATGCCCTTTCCCCTACCTACCACTACCTTTTACAGTAGTCTACATACTGCCACTACTATGCCCTTTCCCCTACCTTTCACTTACCTTACAGCAGTCTACATACTGCCACTACTATGCCCTTTTCCCCTACCTTTCACTTACCTTACAGCAGTCTACATACTGCCACTACTATGCCCTTTTCCCCTACCTTTCACTTACTTACAGCAGTCTACATACTGCTACTACTATGCCCTTTTCCCCACCTTCACTTACCTTACAGTAGTCCACATACCGCCACCACTATGCCCTTTTCCCCTACCTTTCACTTACCTTACAGCAGTCCACATACCGCCACCACTATGCCCTTTTCCCCACCTTCACTTACCTTACAGTAGTCTGCATACCGCCACCACTATGCCCTTTCCCCACCTTCACTTCACCTTACAGCAGTCTACATACTGCCACCACTATGCCCTTTTTCCCCACCTTTCACTTACCTTTACAGCAGTCTGCATACCGCCACTACTATGTCCTTTCCCCACCTTTCACTTCTTACCAGCAGTCTACATACTGCCACTCACTATGCCCTTTTCCCCACCTTTCACTTACCTTACAGCAGTCTGCATACCGCCACTACTATGCCCTTTTCCCCTACCTTCACTTCTTACCTTACAGCAGTCTACATACTGCCACTACTATGCCCTTTTCCCCCTACCTTTCACTTACCTTACAGTCCACCATACCGCCACCACTATGCCCTTTTCCCTACCTTTCACTACCTTACAGCAGTCTACATACTGCCACCACTATGCCCTTTCCCCACCTTCACTCTTACAGCAGTCTACATACTGCCACTACTATGCCCTTTTCCCCACCTTTCACTTACCTTACAGCAGTCCACATACTGCCACCACTATGCCCTTTCCCCTCCTTTCACTTACCTTACAGTAGTCTACATACTGCCACTACTATGCCCTTTTCCCCTACCTTTCACTTACCTTACAGTAGTCTACATACTGCCACTACTATGCCCTTTTCCCCTACCTTTCACTTACCTTACAGCAGTCTACATACTGCCACTACTATGCCCTTTTCCCCTACCTTTCACTTACCTTACAGCAGTCTACATACTGCCACTATTATGCCCTTTCCCCACTTTCACTTACCTTACAGTAGTCTACATACTGCCACTACTATGCCCTTTTCCCCACCTTCACTTCACCTTACAGCAGTCTACATACTGCCACTACTATGCCCTTTTCCCCACCTTTCACTTACCTTACAGCAGTCTACATACTGCCACTACTATGCCCTTTTCCCCTACCTTTCACTTACTTACAGCAGTCTACATACTGCCACTACTATGCCCTTTTCCCCTACCTTTCACTTACTTTACAGCAGTCTACATACTGCCACTACTATGTCCTTTTCCCCTACCTTTCACTTACCTTACAGCAGTCTACATACTGCCACTACTATGTCCTTTTCCCATACCTTTCACTTACCTTACAGTAGTCTACATACTGCCACTACTATGCCCTTTTCCCCTACCTTTCACTTCTTACCTTACAGTAGTCTACATACTGCCACTCACTTCATGCCCTTTGCGTTCCCTACCTTTCACTTACCTTAGCAGTCTACATACTGCCACTACTATGCCCTTTTCCCCACCTTCTTTTCCCCACCTTTCACTTACCTTACAGCAGTCTACATACTGCCACTACTATGACCTTTTCCCCTACCTTTCACTTACCTTACAGCAGTCTACATACTGCCACTACTATGCCCTTTTCCCCTACCTTTCACTTACCTTACAGCAGTCTACATACTGCCACTACTATGCCCTTTTCCCCTACCTTTCACTTACCTTACAGCAGTCTACATACTGCCACTACTATGTCCTTTTCCCCTACCTTTCACTTACTTACAGTAGTCTACATACTGCCACTACTATGCCCTTTTCCCCTACCTTTCACTTACCTTACAGTCTACATACTGCCACTACTATGCCCTTTTCCCCTACCTTTCACTTACCTTACAGCAGTCTATACTGCCACTACTATGCCTTTTCCTACCTTTCACTTACCTTACAGTAGTCTACATACTGCCACTACTATGCCCTCTTTTCCCCTACCTTTCACTCTACCTTACAGCAGTCTACATACTGCCACTACTATGCCCTTTTCCGCTACCTTTCACTTATCTTACAGCAGTCTACACTGCCACTACTATGCCCTTTTCCCTACCTTTCACTTACCTTACAGCAGTCTACATACCACCACTACTATGCCCTTTTCCCACCTTCACTTACCTTACAGCAGTCTACATACTGCCACTACTATGCCCTTTCCCCTACCTTTCACTTACCTTTACAGCAGTCTACATACTGCCACTACTATGCCCTTTTCCTACCTTTCACTTACCTTACAGCAGTCTACATACTGCCACTACTATGTCCTTTTCCCCTACCTTTCACTTACCTTACAGCAGTCTACATACTGCCACTACTATGCCCTTTTCCCCTACCTTTCACTTACCTTACAGCAGTCTACATACTGCCACTACTATGCCCTTTTCCCCTACCTTTCACTTACCTTACAGTAGTCTACATACTGCCACTACTATGCCCTTTCCCCTACCTTTCACTTACCTTACAGCAGTCTACATACTGCCACTACTATGCCCTTTCCCCTACCTTTCACTTACCTTACAGCAGTCTACATACTGCCACTACTATGCCCTTTTCCCCTACCTTTCACTTACCTTACAGCAGTCTACATACTGCCACTACTATGCCCTTTTCCCCTACCTTTCACTTACCTTACAGTAGTCTACATACTGCCACTACTATGCCCTTTTCCCCTACCTTTCACTTACCTTACAGCAGTCTACATACTGCCACTACTATGCCCTTTCCCCTACCTTTCACTTACCTTACAGCAGTCTACATACTGCCACTACTATGCCCTTTCCCCTACCTTTCACTTACCTTACAGCAGTCTACATACTGCCACTACTATGCCCTTTTCCCCTACCTTTCACTTACCTTACAGCAGTCTACATACTGCCACTACTATGCCCTTTCCCCTACCTTTCACTTACTTACAGTAGTCTACATGCTGTCACTACTATGCCCTTTTCCCCACTGTAGTGCAATCCTGGAGTTAGTATATATAGTTGGGGGTGTGTGGAGGATGCAACCCTCCCACAGTGGGGAGTGTGGGGGCTGTAGCCCCCCACCTAGTCTGGTTTTATATGGTCCAGTTTAAAATTTAGTATGTTGAAATTCAGTAATATGGGTTTCAGTCTTATGGGTTTCAGTCAAGTGACTTTTCAGTCTTTTGGTCTCAGTCAAATGAGGTTTCTAGCATATGATAGGGATCCATATATATATATATATATATATATATATATATATATATATATATATATATATATATATATATGCCATGCACAGCAGTGAGCTAGCCTGGATTTATCATAATGTCAGATACAGGTATAGCAGTGTCCCTCCTAGCACCTCCAGCAGATGTTACAGTGTCAGGACAGTGTGCTTGATTACCCTCATAGATTGCTGACATCTCATAATAGTTAACAGGAAGATGGAAGGTGCAAATGTAACTAATAATGCAAAAACATGCACCAAAACCCAGCGGTAGTGCGAAATTAGGGCTAAAAGTTTTGCTGTACTCAAAAGTTGTAGTGAGCAATACCCAGCTCAAAGCAATCATCCAAAACACACGATTTATTAGAAATGAACCAGACGTACACACAGTAGTCTTCACGTTTCGTCAAAAACTTCATCAGAATAATGAACAGTCATCTACAAAGCAATTGAATAGTCCAATTAAAGTTCAAATGCACCAATAGCAGTCACTATATCATGAATTAATAAATAGCTACAGAGCACATAAAATCTACTAAAAAATGACAAAACGTTATGATACCTAATAAAACAATATAATGTTAAAAGTGTGATTTTTAACATATAAATTAATAGACTAAAAGTCCATATTCAAACATAAATACAATGGATGTTAAAACAAATAAAAAATGTATAAACATTATATGCACTTCATATTGTATTATCTATGGTCTTTAATGCCCTCTAATGGAGGAAAATAATATTTTTCCAAAATTTAAGAATTAAAAAGCTTAAAAACAATAATAGCAGCCAGTAGTGAAATATGCTTAAAGTTACACATTATAATTTAAAGTTTAGCTGATCTCATTTTCAAAACAGGAGCCAAACTAATCATGTCATTTTAGCCTGGGAATTTATTAGACTCTAAAACAATTTGCCAATATAATTCCCTGTAAGCAACCAAGGTCTCCCAACAACCACCCCTAGGATCTAAAGGGACCACCTCTAATACAAAAAAATTGAAGAATGCTCCATCACAAGTAAGAGTGTGCTTGTATAGCGAATTAGTGTCAATGCTTAGTCCTGATGTCATAAAGGTGCTTTCATATATTCTCTGTTTGACTTTTCTCTCACTTTTGCCAGCATAGAAAGCTTCACATCTCCCACATAAGGCGATGTAAATAATACCATTTGTGTTGCAATTGGCAAAGGAACCTAGAGTTAATGTCCTATTACGAGCTACCAGGAAACAAGTACAGCCAGTAATCAAATTCTTACAATAAGAACAGGCCCCACATCTAAAAAGTCCATGTTTCTTCTTTCTATTCTCATCAAAACGCTTAAGTCTTGCTGGCTTTTTCTAGTAGACCTTTAATGTTACAACCCCTTTTGTAGATGTATTTTATATCCTTGTCAAAAATATATCTCAAATCGGACACCTTTGCAAAGTTGTTCCATTCTCTATCAAAAATCTTTCTCACCCTACCAGCCTGTCCATCATATGTTGTAATAAAGCCTGAGAAGTCACCGTTGTTGGGGGTATTATTAGTGGTCATAGTGTTGAACACTTTAAATTCCTTACCCAATATAGGTGCAAATCTACCTTGTCTTCCTTCAGCAACAACATGAAATATCTCATCTATCATATCAGTAGTAACCCCCGTCCAAAAACATGGACCTCAAATAGTCACATTCATTGATGAACAAGGTGTCATCAGATGTCATTCTACATATTCTAACTGCTTGTCCTTTTAAGACACTTCTTTTTTTGGTGAAATGGGTGAGAACTTAAAAATGTAAGTATGTGATCGAGGAAGTTTTCTTCCTATACACACTACCTGGGACACAAAGGAATCACCACTTTTTCCAAGTGTACATCAAATAATTCACTTTTAGTGGTGTTAAAATATTTGGTGAACTGAAGAAGGTCGTAGTACTGTTTAAATATTCTACAAAAATATCGAACTCTTCCAGGGTGCCCTTCCAAAGAAAACACAAGTGGGTCAAAAACCTAACATATAATGTCCACTTATTCTCAAATCTAGGTATCAGGACGTGTTTGTTCTCCCAATAAGCCATAATAATGTTGGCGTAGGTGGGTGCACAATGTGCTCCCATCGCCACACCCTGCATTTGCTTATAATATTCTCCCTCAAAGACTAAGAAATTATTTTTCAGTACTATTTCCATTAAAATCAATATGGTTCTAAATTGCTAGAGAAATTCTTCTAAGAGGCAATAACATTTCTTCAAACCAGGCTAAACCTGTATCATGGGGTATACTCGTGAATAAATCCACAACGTCAAGGGTCCCAAATCCAACTGTCTCACCATACAAATGAGACTTTATTTTAGTTAAAAAATGCCAGGAATCCTTCAATATGTTTTCGTTTTCGTTGACTATATACTTAATTTTAAAGTCTATATACTTAGCAAGGGGTGCAGTGACAGAGCCTTCAGAAGAGACAATAAGTCTAAGGGGTGGATTTGAATAATCCTTATGTACCTTGGGAATCCTGGGCTTCTCAACATGTAAAAATTTAAAAGTCTTAGATCAATCAAACCTTCAAGCACTAAATCATTGAGTGCTGCCTGAATTTTCTTATATGCGTACATTGATCTCATTTATAGAAGTGACACTATATTTACTAGTGTCATTTAATAATTAACATTTTCCTTCATACATATTACGGTCCATAAAAACAACGCCCTCCCTTGTCAGGTTTCATAACCCGTACTTCTCCATCATTACTCAAGGTTTCTAATATATCCTCTTCATCATTAGTGAGGTTGAAATGTATATAGTCTTTATTCAAACCATTTCTCAATTCTCTTTCTAATGATAATTCAAAATTCTTGAGTTGAGGGTGCAACGGGGAGTTGAAATGACTCTTACGTACCAATTCATTTGTTTCAGTTGTTATTTGCTTCCCATCAAAAAATAATTCCAAGTTTTTCTTCCTGATAAACAACTTAACATCAACAAGTAACTTAAAAATGTTAGTTTTACGTTGTGGGACAAAACCAAAACCTTTAGAAAACAGGCCAAAATGGGACTTAGTGATAGTAATATGTGAATAATTGAAGATATTGAAATTTTTGTAGGTGAATTTGTGTCCTTCAATTTTAATGTGATCTACTGGTCCACTTATCTGCCCTTCCATGTAAAGTGGTCCCCCTTCCCCCTGTAGTTTTGAGTTATAATTAACAGGGTTTTTAACCATCAGTCTCTCAGACCTACGTAATGGGGGAAATTCTTCATTATCCACTTCATTTATATTGTGTAAATCCGAATCCTGAACAGGAAGGCCATCATTAACTCTATAAGAGTTGTTCGGCATCTGCCTACCCCAAGACCTAGGCTTCGGGTAGTGTGTGTAAGTTTTGTATTCATGCAGGTCTCTATCAATTTTAGAAAATTTTCTATTTTGCACTTCAACACAATGCTTCTCAACATCTTTTAATACATTCCTATAGTGGCCTCTCTGTTCATCAATGGGGAACATAAGGTCATTTACCACAGCTTTATTCACTTCATCAATTATATTATACAATTTCTCCATTTCATGTTCATTATTCAAAATAATAGCACGCATAATGGAAAAACCACATTCATCAAATATTTGTACCAAGTTTTTATGAAAATCTGTTCCTTCAAAGACATTATTGGGGTATTTACTAACTCTTAACCCCTTAGGAACAATCTTTAAACTAATACAATGTTTTAAGTAGGCATTGTCCATCTCTAACATTTTGTATTTGTTGAGAAAAAAATGTAATTCATCAAGCAACTGTTTGTACGAACCATGACCTTTTTTAGAAGCATTAGCATTGAGAAAATCAAACTTCGTGTTAACCACGTCTTTAAATAACTGTTCAGTACCTTTTGATAGTCTTAGTGCTTCCACAGAGTCACAATGTCCAGTGTTAGCTCGAGGTACACGAGCAGTGCGTCTCTCTTTAGCGTTGTCAAAAGAAAAATGTGGCAATTCATGTAAAATATCCAACCCAGAGCTGGCGCTCACATTGACATGGTTATCGGAAAGTTCTTGTACCCTTGGCGTCCCTTCATTCGAAGCTGACCGCCTAAGGGCTTCCTGGTTGCCCGGTAAGGAAAGTGTTGTAACAGCCATTACAATAGACTGACTCAAAGGAGTCAGCAAACACACAAGCTGCGTAAGCTGTCCAATCAGCTTACGCAATTCTCCGGTTTCGTTTTTCTTGCCCTCAATATCCGAAGCACTGTTAGCTGAGAGCTCCATGATAAGAAACTGGTAACAGGAAGATGGAAGGTGCAAACGTAACTAATAATGCAAAAACATGCACCAAAACCCAGCGGTAGTGCCGGGGGAGTTAGGGCTAAAAGTTTTGCTGTACTCAAAAGTTGTAGTGAGCAATACCCAGCTCAAAGCAGTAATCCAAAACACACGATTTATTAGAAATGAACCAGACGTACACACAGCAGGCTTCACGTTTAGCGTCCAAAAATTTCATCAGAATAATGAACAGTGATCATCTACAAAAGCAATTAAATAGTCCAATTAAAGTTTTAGGTATTTTATGTGCTCTGTAGCTGGCCCCTATTAATTTCATGATATAGTGACTGCTATTGGTTGCATTTGAACTTAATTGGACTATTCAATTGCTTTTGTAAATGACTGTTCATTATTCTGATGAAATTTTTGAGCATGAAGCCTGCACTGTGTTGTGCGTCACAGAGGTCATTTTCCTGTAGGCCAAATCGTGTGTTTTCGGATTGCCTGCTTTGAGGCTGGGTGTGCTATCACTGACAACCCCAGATACCAGCAAACTTTTAGCTAATTCCGCTACTACCCGCTGGAGTTTTAGCCATGTTTTACATTAATAGTGCTACCTTTCCATCTTCCTGTTACCAGACTTCTTATCCTTGAGCTACTCAGCTAACAGTGCCCGGTATTGAGCAGAAAAAAAGCAAAACTGAATTGCACATCAACTGATGGGCAGCACAGCTTGTGTTCTTGTCAGTAATGCGACTGTTACAACACTTTCCTTACCGAGCAATAGGAAACCCCAAGCTGATCAACCGAATGAAGGAGCGTAAAGTACAGGCTAACCATGTCATGTGGCCGCCAGCTCTGGGTTGGGTATTTTACATGAATTGCCACATTTTATTTGACAGCGCTAAAAGCACTGCTGGAGTATTCCGCATAGAACTAACACTGGACATTATGACTCTGTGGAAGCACTAAGACCATCAAAAGGTACTGAACAGTTATTTAAAACGTGAATTGCTGCAAGTTTGACCTACTCAATACTAATAGCACAAAAAGTCATAATTTGTTTAAACAGTTGCTTGATGAATTACATTTTTCTCAGCAAATACAAAATGTTAGAATGTAGACAATGCCTTAAAACATTGTATTAATTTAAAATTATTCCTAAAATTTAAGAATTATTAAAATACCCCAATAATGTCTTTGAGACAATTTTCGCAAAACTTGAGTACAAATATTTGACAGATAGCCAGTTTCCGTATAGTGCTATTATTTGCGAATATGAACATGAAATAAAATTATAATACCAATTATTAAGTGAATAAAGCTGTGGTAAATGACCTTATGTTCTCCATTGATGAACAGAGAGGCCATTATAGGAATTTATTAAAAGATGTTGAGAAGCATTGTGTTGAAGTGCAGAATAGAAAATTTTCTAAAATTGATAGAGACCTGCATGAATACAAAACTCACACACACTACCCGAAGCCTAGGTCTTGGGGTAGGCAGATGCCAAACAACTCTTATAGAGTCAATGATGGTCTTCCTGTTCAGGATTCAGATTTACATAATGTAAATGAAGTGGATAATGAAGAATTTCCCCCGCTACGTAGGTTAAATGGAAAATTTTTTTTCAAAAATAGGGGCCCTTTTAAAAAATTTTGGGGGGCCCTTTTGAAGGAAAAAAAAATTTAAATTTAAACACAATTACTACAAATCCCCCTTTTTTTTTCAAAGTTTTTTTCCCCGCTAAATTTTTTTTGAAGTTAAAATTTTTTTAAGCGGGTTTTTTTTAAAGGGGAAAAAAAACGAAAAATAAAGGGGGGAAACCTTTTAATGAACCCCCCCAAAAAAGGTTTTTCATTGAGAAATTGAGGGGAAAAAGGTTTGAAGAAAACTTAAAATTTCCCTCACTAATGATGAAGAGGATAATTAGAAACCTTGATTAAGGGGGTGGGAAATGGGTTCCATTCATTCTTTTTGTGAAAGATCTCCATCTTTTGTTGTTGGATCCCTAAAACCTAGGCGGGTATTTTGTATTCATGCAGGTCTCTATCAATTTTAGAAAATTTTCTATTTTGCACTTCAACACAATGCTTCTCCAACATCTTTTAATACATTCCTATAGTGGCCTCTCTGTTCATCAATGGGAACATAAGGTCATTTACCACAACTTTATTCACTTCATCAATTATATTATACAATTTCTCCATTTCATGTTCATTATTCAAAATAATAGCAGCATAATGGAAAAACCACATTCATCAAATATTTGTACCAAGTTTTTATGAAAATCTGTTCCTTCAAAGACATTATTGGGGTGTTTACTAACTCTTAACCCTTAGGAACAATCTTTAAACTAATACAATGTTTTAAGTAGGCATTGTCCATCTCTAACATTTTGTATTTGTTGAGAAAAAATGTAATTCATCAAGCAACTGTTTGTGCGAACCATGACCTTTTTAGAAGCATTAGCATTGAGAAAATCAAACCGTGTTAACCACGTCTTTAAATAACTGTTCAGTACCTTTTGATAGTCTTAGTGCTTCCACAGAGTCACAATGTCAGTGTTAGCTCGAGGTACACGAGCAGTCGTCTCTCTTTAAGCGTTGTCAAAGAAAAATGTGGCAATTCATGTAAAATATCAACCCAGAGCTGGCGCTCACATTGACATGGTTATCGGAAGTTCTTGTACCCTTGGCGTCCCTTCATTGAAGCTGACGCCCTAAAGGGCTTCCTGGTGCCGGTAAGGAAAGTGTTGTAACAGCCATTACAATAGACTGACTCAAAGGAGTCAGCACACACACAAGCTGCGTAAGCTGTCCAATCAGCTTACGCAATTCTCAATTCGTTTTTCTTGCCCTCAATATCCGAAGCACTGTTAGCTGAGAGCTCCATGATAAGAAACTGGTAACAGGAAGATGGAAGGTGCAAACGTAACTAATAATGCAAAAACATGCACCAAAACCCAGCGGTAGTGCGAAATTAGGGCTAAACGTTTTGCTGTACTCAAAAGTTGTAGTGAGCAATACCCAGCTCAAAGCAGTAATCCAAAACACACGATTTATTAGAAATGAACCAGACGTACACACAGCAGGCTTCACGTTTCGTCAAAAATTTCATCAGAATAATGAACAGTCATCTACAAAGCAATTAAATAGTCCAATTAAAGTTTTAGATTTTATGTGCTCTGTAGCTATTTATTAATTCATGATATAGTGACTGCTATTGGTGCATTTGAACTTTAATTGGACTATTCAATTGCTTTGTAGATGACTGTTCATTATTCTGATGAAGTTTTTGACGAAACGTGAAGCCTACTGTGTGTACGTCTGGTTCATTTCTAATAAATCGTGTGTTTTGGATTACTGCTTTGAGCTGGGTATTGCTCACTACAACTTTTGAGTACAGCAAAACTTTTAGCCCTAATTTCGCACTACCGCTGGGTTTTGGTGCATGTTTTTGCATTATTAGTTACCTTTGCACCTTCCATCTTCCTGTTACCAGTTTCTTATCATGGAGCTCTCAGCTAACAGTGCTTCGGATATTGAGGGCAAGAAAAACGAAACTGGAGAATTGCGTAAGCTGATTGGACAGCTTACGCAGCTTGTGTGTTTGCTGACTCTTTTGAGTCAGTCTATTGTAACGGCTGTTACAACACTTTCCTTACCGGGCAATCAGGAAGCCCTTAGGCGGTCAGCTTCGAATGAAGGGACGCCAAGGGTACAAGAACTTTTCGATAACCATGTCAATGTGAGCGCCAGCTCTGGGTTGGATATTTTACATGAATTGCCACATTTTTATTTTGACAACGCTAAAGAGAGAAGCACTGCTCGTGTACCTCGAGCTAACACTGGACATTATGACTCTGTGGAAGCACTAAGACTATCAAAAGGTACTGAACAGTTATTTAAAGACGTGGTTAACACGAAGTTTGATTTTCTCAATGCTAATGCTTCTAAAAAAGGTCATGGTTCGTACAAACAGTTGCTTGATGAATTACATTTTTTTCTCAACAAATACAAAATGTTAGAGATGGACAATGCCTACTTAAAACATTGTATTAGTTTAAAGATTGTTCCTAAGGGGTTAAGAGTTAGTAAATACCCCAATAATGTCTTTGAAGGAACAGATTTTCATAAAAACTTGGTACAAATATTTGATGAATGTGGTTTTTCCATTATGCGTGCTATTATTTTGAATAATGAACATGAAATGGAGAAATTGTATAATATAATTGATGAAGTGAATAAAGCTGTGGTAAATGACCTTATGTTCTCCATTGATGAACAGAGAGGCCACTATAGGAATTTATTAAAAGATGTTGAGAAGCATTGTGTTGAAGTGCAAAATAGACAATTTTCTAAAATTGATAGAGACCTGCATGAATACAAAACTTACACACACTACCCGAAGCCTAGGTCTTGGGGTAGGCAGATGCCGAACAACTCTTATAGAGTTAATGATGGCCTTCCTGTTCAGGATTCGGATTTACACAATATAAATGAAGTGGATAATGAAGAATTTCCCCCATTACGTAGGTCTGAGAGACTGATGGTTAAAAACCCTGTTTATTATAACTCAAAAAACTACAGGGAGAAGGGGGACCACTTTACAAGGAAGGGCAGATAAGTGGACCAGTAGATCACTTTAAAATTGAAGGACACAAATTCACCTACAAAAATTTCAATATCTTCAATTATTCACATATTACTATCACTAAGTCCCATTTTGGCCTGTTTTCTAAAGGTTTTGGTTTTGTCCCACAACGTAAAACTAACATTTTTAAGTTACTTGTTGATGTTAAGTTGTTTATCAGGAAGAAAAACTTGGAATTATTTTTTAATGGGAAGCAAATAACAACTGAAACAAATGAATTGGTACGTAAGAGTCATTTCAACCCCCCGTTGTACCCTCAACTCAAGAATTTTGAATTATCATTAGAAAGAGAATTGAGAAATGGTTTGAAGAAAGACTATATACATTTCAACCTCACTAATGATGAAGAGGATATATTAGAAACCTTGAGTAATGATGGAGAAGTACGGGTTATGAAACCTGACAAGGGAGGGGGCGTTGTTTTTATGGACCGTAATATGTATGAAGGAAAAATGTTAAATTCATTAAATGACACTAGTAAATATAGTGTCACTTCTATAAATGAGATCAACATCGCATATAAGAAAATTCAGGCAGCACTCAATGATTTAGTGCTTGAAGGTTTGATTGATCTTAAGACTTTTAAATTTTTACATGTTGAGAAGCCTAGGATTCCAACTATATTTGGAATCCCCAAGGTTCATAAGGATTATTCAAATCCACCCCTGAGACTTATTGTCTCTTCTGAAGGCTCGGTCACTGCACCACTTGCCAAGTATATAGACTTCAAAATTAAGCATATAGTTAATGAAAAAGAAAATATATTGAAGGACTCTTGGCATTTTTTAACTAAAATAAAGCCTCATTTGTATGGGGAGACAGTTGGATTCGGGACCCTTGATGTTGTTGATTTATTCACGAGTATACCTCATGACACAGGTTTAGCCTGGTTTGAAGAAATGTTACTGCCTCTAAGAAGAATTTCTCACAACGAATTTAGAACTATATTGATTTTAATGGAAATAGTACTGAAAAATAATTTCTTAGTCTTTGAGGGAGAATATTACAAGCAAATAAAGGGCGTGGCTATGGGAGCACATTGTGCACCCACCTACGCCAACATTATTATGGCTTATTGGGAGAACAAATACGTCCTGACACCTAGATTTGAGAACAAGTGGACATTATATGTTAGGTTTTTGGACGACTTGTGTTTTCTTTGGAAGGGCACCCTGGAAGAGTTCGATATTTTTGTAGAATATTTAAACAGTACTACGACCTTTCTTCAGTTCACCAAATATTTTAACACCACTAAAGTGAATTATTTGGATGTACACTTGGAAAAAAGTGGTGATTCCTTTGTGTCTAGTGTGTATAGGAAGAAAACTTTCTCGAATACATACTTACATTTTTTAAGTTCTCACCCATTTCACCAAAAAAGAAGTGTCTTAAAAGGACAAGCAGTTAGAATATGTAGAATGACATCTGATGACACCTTGTTCATCAATGAATGTGACTATTTGAGGTCCATGTTTTTGGACAGGGGTTACCCTACTGATATGATAGATGAGATATTTCATGTTGTTGCTGAAGGAAGACAAGGTAGATTTGCACCTATATTGGGTAAGGAATTTAAAGTGTTCATCACTATGACCACTAATAATACCCCCAACAACGGTGACTTCTCAGGCTTTATTACAAAATATGATGGACAGGCTGGTAGGGTGAGAAAGATTTTTGATAGAGAATGGAACAACTTTGCAAAGGTGTCCGATTTGAGATATATTTTTGACAAGGATATAAAATACATCTACAAAAGGGGTTGTAACATTAAAGGTCTACTCGAAAAAGCCAGCAAGACTAAGCGTTTTGATGAGAATAGAAAGAAGAAACATGGACTTTTTAGATGTGGGGCCTGTTCTTATTGTAAGAATTTGATTACTGGCTGTACTTGTTTCCTGGTAGCTCGTAATAGGACATTAACTCTAGGTTCCTTTGCCAATTGCAACACAAATGGTATTATTTACATCGCCTTATGTGGGAGATGTGAAGCTTTCTATGCTGGCAAAAGTGAGAGAAAAGTCAAACAGAGAATATACGAGCACCTTTATGACATCAGGACTAAACGTGACACTAATTCATTGTACAAGCACACTCTTACTTGTGATGGAGCATTCTTCAATTTTTTTGTATTAGAGGTGGTCCCTTTAGATCCTAGGGGTGGTTGTTGGGAGACCTTGGTTGCTTACAGGGAATTATATTGGCAAATTGTTTTAGAGTCTAATAAATTCCCAGGCTTAAATGACATGATTAGTTTGGCTCCTGTTTTGAAAATGAGATCTGCTAAACTTTAAATTATAATGTGTAACTTTAAGCATATTTCACTACTGGCTGCTATTATTGTTTTTAAGCTTTTTAATTCTTAAATTTTGGAAAAATATTATTTTCCTCCATTAGAGGGCATTAAAGACCATAGATAATACAATATGAAGTGCATATAATGTTTATACATTTTTTATTTGTTTTAACATCCATTGTATTTATGTTTGAATATGGACTTTTAGTCTATTAATTTATATGTTAAAAATCACACTTTTAACATTATATTGTTTTATTAGGTCTCATAACGTTTTGTCATTTTTTAGTAGATTTTATGTGCTCTGTAGCTATTTATTAATTCATGATATAGTGACTGCTATTGGTGCATTTGAACTTTAATTGGACTATTCAATTGCTTTGTAGATGACTGTTCATTATTCTGATGAAGTTTTTGACGAAACGTGAAGCCTACTGTGTGTACGTCTGGTTCATTTCTAATAAATCGTGTGTTTTGGATGACTGCTTTGAGCTGCTTATTGCTCACTACAACTTTTGAGTACAGCAAAACTTTTAGCCCTAATTTCACACCACCGCTGGGTTTTGGTGCATGTTTCTGCATTATCTCATAATAGTTGTACAAGTATGTTTGCCCAGAACCATCTATAATCACTCAGAATCACATATGGCAGGGACATTGGATTACTAGTGGTTTTATTCTGTGTGTGCTTCTGTTTACTGCTGTCCATGAGCCTGTAACTATGTGTTCCACTAGGTGGTGACCTCTGCTGACATTATAGTCATGTTCAGGCAAATCACTTTGCACAAATTCACAATACGCACCTAACCCCACTTGTAGACACTGTCTCTGATAGATGTCCTCTCCTTTGTTCACGTCAGGATGCTTATATCACAAAGACATCCTTCTCCATTGTTATGTCACCTTGTCTGACAGTCACACAATACATATTTTCACTGTGCAGTCTGTACTTTACCATGTCAATATGTGATTAGTGTTCCTGCTACAACTGTCATCCATTTACATGCCCTCATCTGCTGTACATTATGACGTTTCATCTGTCCTCTTTCTCTGTGTTCATTCGTACAGTTCATCTATGTGTCCCTATTCAGTATAATACACCTTCCCTGACTGTTTGTTTTAAAGGCAGTCCATGTACTGTTATGGATCATTTACACAACTTTTGTACAGAATGCCTGAAATGGGATTCCACAATACTCTGCACTGTGTACATTGTCCTGTAATGAATTTTGACCATATACATTGCTATACTATTAACCCTGGTAATCATCGTGGCATTATACGCAGTTCCACAGATGTAGTTTGCCCATAGGTACGCAGCTCTACATGTCTGCTGCTACCCGTGTTGCGATGCAGGGCTGTCTGGCCGGTAGTACTATTACTAGCCATGAAAGCATGTTTACGTTTTAACATAGTGCTTGCATGAATTTGTAATAAGTGCTGCTGCTCACAGTGCAAGCACTTAAAGTGCATGTAAGCTTTGTGTGAAGTCTACACCAAGTCTGTTGAATCCCTAGGATACATTGGGTTTTCTTTGCCCTCTTTTGTCCTAAACCAAATGTAAAGGGGATGCAGTTTCTTCCTGATGAGTGCACATCATATAAATGAGCTGTCTTTCAGTAACAAAGCACTTAAAATGTGCAGAGCTTTTTTTCCAGAGGAGTGGGAGGCTTTTGTGGGGTAAAAATATAAGTTGTTCAAGCCAGTATATATGTCATGGCTTGGTGCATCAGTGTTCTGGGACCCCATTTATCTTGGAGTGTACATAGGTCAAAAAGTACCTGTTTTTCTTTCAGTAAGCAGTCTCTGTGGAGAAAGACACACTTTCAATGTAATTTCTGCATAAACAATTTAAAGTGCATAAAATTCAAATCTATATACTGAAAACAGTACAAAAAAGACAGACCATAAAAAATCATTTAACTTTCTACAGACAATAAAATTAGGTAGAACATTTTAGAATCATCACGTATTTATAAAGATGAAATCCCCACATACCCAGTTCTCTAGATAACAGATTTCTGTGGACGTTTTAAAAGACACTTAAACAACAGGAGATAAATTAGTGAAAGCAACTTCATCACTCAAAATGTTATTTGATGTATGAGGCCACTAGATTCATTGCCTAATGTCATACTAATACCAGATGCTAATAAAGACAAATGATTCCTATAACAATACTGTCTTAATGGTCTGTCATTATCCCCCCATATAAATGATGATCTTAGCGACGTGCATATCCTTGGCTGCTGTTACTGTAGCCACAGGTCATATTAAAGCTGCATATATTCTTGACAGTTTTTCCACAGCTGTCAGGTAACTCGGTAAGCCCCCTCACCCCCAAAATAAAATGCAGAACAGTTCTGTTCTCATACCAGTGTATTAGTTGTAATGACTATGTGAAAGGGGTCACAATATAATAGCACTAATTTGCACTCAGTTTAGTTCTTTTCTCTGCCTAATTTAAGACATCTAAAACAATGATGACCACAAGGAGAGCTACGCGGCTGATATGAAATGCCACAGTCTCTATAGACTTGTTTTTGATAAACCTGCAGAGGATATTATCACAGTCCTTGGAGGAGATGTAAGAGATTAAAATAGCAGTAGAGCAATTCTTTCATGAACCAATATCTCAATACACTAAGAGCTTCCCCTCTCCGAAGCTGTCTTTCTATAGGAAGCACAAGACAGCAGTAATACAAACAATTTGCAATTATCTCCACCATCTTCTGTTACTCCTTTCCAAAAAAAAACAAAACAATAAACAGCAGGAAAATATTAGTGAGTCATGCCATATCAATAAAATATCACCTCACACCTCTACCTAATAAGAGAAAAAGGTTCATTACTGCTTAACACAGAGTCAGAATATTACCGCAGCAAGTGGCAATTCATATAGTTTATCAAGGCTGTTCAGTAGGACAAACACTTGGGCTCCACACCAGTTATTTTACATTAAGGTTTGTGATCTGCACTCCTGTGGGAAGAGAAGGTAGTCTCTGCCATTCTGAGCTGGGAATTGCTGGTGAAGGCTTATTGTCCCTTTTTTCTAAGTGTCTTTGTTCTGGTTTAAGTACTTAAGCTAAAACTAGTTATTTTGCATTAGGAAGGTCTGTGGTCTACACTCTTGTGGCATTACTGTCTACACAGACTATTTTAACTACTAGACCATCTAGTTTGCTCACAGCTGAATGTTGCTCATCAAGTTCCTTCTCTTACTGACTTGTTCAATATTTAAGTTTCCCTCATGCCACCCTAGTAGATCAGTGGCCTTGGATATGCATGTTCCCGACTCTCTCTGAGGCCAATCTGGTTGAGATGGGTATTCGGAGGCACTGAACCACAGGTACCAGTATGACTCTGTCATAGTGTTTGTGTTAATGACCTGAGATGTACCTCCCTTGTCTATATGAAACAAGACATGATCAAGCTCACTTATTATGTGTCTCTGGCAAGTATGAGCCTAGCACGAGCAGCACACTACCTTCTCCAAGGATGATGTCACAATACCAACAGGTATGAGCCTAGCACTGAGCAGCATCCTACCTTCTCCAAGGATGATGTCACAATACCAACAGGTATGAGCCTAGCACTGAGCAGCATCCTACCTTCTCCAAGGATGATGTCACAATACCAACAGGTATGAGCCTAGCACTGAGCAGCACACTACCTTCTCCAAGGATGATGTCACAATACCAACAGGTATGAGCCTAGCACTGAGCAGCACACTACCTTCTCCAAGGATGATGCCACAATACCAACAGGTATGAGCCTAGCACTGAGCAGTATCCTACCTTCTCCAAGGATGATGCCATGTTACCAACAGGTATGAGCCTAGCACTGAGCAGTATCCTACCTTCTCCAAGGATGATGCCATGTTACCAACAGGTATGAGCCTAGCACTGAGCAGTATCCTACCTTCTCCAAGGATGATGCCATGTTACCAACAGGTATGAGCCTAGCACTGAGCAGTATCCTACCTTCTCCAAGGATGATGTCACAATACCAACAGGTGTGAGCCTAGCACTGAGCAGCATCCTACCTTCTCCAAGGATGATGCCATGTTACCAACAGGTATGAGCCTAGCACTGAACAGTATCCTACCTTCTCCAAGGTGATGCCATGTTACCAACAGGTATGAGCCTAGCACTGAACAGTATCCTACCTTCTCCAAGGATGATGTCACAATACCAACAGGTGTGAGCCTAGCACTGAGCAGCATCCTACCTTCTCCAAGGATGATGCCATGTTACCAACAGGTATGAGCCTAGCACTGAACAGTATCCTACCTTCTCCAAGGATGATGTCACAATACCAACAGGTGTGAGCCTAGCACTGAGCAGCATCCTACCTTCTCCAAGGATGATGCCATGTTACCAACAGGTATGAGCCTAGCACTGAGCAGTATCCTACCTTCTCCAAGGATGATGCCACAATACCAACAGGTACAAGCCCAGCACTGAGCAGCATCCTACCTTCTCCAAGGATGATGTCACAATACCAACAGGTATGAGCCTAGCACTGAGCAGCATCCTACCTTCTCCAAGGATGATGTCATGTTACCATTAGAAAATGATTGATTTTAACAACTGGCTTAGCTTCTGGTGTTTGTCCAAGGGGTACAATGTATGGTGGCCTGGGAGGACATGGTTGACAGAGCTTCTGGTGTTTGTCCAAGGGGTACAATGTATGGTGGCCTGGGAGGACATGGTTGACAGAGCTTCTGGTGTTTGTCCAAGGGGTACAATGTATGGTGGCCTGGGAGGACATGGTTGACAGAGCTTCTGGTGTTTGTCCAAGGGGTACAATGTATGGTGGCCTGGGAGGACATGGTTGACAGGCCACACTGCTTTGTCAGAAATGGTCTGCATTTATTCCCTCTAGGCTTTTGGATGCAGCAAAGACCTTTTCCACTCCCATAGTGCCTTTTTTAGGCAATGCCAAACTGATAAACCTCCTGACTTGACTGAACCAATGAAGGAATATCTGAAGGTGGTACTGCTCAATGCTAGAAGTCTGTGTAGTAATACCATGACCATGATCCAAACATAACTGTAATTCTGCTCTTAGTATGACACTCCAAAAAACCAAGTAGTAAAACACAATTATTTTATTCTAGCACCTCAGTGAAACCACTTTCAAGGAATAATGCAAATACAAAAATCACACTCTTTTTATACCAAATTTTAAATTACATTCAATTAATCAATCAAATAATTAATTAAACCATTAACTAAAACACCTCCAATTTAACTCATTGTTCAAACCCTTAGGAACTAAGGTCTTGTATTTTAAAATGTATATACTTTCTTTATACATCAACTTTTGTTTTAATACATTTTCATTATTTTCCATACGTTCAATTCTTTTCTGGCCTGTATAGATTGGGAATCGTACACCACTTCTAATGCACAAGTCCAGTGATTCCTAAGATTTGTTATTACCATCACCCTGGAACAGTTGGTCCATTGCCCTACCAGGGGTCAAAACATCCTTCACCTTGTACTGATGAACATGGTGGGTGGGGCGGCAATGTTCCTCACCCAATGTAATATCTTCACTTGTCAGATCTGACCATATGGCTTTGTTACTTGAAAGAAAAATTTAATCTAGACTGGGGATTCAGGGAAACCAAAAACATTTAGAAACTATTCTAAGGCTAACTCTCTCTACTAAGCAACACCTTGGCTAAATTCCAAGCACCCCAAACCCAGTAAACACCAAAGCATACACTGAACTATGTACAAAATCTCTGTGCAACCATATTGATAACTGTACAGAAAGAGCTGTGCCCACTCATATTAAGAATAAGACAAACTCAAAAGACAAGCCACCCTGCTAGAATCACAATATCAATCAGTTACACAACAAAAGAATACAAATCTAGGCAAAGTGTAAGAGGAATAAAGCCCTACATACCAAAAGCTCTCTGACCAATCTAAACAGGCAGCTAACAATGTTAATTAATACTTCAAAGGCTAAATTTGAAGAAAAAATTGCTTCTTAGGCAAAGGACAACCACATAGCTATCTACAGCTATGCTCGTAACCTCACAGGAAATACACAAAAATGCTCAGGACTTATTCTAAATAGCATCATCCACACTGGAGGCCATTGTCAACCTTTTGGCAGACAGGTTCAGCTCAGATGTTTCTCCCACTCCCCCCCTCCCCTGATAGTTCAAAGGAAATACCACATAAAACAACTCCCCCAACCATTACTAGGTAACAGCTCATCAATGCACTTTCCAAGGACAAAAACACTGCATCAAATGGCCTCGATGACATCCTGGGATGATTAATAAATAGCATCAAACATGACCTCTCTGGTCAACTTGAATCACTTTTCAACTGGAGCCTTCAGTCAGGTTTTGTGCCCAAGGTATGGAAGATGGCTACAGTCATTCCCCTGCACAAAGGATGTCCGACCACTGATCTAGGTAACTACAGGACCATAAGTCTTACCAGCCTCATATGTAAGGCTATGGAAAGAAATAACATGGATATGATAAAAGAGGGCATAGGTAACCTGCAAACACTGGACCCATCACAGTTTGGCTTTGTTAAAGGAAGGTCATGCCTATTAAATCTGTGGACTTTTTTGAGAGGGTCCCCAAAGCAATGGATGAAAGTAAGACTGTGCACTCAGCTTACCTTGACCTGGCCAAGACTTTTGATACAATGCCCCACTCAGGCATTATAGACACGCTCACTAATTTAGGTATAAACTCTTTTATCACCCACTGGATAGCCAGCTGGCTCACTGATCTTACCCAGGAGGTCAAAATAGGTGAGGCAGCCTCCACCAAGAGGCCAGTCACCAGTGGAGTCCCCCCAGGGTCAGTACTGGGTCTACTCCTTATTCACATTTGTTCTCTGAAATGGAAGCAAATGATGAGAGGTTATGGCTGACTAAGTTTGCAGATGATTGCAAGCTGGGGGTTATCATTGACACTGGGGGTTATCATTGACGTCCTTGCAGACACTAATATTCTTCAAGAGGGTCTAGCTCTGACTACTAAATGGTGCCAAAGCCATGGTCTTCAACTCAATGCTAAGAAATACATAATTGTAACCTTTGGGAAGTCAACCATCAAAGCTAATTACCATGTTGATAATACACTGCTAAGAGTCGCCTAGTGGTCAGGGATCTGACATTGCCCCAGTAGTGGTGACATCCTTTTATGTTGCACAACTTATAAGTAAGGGCATAGCATCTAGGTCCAAAGAGGTCATTATCCCACTGTACTCTGCCCTTATTAGACCAATCATAGAATACAATGCTCTCTTTGGTATGTACCTGACCAGACATATGCAGAAACTAGAGTGATCTCAGAAGATCCTTACAAAAACAATTTCAGACATAATACACTTGCCATATGTAGAGAACCTTAAAGCCCTTTCCCCGTATTCAGTCTCCTATAGATTGTTGAGGGGTGATCTATGCCTGGCTTACAAGGCATCTGCAAACCCCACACTTATGAATCTCCTACATATCTATAAGTCAAAGGGTACCAAAAATACAAGGTCTAGGGACCTGAATTTTGTCTGTAACTTAAACAGTAAGTGCATGAGAGACAGATATGTGTCCCAGAGACTGCACCTCATATGGAATAGGCTTTTCATCCATGTGAAGCTGAGTTTGTCTATTACCCAGTTTAAACACAACCTAGACCAGTAGATGGGGAATAGGAAATTTTCACTGGGCCTGATACCTATGTCCCTTATGGACAGAGGGAGCCTATACATGCCTGACTGTTAGTGTCCTGTTTGGATACAGGATGTCATTATTCTTTCAGAAAAACTTGTCTAGACTTAGAAAGGTCCCCCAGGTGTTTAGCCTAGTAACAGTCTATGAATGTATGAATCTATGGAAAGCCATTATATTTCCACCTACACTCCAGACACTAATCAACCACCTAAACATAACATTAGTCCTAGCTTTACATCTTTAAAAAAAGAAGGAAAGGTCCTTTAGAGACAAATCTTACATGCATTAAGTAATCCTTAGCTTTAGTAAATTTTAATTAGTTCATGCTGACTGAAAAGTTTAATAAAATGATGGTACTCAAGACTGTAATGACATTTAAATAACACAGTTCCTCAAAGAAGGCCCATTTCTCTACATCCCAAGAGGACCATTACAAGGCTGGCTAATGCCTGGCTCCATATGTCCTTTAAAGAATGGGAAGGCTTTCTCGTATGAAGCTTTGAATGGGGAATCATTACGATGTAGGAAGACTGAAAAGGCATCATAAATTTGGGGGAGAGGTCATTCCAAGTAGGACATTTTTAGCTAGCATGTGATTGTGTCTTTCCATACTCTTGAGAGTATTCTGATAATGTTTAGCACTAATGTTTGTGCACTTAAGAAAAAGAAGACACACATTTTGTAATAGATGGATGATTGAGTGATAATATATCAGCCTCAGAACATTTTGTATCAGAGATTTTAGATGCAGTGAACCTTTCCTGGAAAATGTGTATAACTATTAAGCAGAAAGCCATACTTATTCAGATGCGTATGGCAATATTTTCTGGAGCAGTTGTAGATTCAATTCAAATGTAATTATTTGTCCATAAGGACGCAATTCAAGATATACCAAAATTTATGATGTCTTTTCAGTCTTCATTCATCCTAATGATTCTCCATTCAAAGCTTCATATGAGAAAGCCTTCCCACTTGTTAAAGAACATATGGAGCCAGGCATTAGATCCTTTGGAAACATCAGTTCCAGGTATTCAGGCAACACAGAAAAATCCCTTTGGTGAGCATATCCTGATAACTTCATATCTCAGCTGGAATGCTCATTGACCTCCCAAGTCAACACCACAGCATTATAATAGCCTTGTCATACTATGCATGGGAAGCACATTTCATTACCCTGTCAGTGTGAAATTTACAGTTTCTCTAGAAATGAACCCTCAAATCAGTTAAAAAGACAAGAATAAAAATTCAAAAGCTCAGCCATGAGTTCTGGCCACCATAACTTGTGGCCTTCTGAAGATCATTGCAAATCAAATAATACCAGAGTGATGTGGCGCATAAATAAACAATTGTGCAAAAAGGCATATGAACTGTACAGAGAAATATTCTTGATAAGGCAGTGGGCAATTCAACACAATCTAAATCTTACCGCAATTTATTTTCCGTGTCAGGAAAAAATGCTGGTCAAGTCCCTCAGCAGACACATACTTAAAAATATAAAGGAAAAGACAGACCTCTTCAGTATTCATGTCATTTTTGGAAAATAAATGCGTTCTGCTTTTCCTTGAATCAAGAATAGATGTATACTTGCCCCACTCTCATTAATTCAGGAATTGCCTATGAAAGCAAAGACAGTTATGACTTTGTTTCACACCTACTTCTGCAACCGTCAGCCTCTTCAGCCTGCCTCTAACAATAGTTTTGTTGCCTCAGCAGGAGGGGAATTATTATATCCTAACCTAAAATGTCTGATTCTCAGAATGAATGACAAGTTCCTAATCACAAAATGTTTTGAATTTTTTTTTAGGAATCCTAGACATCCTCGTTGAGCCTAACAGACCTCCTGAAAAGATCATACATTGAATAGCAAAAGAGGTCTCCATGCTCTGAATAAAAGCAAGGCTTAGATCTACAGGGCTCCATATACACAAACTACATGATTACTTAAGTAATTTATTCAAACATAATTTATTTTTTTCTTTAACCAAAGTATATGACCTATTAAAGACCTTTGATATGGTCAGCCATACTAAACTACTAGAGCAAATGTTAGCCTTGGGTCTAGCACCAAACACCCTAAACTGGTTCAAGAGTTATCTCACTGATAGATACCAATCAGTAAAATGGCAATCAGGGCTCTTACCTTTTCTCTCTGTCAGCACTGGCTTCCCACAAGAATCAGTCCTTGGTTCTCTCGTCTTTAATATCCTGACAAATTATCTTCACACTTGCCAACAACATGCTTCTCTCATACAATACGCTGATGACTCAGCATATGTACTTCTGACAACCATACACACCTCAACCAAATTATACATGAATCCCTCACTGCCACTAAAAAGTGGTTACAAAACTCCCAACTCCTGCTTAATCCAAAGTAAACCAAAGTTTTACTTTTCTATCCTAAATCTGTTTCTCATGAAAAACACAACTCTAAAATATACTCCCTAAATAATACCACAATGGAAGTGGTAACCAGTACAAAACTATTAGGCATGACCATAGACGAAAACCTTAAATTTGATTTGCACATACAAAATGCCATCAATGAATGCACCAAAAACTAGGCTTACTTTGCAGAGCTAGAAACTTCCTCATGCCCACATCCAGATACAACCTTACAAATAATTACCTTTTATCTTCTCTTCTTTGTGGACCCCTCCCCATCCTCACTAATCTTCAAATCTCACTTACTCAAAAACTTGACCAATGTTACAATAAAACTGCCAGATTTGCATCAAATTCTCACTGCCGTCCCCACCACCGTCCCCACCACTGCACTGAAGTGAAAATACTTAACTGGCTAGAGCTACCCAGCAGCCTAAATATATTCAGCTAATCACCCCACATAAAATCATCCATTACCCAGCCACCTGCCCAGCCTTAAATTCTATACTACAAAAAACACTCCCCTAAATGGCCCCTACGACCAAATAACCAAGTTCAACTCACGGTTCATAAACCAACTAAATCAGCAGGGCTTTCTCTGTATTCTCACTCCATAGCTAAACTATCCAAACACTAGGCCCACATCTATAAGGACAGACACCTCCCTCAAATCCTTCACGCACTCTCTTAACTATCTAAAAATGTACATGGCTCTGTTCATGTTCTACACCAGGTGAATCAAATAGCTCCTTAATTTGTAACTGTAACAGCATTACACTCCATCTTGCTGTTATATTTTATACAATTGATAATTTCCTGCCTTTTACCTGTACCTTACACTACTATTATCACTACACAATCCTCTAACTTTTCTTTCTCCCTTTTGCTTCTTCCCTATCCATACCCCACACTTTACTAATAAACACATAGGCTCATAGGAAGTTACTAGGCTATTCACCCTGAGGCCCTTACAAGCCTAGCCAAGAATTTAGCCCAGGTTCCACCAAGTCAGCACTCTATGTCATTGTCCATCAGGGATGTAGGCGGAATCCCAGGGATGTATTTTCTGTTCCCCATCCAGTTGTCCAGGTTGTGCTTAAAAAGGTTTAATGAGGTACTCTGCTTTACATGGAGTGGGAGTCTATTCCACAAAAGGGGAGTCTCTGGGACGCAAATCTGTCCTGCCAACAAGTCTTATTGATGTCACAGACCAGGTTGAGGTCTCACATGCGGGTTACTCGAGTAGAGCTTGACTTGCAGATATGCAGCAGTCCCATCAGGACGGGATCTGAGATTGCTTTGTATGCCAGACACATGTCACCTCTGAGGAGTCTGTAGGAGACTGAGTAGAGGGATTAGGGCTTTTAACCTATCTGTATAGATGCTTGAGGCCCTAGATTCTCCAGGTGAGGAATCTCTGTGGTCTCTCCAGCTGCTGCATGTGCTTTGTGAGGTAGATGCCGAAAGGGGCATTGTATTCAATAGTTGTCTTATAAGGGAAGAATACAGGGATCTTATGACCACCTTGTCCGTGGATGAGATACCCTTACCAATGAGGTGGGCCATGTAGAAAGCTTTCCATGCAATGGAGGCAATATGGTGGTCAAAAGTCAGTTTACTGTCAACCTGGATTCCCATGTCCCTCACAACTGATTGCATGCTTAGTGTCTTATTATTAATGTGATAATTTGTGGGGACATCATTCTCCCCAAAAGGGATGATGATGCATTTTTTCACATTCAGTTTGAGGCCATGTTTCTGGCACCCGTCATTTGTTTGGGTGAGACACTCTTGGGGGATATCCACATCACTGCAGTCATCTGCAGACTTGGTCAGCTATAGCCCACTAGATTTGGCCTGCACCTTTGAGAAGTATATCCAGAACAGAAGAGACCCCAAGACTGATCCCTTGGGTACACCACTTGTTATGGGTCTACTACTTGAGACGGCTTCCCCAATTTTAATAGGTGGGTTCTATCAGTCAGCCAGTTTGCTACCCATCTCGTAATATATGGATTGATGCCTAGTTGAGAGAGTTTATCTATTATACCTGAGTGGGAAATAGTATCAAAGGCCTTGGCCAGATCAAGGTAAGTGGTGTGCACCATCTTCCCATCATCTATGGCCTTGGTGACTATCTCAAGAAGTCAACCAAATTTAACAGGCATGACCTCCTCTTGACAAAACCAATCAAGTGTCTGGAGGTTGCCAATGTCCTTGTTAATGAGTTTCATGATAATCTGATCCATGGCCTTGCAGATCAGGATAGTTAGGCTGATGGGTCTATAATTTCCTTGATCGGTGGATGTTCCACCTTTGTGAAAAGGGATGACTGTAACTGTCCTCCACTTGGCTGGGATGAAGCCAATACTTAGGCTTTGGTTGAACAGAGTGCCTAATGGTGCTACAGGTTCCTGCCTGAGTTCATGTAGGATGCAGCCTGGGATGTTATTGGGTCCCATGGATGCTGTATTGTTTGCCTTTGAGAGGGCAGTGATGACTTGCTCCCTAGAGATAAGGGGAGGGGGGGCAGGTACTGGGGATGTCCTATTTTACTGATGGGGAGACAGAGGAGTGAAGTTTTCACTGTACCTGTCTGCCAGCAGGTTGGCTATATCTACAGAGTTTGCGTATGTGGTGTGCTTGACCACTAGTTCTCAGCAGATCTGGGTGCTTCCCTTGAGATTGCGGACATATGTGAAGAAAGCCTTATGATTGTCTTTAGTAGATGTGGCCAGTTTGGACTCGAAGTTTGCTTTGGAGAATTTCACTAGTGCTCTTATTTGCTTGTCCAGGCTAAAGAGAGATTGCTTCCAATTAGACACCTGCTCCTTTTTGGTCCTGGACAGCAACCTTTTCCTTTTATTATAGAATTGTATTGCAGATGTCCACCATACAAGTTTACTCTTCCTTGAGGAGGAGGATTTTGTCCTGTCAGGTATTCTGATTCCATGCAGCTATATAAGTGCTCATACAATACTTTGGTGTAGGTTTGGACATATGTGCCAGTTTTTGTGGAGGTAGAGGTGGCTGTGAAGCTATGTATACCTTCCCTCAGGAAGTTGTAATCAGCTTTGGAGAAGTTTTTTTGTTTGACCCTAGCTCGGGGTGGGGGGAGATCATGACTTTGAAAGTGACTGCTTTGTGGTCACATCTTACTAGGGACAATGACATTGTAGGGATGCTACAGTGGTTACTCATGCTGGTTAATACCAAGTCAAGGATATTATCACCTCGTGTGGGTGTTTCAAACAGCAGGTCCAAGACATTTGAATTAACAAAATCAAGGAATGTCTGGGCATTTGCGTTTTGGCATGAGCATTTCTTCCAGTCTATGGTTGGACAGTTAAAGCAGCCCAGGATCAGGGTAAAGGGTTGAATCTTGATAGAGTCGGAAAGGTCCAGAGAGGTGGAGTGGGAAACATAAGTTTCTATTGCCTACTTTCCCTCTCCTGTAATTCCCCTCATGTCCCAACCCTGTCCTATATGACATGTATACTCAGTACATTGTATCCTGTAACTCCCTCATCTCCCAACGCTGTACTATAAGATATGTATACTAAGTACATGGTATCCTGTAACTCCCTCCTGTCCCAGCCCTGTACTACAAGATATGCATACTAAGTACATTGTATCCTGTAACTCCACCCTCTCCCAACCCTGTAGTATAAGATATGTATACTAAGTACATTGTATCCTGTAACTCCCTCCTCTCCCAACCCTGTACTATAAGATATGTATACTAAGTACATGGTATCCTGTAACTCCCTCCTGTCCCAGCCCTATACTACAAGATATGTATACTAAGTACATTGTATCCTGCAACTCCCTCCTCTCCCAACACTGTAATATAAGATATGTATACTAAGTACATAGTATCCTGTAATTCATCTCCTCTCCCATCCCTGTACTATAAGATATCTATAATAAGTACATTGTATCCAGTAACTTCCCTCCTCTCCCAACCCTGCACTATAAGATATGTATACTAAGTACATTGTATCCTGTAACTCCCCCCCCTCTCCCAACCCTGTAGTATAAGATATGTATACTAAGTACATTGTATCCTGTAACTCCCCTCCTGTCACAACCCTGTACTATAAGATATGTATACTAAATACATTGTATCCTGTAACTCCCTCCTTTCCCAACCTTGTTCTATAATATATGTATACTAAGTACATTGTATCCTGTAACTCCCCTCCTGTCACAACCCTGTACTATAAGATATGTATACTAAGTACATTGTATCCTGTAACTCCCTCCTCTCCCAACCCTGTAGTATAAGATATGTATACTGAGTACATTGTATCCTGTAACTCCTCTCCTGTCACAACCCAGTACTATAAGATATGTATACTAAGTACATTGTATCCTGTAACTCCCCTCCTCTCCCAACGCTGTAGTATAAGGTATGTATACTAAGTACATTGTATCCTGTAACTCCTCCCTCCCAACCCTGTACTATAAGATATGTAAACTGAGTACATTGCATCCTGTAACTCCACTCCTGTCCCGACCCTGCACTATAAGATATGTATACTAAGTACATTGCATTCTGTAACTCCCTCCTCTCCCAACCGTGTAATATAACATATGTATACTAAGTACATTGTATCCTATAACTCCCCTCCAGTCCCAACCCTGTACTATAACATATGTATTCTAAGGACATTGTATCCTGTAACTCCCTCCTCTCCCAACCCTGTACTATAAGATATGTATACTAAGTACATTGTATCCTGTAATTCATCTCCTCTCCCAACCCTGTACTATAAGATATCTATACTAAGTACATTGTATCCAGTAACTTCCCTCCTCTCCCAACCCTGTACTATAAGGTATGTATACTAAGTACATTGTATCCTGTAACTCCCTCCTGTCATAACCCTGTACTATAAGATATGTATACTAAGTACATTGCATCCTGTAACTCCCCCCTCTCCCAACCTTGTAGTATAAGATATGTATACTGAGTACATTGTATCCTGTAACTCCCTCCTCTCCCAACCCTGTACTACAAGATATGTATACTAAGTACATTGTATCCTGCAACTCCCCTCCTGTCACAACCTAGTACTGTAAGACATGTATACTAAGTACATTGTATCCTGTAACACCCCCCTCTCCCAACCCTGTAGTATAAGATATGTATACTAAGTACATTGTATCCTGTAACTCCCCCCACTCTCCCAACCCTGTACTATAAGATATGTATACTAAGTACATTGTATCGTGTAACTCCCCTCCTGTCACAACCCTGTACTATAAGGTATGTATACTGAGTACATTGTATCCTGTAACTCCCCTCCTGTCCCAACCCTGTACTATAAGATATGTATACTAAGTACATTGTATCCTGTAACTCCCTCCTCTCCCAACCCTCTACTATAAGATATGTATACTAAGTACATTGTATCCTGTAATTCCCCTACTCTTCCAACCCTGTACTATAAGGTATGTATACTGAGTACATTGTATCCTGTAACTCCCCTCCTGTCTTAACCCTGTACTATAAGATATGTACACTAAATACATTGTATCCTGTAACTCCTCTGCTGTCTTAACCCTGTACTATAAGATATGTATACTACGTACATAGTATCCTGTAACTCCCTTCTCTCTCAACCCTGTACTATAAGATATGTATACTAAGTACATGGTATCCTGTAACTCCCTCCTGTCCCAGCCCTGTACTACAAGATATGTATACTAAGTACATTGTATCCTGTAACTCCCCTCCTGCCTTAACCCTGTACTATAAGATATGTACACTACATACATTGTATCCTGTAACTCCCCTCCTGTCACAACCCTGTACTATAAGATATGTATACTAAGTACACTGTATCCAGTAACTTCCCCCCTCTCCCAACCCTGTAGTATAAGATATGTATACTAAGTACATTGTATCCTGTAACCCCCCAACCCTGTAGTATAAGATATGTATACTAAGTACATTGTATCCTGTAACTCCTCTCCTGTCTTAACCCTGTACTATAAGATATGTATACTAAGTACATTGTATCCTGTAACTCCCTCCTCTCCCAACCCTGTACTATAAGATATGTATACTAAGTGCATGGTATCCTGTAACTCCCTCCTGTCCCAGCCCTGTACTACAAGATATGTATACTAAGTACACTGTATCCTGTAACTCCCTCTTCTCCCAACTCTGTACTATAAGATATGTATACTAAGTACATTGTATTCAGTAACTTCCCTCCTCTCCCAACCCTGTACTATAATGTATGTATACTAAGTACATTGTATCCTGTAACTCCCTCCTCTCCCAACCCTGTACTATAAGATATGTATACTAAGTACAATGTATCCTGTAATTCCCCCCTCTCCCAACCCTGTAGTATAAGATATGCATATTGAGTACATTGTATCCTGTAACTCCTCTCCTGTCACAACCCTGTACTATAACATATGTATACTAAGTACATTGTATCCTGTAACTCCCTCCTCTCCCAACCCTGTAGTATAAGATATGTATACTAAGTACATTGTATCCTGTAACTCCCTCCTCTCCCAACCCTGGACTATAAGATATGTATACTAAGTACATTGTATCCTGTAAGTCCCTTCCTGCACCAGCCCTGTACTATAAGATATGTATACTGAGTACATTGTATCCTTTAACTCCTCTCCTATCACAACCCTGTACTATAACATATGTATACTAAGTACATTGTATCCTGTAACTCCCTCCTCTCCCAACCCTGTAGTATAAGATATGTATACTAAGTACATTGTATCCTGCAACTCCCCTCCTCTTCCAACCCTGTACTATAAGGTATGTATACTGAGTACATTGTATCCTGTAACTCCCTCCTCTGCCAACCGTGTATTATAAGATATATATACTAAGTACATTGTATACTGTAACTCCCCTCCTGCCCCAGCCCTGGA
>NC_056751.1:762931461-762950766 GCF_019279795.1 Protopterus annectens
ATTTGCATGCTGCATGGTATACGAATATATAAAGTATACAATGCTTGTTTTTCATTCAGTGACATTTTTACTGAGAGTGCATCAGTATCATCATCTGTCTAGCTGTGTTATAATAAGAATTGAAATAGCTCTGAAAGAATTAACTGTTTGGTAAGAATTTGTTGTGAGACAAATAAAGTATAACAAATACAGTAGTACGGAGTTTGTCTGGTCACTTTTGAACATTTTCTACAGTGGCATTTTCTTCAATGAGTCCCAAACCATGACTCTACTGATTTTTGTTGTATTATTAATTTCAAGAAATAATTGTAGTTCTGACAACATCCAGGGTCTGAATTCTTTAATTTTCATGATTTATGATGGAATTCTAGTTGAGAAGATTATAGGTTTAAACTCTATTTGGAGCTTCATTATCAGAGAGTCGTGATCTCAGAAGGGGCATGGAACTGTTGACAGGTTGAGGATTTTTGTTTGTAAATCTTGAACTACGAATAATTTGTCTATTCTGGTTTGTGTTCTAAATCTATGGTCTTTATTGGAAAATAATAAGGATTTATCATCTTTTACTTTAAAAGTGTCTATTAAATGAAATGAATCAATCCATCTTTTTAAGGATTTTGAAATAGTTGCTATGCAAAAAGACTTCTTGGTGGTTTCAGAAGCTTCTAAGGTACAATTAAAGTCTCCTCCCAGTATATGATTTCCTTTATAATTGTTGGAAATAAAATCTAGGTGTTTTTTAACCGTTCCTGCTCCAATTCCTGGGAACCAATATAGATTAGCTAAGGTCTATATACTGTTATTAAATTTAATTATAACAAATGCTAATAGACCTTCTTTGTCTTCATATTTATAAATAACTTTTGGAGTGATTATGTTTTTCTTCCAGAGAATTGATACTCCTTTTGTCTTTGTTCTATAGGAGGATTGAGCTAAGACTGTATAGTCCTTAGGGTTCCAAATAAATCTGTCATTAGTCTTAAAATGCATTTCCTGGAGAAATACTACTTGTGCCTTATTTAGATTTAAATATTTTAGTAAGTTTGATATTTTATTTGCATTATTTAAGCCATTAGTATTTAATCATAAGAATGTTAAATCCATTTCAAATTATTGTTGGAAGAAACATTTTGCATTTTTTTTTATTTTGATTATAGTAGTTATACCATATTCTCTAATAACATTGAATGTTATTTTTATGTATGTAAACTTGGGAGTATAATTTAATGTCCTTTCTTCTTTAAATACAAGTAGGGTAAAATTCTGGTCAGGCTTTAAAAAAGTACTTCTATAAAACATTCATTCTAAAGTATTAAATACAAGTAAATATGAATTTCCCATTAAACATGGAATGAAAGTTATTCCTAATCCAATAGATAAATATAGATCTATTGGATTATCACTCATATCATACCTTTAACCAGCAAAATTAACTGAGCTCCATATGTTAAATTATTATATGGAGAATTTTCTTAAAAGAGATATGCAATTCTATATTATTCTGTTATTGTTCCATAGTATTTTATATATCAGGATGGAATGTTAGTAGTGTAAACAATTATTATGTTGACTTAGAAAATATCCAATATTTAGTTACCCTTAGATCCCAAACATGTCAGATGTGTCATTTTGGATAAATTAAATGCAGCAGAGAAGCATACACTAAATAAGCCAACAACAAATAGATTATTACTAAAATAATTTGACTAAAAGGACTCTGCAGGAGACAATGAGTGATTACCAATGAAATATGAATTTACTGTAGGTGTACTGTCTTACTTTTCCACTCTTCAGCTCACCAACTTCAACTTATACTTATGAAAATACATAGCTTATCAGTGGTATCCTGACTCTGAGTAGAGACGCCTTACATTCTAGTGTGCAGTTTGTTTGTTTGTGTCTTTCGGCTTTTCCCGTTTAGGGGTCGCCACAGCAGAACTTCGGTCCACTAATGATTAGCAGTAGAGTTTTACGTGCTGGCTTGCCGGGCCTAACGCACAACCTTCAACGAAGGAACGCCCGTTCACGCATGTCGCCACACAGAAGACGCTCTAACTGAGAATCGAACGGGCAACGTCTAACTGTGAGGCGACCAGTGCTTTTACATATTTATAGATTTACAAAGCAGAGTCTAAGAATGAACTATGATCACCCTGACAATTCCCATCCTACATAGGGCACCTCCTGCTTCCAGAATGGGTAATCACATCAGGTCTAGAATGAATGTGAAGGTACCTATATGGTAATCAAGACTTACCTTAGGTAAGTATTAATCAAATAGTGCAAAAACATGCACCAAAACCCAGCGGTAGTGCGAAATTAGGGCTAAAAGTTTTGCTGTACTCAAAAGTTGTAGTGAGCAATAACCAGCTCAAAGCAGTAATCCAAAACACATGATTTATTAGGAATGAACCAGACGTACACACAGTAGGCTTCACGTTTCGTCAAAAACTTCATCAGAATAATGAACAGTCATCTACAAAGCAATTAAATAGTCCAATTAAAGTTCAAATGCACCAATAGTAGTCACTATATCATGAATTAATAAATAGCTACAGAGCACATAAAATCTACTAAAAATTGACAAAACGTTATGAGACCTAATAAAACAATATAATGTTAAAAGTGTGATTTTTTAACATATAAATTAATAGACTAAAAGTCCATATTCAAACATAAATACAATGGATGTTAAAACAAATAAAAAATGTATAAACATTATATGCACTTCATATTGTATTATCTATGGTCTTTTAATGCCCTCTAGTGGAGGAAAATGATATTTTCCAAAATTTAAGAATTAAAAGCTTAAAACAATAATAGCAGCAAGTAGTGAAATATGCTTAAAGTTACACATTATAATTTAAAGTTTAGCAGATCTCATTTTCAAAACAGGAGCCAAACTAATCATGTCATTTAAGCCTGGGAATTTATTAGACTCTAAAACAATTTGCCAATATAATTCCCTGTAAGCAACCAAGGTCTCCCAACAACCACCCCTAGGATCTAAAGGGACCACCTCTAATACAAAAAAATTGAGGAATGCTCCATCACAAGTAAGAGTGTGCTTGTACAATGAATTAGTGTCACGTTTAGTCCTGATGTCATAAAGGTGCTCGTATATTCTCTGTTTGATTTTTCTCTCACTTTTGCCAACATAGAAAGCTTCACATCTCCCACATAAGGATGTAAATAATACCATTGGTGTTGCAATTGGCAAAGGAACCTAGAGTTAATGTCCTATTACGAGCTACCAGGAAACAAGTACAACCAGTAATCAAATTCTTACAATAAGAACAGGCCCCATATCTAAAAAGTCCATGTTTCTTCTTTCTATTCTCTTCAAAACGCTTAGTCTTGCTGGCTTTTTCGAGTAGACCTTTAATGTTACAACCCCTTTTGTAGATGTATTTTATATCCTTGTCAAAAATATATCTCAAATCGGACACCTTTGCAAAGTTGTTCCATTCTCTATCAAAAATCTTTCTCACCCTACCAGCCTGTCCATCATATGTTGTAATAAAGCCTGAGAAGTCACCGTTGTTGGGGGTATTATTAGTGGTCATAGTGTTGAACACTTTAAATTTCTTACCCAATATAGGTGCAAATCTACCTTGTCTTCCTTCAGCAACAACATGAAATATCTCATCTATCATATCAGTAGGGTAACCCCTGTCCAAAAACATGGACCTCAAATAGTCACATTCATTGATGAACAAGGTGTCATCAGATGTCATTCTACATATTCTAACTGCTTGTCCTTTTAAGACACTTCTTTTTTGGTAAAATGGGTGAGAACTTAAAAAATGTAAGTATGTATTTGAGAAAGTTTTCTTCCTATACACACTAGACACAAAGGAATCACCACTTTTTTCCAAGTGTACATCCAAATAATTCACTTTAGTGGTGTTAAAATATTTGGTGAACTGAAGAAAGGTCGTAGTACTGTTTAAATATTCTACAAAATATCGAACTCTTCCAGGGTGCCCTTCCAAAGAAAACACAAGTCGTCCAAAACCTAATATATAATGTCCACATGTTCTCAAACCTAGGTATCAGGACGTATTTGTTCTCCCAATAAGCCATAATAATGTTGAGGTGGGTGCACAATGTGCTCCCATAGCCACGCCCTTTATTTGCTTGTAATATTCTCCCTCAAAGACTAAGAAATTATTTTTCAGTACTATTTCCATTAAAATCAATATAGTTCTAAATTAGTGAGAAATTCTTCTTAGAGGCAGTAACATTTCTTGAACCAGGCTAAACCTGTGTCATGAGGTATACCGTGAATAAATCAACAACATCAAGGGTCCCGAATCCAACTGTCTCCCCATACAAATGAGGCTTTATTTTAGTTAAAAAATGCCAAGAGTCCTTCAATATATTTTCTTTTCATTAACTATATGCTTAATTTTGAAGTCTATATACTTGGCAAGTGGTGCAGTGACTGAGCCTTCAGAAGAGACAATAAGTCTCAGGGTGGATTTGAATAATCCTTATGAACCTTTGGGGATTCCAAATATAGTTGGAATCCTAGGCTTCTCAACATGTAAAATTTAAAAGTCTTAAGATCAATCAAACCTTCAAGCACTAAATCATTGAGTGCTGCCTGAATTTCTTATATGACGTTGATCTCATTTATAGAAATGACACTATATTTACTAGTGTCATTTAATGAATTTAACATTTTTCCTTCATACATATTACGGTCCATAAAAACAACGCCCCCTCCCTTGTCAGGTTTCATAACCCGTACTTCACCATCATTACTCAAGGTTTCTAATATATCCTCTTCATCATTAGTGAGGTTGAAATGTATATAGTCTTTCTTCAAACCATTTCTCAATTCTCTTTCTAATGATAACTCAAAATTCTTGAGTTGAGGGTGCAATGGGGGGGGTTGAAATGACTCTTACGTACCAATTCATTTGTTTCAGTTGTTGTTTGCTTCCCATTAAAAAATAATTCCAAGTTTTTCTTCCTGATAAACAACTTAACATCAACAAGTAACTTAAAAATGTTAGTTTTACGTTGTGGGACAAAACCAAAACCTTTAGAAAACAGGCCAAAATGGGACTTAGTGATAGTAATATGTGAATAATTGAAGATATTGAAATTTTTGTAGGTGAATTTGTGTCCTTCAATTTTAAAGTGATCTACTGGTCCACTTATCTGCCCTTCCATGTAAAGTGTTCCCCCTTCCCCCTGTAGTTTTTTGAATTATAATTAACAGGGTTTTTAACCATCAGTCTCTCAGACCTACGCAGTGGGGGAAATTCTTCATTGTCCACTTCATTTACATTGTGTAAATCTAAATCCTGACCAGGAAGACCATCATTAACTCTGTAAGAATTGTTGGGCATCTGCCTGCCCCAAGACCTAGGCTTTGGGTAGTGTGTATAAGTTTTATACTCATGTAGATCTCTATCAATTTTAGAAAATTTTCTATTCTGCACTTCAACACAATGCTACTCAACATCTTTTAATAAATTCTTATAATGGCCTCTCTGTTCTTCAATGGAAAACATAAGATCATTTACCACAGCTTTGTTCTCTTCATCAATAGTGTTATACAATTTCTCCATTTCATGTTCATTGTTCAAAATAATAGCACGCATAATGGAAAAGCCACATTCATCAAATATTTGTACCAGATTTTTATGAAAGTCTGTTCCTTCAAAAACATTGTTGGGGTATTTACTAACTCTTAACCCCTTAGGAACAATCTTTAAACTAATACAATGTTTTAAATAGGCATTGTCCATCTCTAACATTTTGTATTTGTTGAGATAAAAATGTAAGTCATCAAGCAATTGTTTGTACGAACCATGTCCTTTTTTAGAAGCATTAGCATTAAGAAAATCAAACTTCGTGTTTACCACGTCTTTAAACAACTGTTCAGTACCTTTTGGTAGTCCAAGTGCATCCACCGAGTCATTGTGTCCAGTGTTAGCTCGAGGTAAACGAGCAGTACGTCTCTCTTTAGCGTTGTCAAAAGAAAAATGTGGCAATTCATGCAAGATATCCAAACCAGAGCTGGCGCTCACATTGACACGGTTATCGGAAAGTTCTTGTACCCTTGGCGTCCCTTCATTCGAAGCTGACCGCCTAAGGGCTTCTTGATTGCCCGGTAAAGAAAGTGTTGTAACAGCCGTTACAATAGACTGACTCAAAGGAGTCAGCAAACACACAAGCTGCGTAAGCTGTCCAATCAGCTTACGCAATTCTCCGGTTTCGTTTTTCTTGCCCTCAATATCCGAAGCACTGTTAGCTGAGAGCTCCATGATAAGAACGTCTAACTGTGAGGCGACCAGTGCTTTTACATATTTATAGATTTACAAAGCAGAGTCTAAGAATGAACTATGATCACCCTGACAATTCCCATCCTACATAGGGCACCTCCTGCTTCCAGAATGGGTAATCACATCAGGTCTAGAATGAATGTGAAGGTACCTATATGGTAATCAAGACTTACCTTAGGTAAGTATTAATCAAATAGTATTTAGAGCATCTTAGAGAGTTCTCAGGGCAGTTAGAATATTCTTAAGCCTCTCCTCCCTTGACCAAAAAACAGAGATTTCCCTTCCCTTTCGTTCCCTTGTTTTAAATCAGTACTAATAAAAGAAATTCAGCAAACATAGGTAAACAGAAATAACATTCAGTAGTCCATCTTGTACATGACTCACAATCTATTAAACAAGTCAATGACTAATATCACTTTAGAAAACATTATAAAGATAAATTAGAAATAATTCCTAGCTCTTTAAATTTTCTGATAAAGCAAAAAGTTAACAATAAGCTATTTTAACTAAACGTATAAAGCATTTCAATTTGTCCTTGCATGTATACATTTCTACTTATATTGTAGTGTCAATAGGTGTCTTTGAAATCTGTACAATACTTCACTTCTTCAAATCATTCCTTTTTCAATTCAGGTTTTGTTTTGTCAAGACGACAACAATATTTCAAGGATACAATTAATATTTAGACTGATGTTTCAAATAAATAACTTGACAGTTGCCAATTGAGTTAGTTTAGAATGTATGGTTAGTGCAAATATAGCATGTTGCAAAAATAATATGGATTTTTTTTGTGTGCTCTAGAGACTGTCATATGCAAGTGACATATACAATGTAGCATATATAGAGTATATAGCTTATGGATTCAGGTTGTTAAAGTAAACGATGCTTATTAATCAGGCAGTTTCATTTAAATTCACAAGTAATTTGGGGACATTTCAGTTGAGTTTCCAGGAATGTATAGTCCAATCTGAGTAATTGGGTCCACTTTTCCTCATAAACATATGTCACAATTCATTAAACAATGCAGAGTCTAACATCTGTCTAATAATCATTATAAAGACAAAGAATAGTAATTTCCTAGCTCTTCAAACTTTCTGATATTGCAAAATGTTGACAGTAAGCTAGTTTAACTGGAAGACTAAAACATTTCAATACTTCCTTGTGAATATATATTTTTACTTTTACTGTAGTGTCAAAAACTGTCTTTAAAATCTATGCATTACATCACTTCTTTCAAGTCATTCATTTTACAGTTCAGATTATATTTTGTCAAAATGTCAATAGGATTTCAAGGGCACATTTAATATTTAAACTGATATTTTAAATGAATAGCTATCAGTTACCAAGTGAGTTTGTACAGAGTGTGAGGTAACTGCAAAGATAACATGTTGCAAAAAGTAATATGTATCTTTTCATGTGAACTAGAGACTGACAATTTCAAGCAACATATAAAATGTAACTTTTACAGTGCTGACAGCTTGTGAAATCAGCATGTTAAACTGAGTAATACTTTTTAATCAAGCAGCTACATTTAAGTACACATGTAGTTTGGGAACATTTCAGTTGTGTTTACAAGGAATATGTAATCCTAGGAGGATAAATCATAAAATATTTACAAATAGTCCTATTATGTATTTATTTTACCTTGCTTAGGTTGTTTTTCATTTTAATAACTAAACAACATTACTTTTTCTTATTATTTGTAATCTGTGAGGCTAAATGCACTTCACAGGTTCACAGTGTCCTTAGAAACTGCAGCAATTGTTTACTGTTGCTGTGGCAACGCAAATAGAATATGAAGAAAGCTTCACTTCTCTTAACCAACAGTACATTTTTCCCTCCATATATATATATATATATATATATATATATATATATATATATATATATAGGTTCATAGGTTCATAGGTTCATACTAGGCTATCTGCCCGAGGGCATTTATAAGCCTAGCCCATTGTTTTGTGGCTTACGCCACCCCTTTAGTTTGGGGAACTATACCCATTATTTTGCTGTGCCTCTGTCGAGCAGTGACACTGAGGTAATTCCTGGGGTATATCTGCGATCTCCCATCCATTGGTCAAGATTTCTCTTGAACAAGGCCAGCGAGGTGCTCTGCCTCACATGTACCGGGATTTTGTTCCACAGCATAGGGAGTCTTTGGGTGATGAATCTATCTCTCCAGCACCCTATTAATAGCCGTGGTCGAGGTTTAAGTCTCCGCCCTTGTGGCTCTGATGGATCTAGATTTTTTTGAGGTGAAGCATATTCATCAAATCTGGGTTTGACATGGCCTTGTATGTTAGGCAAAGGTCACCTCTGAGCAAGCTGTGCGACTGAATAGAGCTGGAGTTCTTTCAGTTGGGCAGCATAGGACAGATTTTTGAGACCCTTTATCCTTTTGGTGAGGAACTTTTGTGGCCTCTCCAGCTGCTGCAAGTGTCGGGTCAGATACATTCGAATGGGGCATTGTACTCAATCATTGGTCTGATGAGTGATGAGTAAAGGGAGACTATGACCTCCCTTGATCTAGATGAGAATCCCTTCATGATAAGGTGGGCAATGTAGAAGGACTTCCTAACTACTTTAGCTACATGGGTGTCGAATGACAGACTACTATCAACCTGGGTCCCCAGGTCCCTGATAACTTCTTCTGTGCTCAGTGGATTGCCACCTATTTGGTAGCTAGGGGTAACCTTGTTTTTCCCGAAGGGTATGACTATGCATTTTTGGCATTTAACTTTAGGCCGTGGCTCTGGCACCAGTTATCCGTTTCTGTGAGACCCTTCTGAAGGATATCTGTGTCAGATGTGTTTTCTACTATGGCCAGTTTGCAGTCATCTGCAAACTTTGTCGCCATAACCCTCCTGTGTTTGCTTGTACTCGGAAAAGTAGATGCCAAACAAGAGTGGGCCCAGGACTGAGCCCTGTGGGACACCACTTGTGACAGGCTTTGAGTCTGACATGGCGCCAGCAACTCTGACCCTGTGGGTTCTGTCACTCAGCCAGTTTGCAACCCATCTTGTGATGTATGGGTTAACATTTAAGCTGATGAGTTTTTCAATGATACCCAGTGGGTATTGTATCGAAGGCCTTAGCCAGATCGAGGTAGGCTGTATGGACTGCCTTTCCCTCATCAATGGCTTTGGTGACTGTTTCAAAAAGTCAACCAAGTTTAAAAGGCATGATCTGCCTTTGACAAAGCCAAACTGGGTTGGATCCAAAGTCTGCAAATTCCCTATGTCTTTATTTATGAGGTCCATTATGATCCTCTCCATGGCTTTGCAGATAAGGCTTGTCAAGCTAATGGGCGGTAATTTCCAGGGTCTGTGGAGGCACCGCCTTTGTGAAGTGGGACCACAGTTGCAGTGCGCCACTCCTGGAGTGCGTTATCCAGAGGTAAGACTTTGATTAAACAGCTGTCCTAGCTGTGGGTTTAATTCCTCATTGAGTTAAGTGGAGCACACAGCCGGGGACACCATCGGGTCCCATGGATGCTGTGTTTTGCTTTGGAGAGAGCAGTTCTCACTTGGGCTGGAGATGTTTGGGGGCTGCACTCATTTGGTATAGATATCTCTCCTTTTGGGAGGGGGAGAAGTTTGCACTGAACCTGTCAGCCAGTATGTTGGCAATGTCTGTAGGATCAGTAATCTTCACATCATTTTGAACTAGTTCTGAGCATATCTGGGAGTTTCCTCCTGGGTTTCTAACATAGCTAAAGAAGGCCTTATGATTGTCTTTTGAGTCTTTAGCTATTTTTCTTGAAATTTGCTTTGGATGATTTTATGAGAGCTCTTAGTTTTACTTATAGTGATCAAGGGTGTCTTACCTTTAAGGATTTTGCTCTATCTTGTAGTAGCTTCCTCCTTTTGTTGTAGAGTTTGTTTATGGCTGGGGTCCACCAGACTGGACGCTTGCCTTTGGTACAAAGAGTCTTTGTTTTGCTTGGGATTGCCTTATCCATGCAGTCCTGCAGGTGCTGGTAGAAGGCGTTTGTAAGTGATTCAGCGGCTTGAGTATTGTTTTCCATGGCTCGGGGGCCTGAAAGGAGACCACACTAGTCTTTAGAAGTGTGAAGTCGGCTTTTGAGAAGTTCTTTACTGTGGTCTTTTTATTTCAGGTGGGGGTGGGATGAGGACCTCCAGAGATTAGTTTGTGATCTGATCTCACCAGTGAGGGGTATACTTCGGTGTTGAACATTGTGCTCCCATGTTCGTGATGATGAGATCAAGTATGTTATCTCCTCTTGTGGGGATGGTGACTAGTTGTTCCATGGCATTTGAGTTTATGAATTCCAGGAACTTTTGGGCTAGGGTGTTTGGGCTTGAGTAGTGTTCCCAGTCTATATTAGGGTAATTGAAGTCACCTAGTATGATGGTGTTTGGTGATACATTTATCCCCTCTAGTGTTTTCAGGAAGGCCATGTGAGTTTCCTGAGTTTGTGAGGGTGGCCTGTAACATGCTACAATTTGCAGAGCAGTCTTGCCTATGGTTAATTGCACCTGGATGGTCTCCGATGCATGATGCGTTGGCACCAGTCTTGAGGTGTGGGTGTCCTTGATGAATATGGATACCCCTCCTTTCTTGGTATTGTCCGGATTTTGGGGCGGAACGCATGATATGAGGTAAAACCTGATAGCGCTGGGGTGCTCTCAGGAGCCTTGAACCAGGTTTCTGTCACAGCACAGACATCGATGTTCTCCATACTGAGGAGGGCCTCGAAAAGTGCATTTTGAGATTTAGACTTCTGGCATTGAGCAGCATTACCCTTAGTTTTTTCCTTTTTTGTGTTCTAGGGTGGTAGGTTTAGAATTTGAGCCTTGCCTAAAAAGGCACTATGGGGGATTGGCAAGAGCCTTTGCCAATATCCGGAATCCCAGGGTGACAGGTGCAAGCCGTCCCTTGAAGCAGCGTGGCTTGTCCAGCATGTCATCCCAGGCAGACAGATACTGGATCCCCTTTGAATGACACCAGTGTTTAAGCCAATTGTTAAAGCTGATCATCTTATCTCTGTATTGTGGCATCATTCTTGGTGAAGGTAGGATACTGCTCATGGTCAGGGTCATACCTGCCTGGGCTACATAATCAGAGAGCTCCTCAATGTCTCTTTTCATGTAGTCAAGGAGGTGCGTCTCAGGTCGTTTACACCAGCGTGGACAATGACTGAGTCATATTGTACCTGCTGTTGAGAGACCTGAGTGCTTGCGTTATGTGGCGGATTCTAGCGCCAGACAGGCAGCTTACTGTGACCTTCTCCTTACTCAGTCTGGTGAGCGGGACATCAGTGTGTCTGACTATGGAGTCACCAATGACTAGTGTGTCTGGCATTGTGTTTGGCCTTAGGGCTGTGACTGTTTGACACTCTGACTGTGAGGTCTATGTGTTCTTGGTGTTGTGTTCTGAGGTGGTGGTTGTTTGGGTGTCTGCTTTGGTGGCCTCTGCTGTTTTGGTAGATTTTTGATCAGAGCCTCCAGTATGTCTTTGTGTGTTTATGTGTATGATTTGAGGTTGTAATGGTATTATGTGAGACTGGGTCTATAGTGTGTGTGGTAACCTTCTCCTCCTGACTGGTCTTGCCAGTCCTATGTTGAGAGAGCTCAGCCTCCAGTTTGGCCGTATAGTTGCATCTCTCGCATGTATTTGTGTTTTGTGGGAGGAGGAAAGGGTTGTCTGTGTACATGAGGCAATTGAAACATTGCCTCAATATTAGGTTCACCAGCTGAGCAGGAGAGGACACTAGCAACTGATCCTCGACATGCTAGAAGGGTAGAGCGAAAAACTTTAAAAAGATTCGGGGGACGTGGGTGACCGAGAAATGGGGTTGCCTTTTGGGGTGCTATCTATGACAAGAGTGCCGTATCAAAGGTAATAAGTACTGTAGGAGCAAGTGCTAGGTTTAATAGATAGAGAATAGTCTACTTGGAGTCAAGTAGAGTTGATCTTTTAGTTATAGGATACGCTGATTTGATCAGTAGTATAGTTCGAGGAAGGTAGTTTAAGGGAAAATTTGAAGAGTGGACTTTAGAGTAGCCGAATAGTTTAAACCTGCTTAACGCACTGCCCTAGTGTGCAACAGTGGCAGCTCCGCTAAATCAGCTAATCGCGTTAGCATTTATACCAGGGGGCTGGAAAAAGCTAGAAACTGGCCCAAACGACCAATAAACTACTAGTTACTGGCTGAAACCTCACAAAACTGGACAAAAGGCAGCTCAATGCTTCCCACTCCCACTGGTAAGCAAGGTAGCTTCCCTTCCCCAAATAAGGCAAGGAAACAGTACACAGGAACTACAACCAAAGCCCAGGAATCAGCAACTCTGAAACTGGACTAAACTAGTAAAAGCAGGAAAGCAAGTAGCTTCCCTTCCCCAAATAAGGCAAGGAAACAGTACACAGGAACTACAACCAAAGCCCAGGAATCAGCAACTCTGAAACTGGACTAAACTAGTAAAACAGGAAAAACAAGAGATATTTTTCTTTTTTTTTTTTCACAAAACAGGCAGAAACAGGTACAACAAACACTTATAAATGCTATGAATCAGCTACTACAGCTTACACAGAAGAATTTGCTACAAATACAGTCAAATAGTAACAAACAAGGATTCCAAGTGCAATATTAAGTTAAATGCAGTAAAAACAGCTTCAATGTAACAGAAAGGCAGGCGAAATACAGTTTCTAGGTATTCAGATGTGGAAAGCAACAAAAAATATACTTAGTATCAAGAAAAGTAAACATTCAGCTCTCTGCAGCCTGGATTACTCTGCTGGCCCACGTGGAGTCTGTGCTGAGTAGGTACAAGCTGAACGTTTTATACCAGGGGGCTGGAAAAAGCTAGAAACTGGCCCAAAACGACCAATAAACTACTAGTTACTGGCTGAAACCTCACAAAACTGGACAAAAGGCAGCTCAATGCTTCCCACTCCCACTGGTAAGCAAGGTAGCTTCCCTTCCCACAAATAAGGCAAGGAAACAGTACACAGGAACTACAACCAAAGCCAGGAATCAGCAACTCTGAAACTGGACTAAACTAGTAAAGCAGGAAAGCAAGGTAGCTTCCCTTCCCCCAAATAAGGCAAGGAAACAGTACACAGGAACTACAACCAAAGCCCAGGAATCAGCAACTCTGAAACTGGACTAAACTAGTAAAACAGGAAAAACAAGAGATATTTTTTTCTTTTTTTTCTTTTTTTTCACAAAACAGGCAGAAACAGGTACAGCAAACACTTATAAATGCTATGAATCAGCTACTACAGCTTACACAGAAGAATTTGCTACAAATACAGTCAAATAGTAACAAACAAGGATTCCAAGTGCAATATTAAGTTAAATGCAGTAAAAACAGCTTCAATGTAACAGAAAGGCAGGCGAAATACAGTTGCTAGGTGTTCAGATGTGGAAAGCAACAAAAAATATACTTAGTATCAAGAAAAGTCGCTTATTCAGCTCCTGCAGCCACCTATGGATTACTCTGCTGGCCCACGTGGAGTCTGTGCTGAGTAGGTACAAGCTGAAAGTTTTATACCAGGGGGCTGGAAAAAGCTAGAAACTGGCCCAAAACGACCAATAAACTACTAGTTACTGGCTGAAACCTCACAAAACTGGACAAAAGGCAGCTCAATGCTTCCCACTCCCACTGGTAAGCAAGGTAGCTTCCCTTCCCCCAAATAAGGCAAGGAAACAGTACACAGGAACTACAACCAAAGCCCAGGAATCAGCAACTCTGAAACTGGACTAAACTAGTAAAGCAGGAAAGCAAAGTAGCTTCCCTTCCCCCAAATAAGGCAAGGAGCAGTACACAGGAACTACAACCAAAGCCCAGGAATCAGCAACTCTGAAACTGGACTAAACTAGTAAACAGGAAGAACAAGAGATGTTTTTTTTCTTTTTTTCTTTTTTTTTTTTCACAAAACAGGCAGAAACAGGTACAGCAAACACTTATAAATGCTATGAATCAGCTACTACAGCTTACACAGAAGAATTTGCTACAAATACAGTCAAATAGTAACAAACAAAGGATTCCAAGTGCAATATTAAGTTAAATGCAGTAAAAACAGCTTCAATGTAACAGAAAGGCAATTTAATAATTAGTATAGTAAATTCAAAAACAGAAAAAGCTTTTCAGAAATCGCTTTAGTTCTGCACTGGTAGTCTGCGGCTGGAGTTGTAAGTTTATACCAAGTTTTGGTACAGCTGAAATGTTTTGCCCAAAATTTTTGCTACTATTACTGGTTTAAGCCACTACAATACACTGGTGCAATTTCCATTCCCAATTAAGAAGGTAGCTTTCAAAAACAAGAAACGACAAGAACAAACTAAACGGAATAGAACTCGAAACTGGTTAAAAGAAAAAGAAGAGGAGCTCCTTAAATAGGAAAAACTTAAATGGACTAAACTTAAAGCAGGAAAAGATATCTAAACAGTTGGAACAAAGTATCTTTTTATTTTTTTAAAAAGCCTCAGGCTAGAAAAGGAAAATTATAAACAACCCAATAAAAAAAAAAATTTGAAAATAATAAATGAATAAATTTAATTGACATAAAGATAAAAAAGGTTTAAGATAATGAGGGTTTATACTGTTATGAAGGTGTATTTTTGGGCCCTTTTCCGGGTTTTATTTGCGGGTTTTGGTTTTTTTTTAAAAATTGGAAATAAATTTATACAAAATAATAGGGGGGGCCCCAGGAAAAAGAAAATTTTAACTCCATTAAAAAAGGAGCCCCCCAAAAAGGAAGAAGAAGTCCCCAAGGGGCAAAGGAACAGCCAAAATAAAAAAATTTAAACAGAAAAATTTTAAATTTAAAAGGCCCCAAATTTGTTCGTTTGAACTCAATTTTTTAACAAAGACTAAATCTTCCACTTCACGTTAAGAAGTTTTTATTCCGAAAAATTAAAATATGTACAAACAAGCTGGTTTTTAGAAATTTAAATATTTTAAGGGGTAGACCCCTAAATGGGGCCCGAAGGTTTACACTTCGGGTTTGCAACTCAATACAAACTTCAATTTAAATTCCTTTTTTAAAAAGGAAAACATAAAACAACTAAAAATTTTAAAAAATTTAAATTACAAATTAAAATTTAAAAGTAAAAAATTCAAGTAAATAAAAAATTAAATTAATTTTTAATTGGAAAATATTAAAGGTTAGAGTAATTTTATTATATTTTTTTTTTTTAAAAAGAATTCCTTTTAGAATAACGTACATTAAAAAATTAGAGAAAGAAATTTTAAAACGTTGACAAAAATAATTAAATTTTAATACTAATTACCCAAAGGTAAAAAAAAGTCTTATGTTTTTATACCCAAAGGTACTTATTTAAAACCTTTGGGGTTTAAGTAAAACTTTCAAAATGGATTCGTTTATTTTAACTGGAAATTTTAAAAGGATTTCAAAAATAACCAAAAGTAAGGGGGCCGGAAAAGGAAAATTTAAAAATTGGCAGTAATTCCAGAAAGGAAGAAAGGGGTTCCATTAAATGTACCAGGGCAGAACTGGAAAAAAAATTTTCAAATTTGAACCCAGTTAAACTTTTAAGGACATGCTTTATAACAAAAAAAGGAAATTTTAAAAAGGGGAAATTTGAAACCTTAAAATGTAAAGTAACGGAAAGGGATTGTATCCAAAAATATTTAAAATTAAGAAAAATAAGAACATAAATGTAAAGGGGCCTGAGTTGCCGGAATGCCAAAGCAAAAATAAAACAGGTGAAGAAACGGAAACCAAACGGGTTTTTGTAGAAAACCCAAATAAGAAGAAAATTTAAAAAGAAAAAAGATTAAAAAGGAAGGGGAAAGCAAAAAAAATTTGGATCCAAGGAAAGAAAACCCTTTACCAGGGACTGGCAAAACTTTAACAAACAAAATGGACTAGTACAGAAAAATTGAATGAAAAGGAAGATTGAATCCTTTAAAAAGTTTTAAAAAAGGGGAATTTTAAAACAAAAAAAAACCCCATTGCATAAACCTGGCAGAGTTTAAATCCAAGTAGTACCCCTTCCCAATGAAAGGGGAGGTAAAAACCCTTAGGGAGTTGAATTAAAGGGAAAATATACAAAAAAAGCTAAAATTACTTTTTTTTTCAAAAAAAAATTTTTTTTCCTTTTTAAAGGCCAACCCAAAACAAAAATTTTAAAATGCAAAATCCCAAAAAATTTTAAAATAAAAGTAAAAAAAAAAATTAATTTTAAAGAAACAAAAAAGGGAAAAAGGGGGAAAAAGAAAAAAAATATTAAAAAGGGAAAAACCAAAAAATTTTAAAAAAACCCTTTTAGGGTTGCTTTAAAAAGGGGGTTTTTAAAAGGGGCGGAAAGTAAAGGGGGGAAAAACAAAATTTTTCCCCCAAAAAAAATCAAAACCAACCCCCAAAAAAAGGAAAAACCCCCCAAATGGAAAAAACCCCAAAAATAAAAGGGGAAAAGAAAGGCCCAAAAAAGGGAAAGCCCCTAAATAAAAAAAACAAAAAAAAACCCCAAAAAAACCAAAAATCAAAAACAAAAAAAGAATCCCTTTTTTTTAAAAAAACAAAAACAAAAAATTTTTTTTTAAAGGGGAAAATAAAAAGAAACACAAAATTTAAAACCCAAAAAACAAAAAGGAAAATTTCAATAATAAATTAAAAAAAGTTTTAAAAAAAGGAAAAACCCAAAAAAGGGGGAAAAAAAAAAACAAAAAAAAAAAACCCTTTTCGGGGGGAAAAAACTTGCGGGTATTTTTGGAAAAATTTTAAAGGTTTTTAAAAAGAAAAGGGGGGGGAAAAAGAAAAACCCCCCCCCCAAAAAAAAAATTTTAAAAAAGGGCCCCCCAAAAAAGGAAAAGGGGGGTTTCCCAAAGGAAAAAAAGGGTTCCCCAAAAAAAAACCCCGGGAATAAACCCGGAATGGGCCTAAATTTAAAAAAGGGGAAACGGGGGAAAAACCCCCCAAAAAAAAAAACCCAGGAAAAAACCCAAATAAAAAATTTTAAAAAAAAAATTAAGGGGGCCTTTTTTTTTTTTTTTTTTTTAAAAAAAAAAAAGGGCAAAACTTTAAAAAATTTTTTAACCAGGGAAAAAAAAAGGGGAAAAAAAAACAAAAAAAAAAAATTATAAAAAAAGTTAAAAAAAAAGGGGAAAATTAAAAAAAAAAAAAAAAAAAAACAAAAATTTTTTTTAACCCCCGTTTTTTTGGGAAATTTTTTTTGGGGGGGGGGGGTTTTTTTAAAGGGGGGCGGAAAAATTTAAAAAAAAAAAAAAGGGGGCCCCCAAAAAACAAAAACCCCCCCCCAAAACTAAAAAAAGGGGGGTTTTTCCCCAAAAAAAAAGGGGGCCCCCCCCCCAAAAAAAAGGAAAAAGAAAAAAAAAAAAAAAAAAAATTTTGAAAAATAAAAAAAAAGGAATTTCCCCCCGGGGGGGAAAAAAACCCTTAAAGGAACTAAAAAAACCCAGGAAAAAAAATTTTTTTTTTTTTTTTAAAAAAAAAAAAAATTTTTTTTTTTTTCACAAAAACAGAAACAGGTGCAAACACTTATAAATGCTATGAATCAGCTACTACACAAAGAAAAATTTTTACAAATACAGTCAAATAGTAACAAAAAAAGGTGAAAAAAGGAAAAAAAAAATTAATGTAACAAAAAGGGAAAAATACATTTTGGGGTATTCAGTTTAAAAAAAAAAATATATTGTATCAAGAAAAGTTTATTCAGCTCTCTGCAGCCTGGATTACTCGGGGCCCAGGGGGTCTGTGCAAGGGGAAAGTTTTTAAAAAAAAGAAAAGGGAAAACGAAAAAAATTTGTTACCTCCCCCCTGGACAAACCTAAATTTTACTCCCACTGGTGGGGTAGCTTCCCCAAATAAGGCAAAAACAAAAAGGAACTAAAACCCAAAAGCCAGGAATCAGCAAAAACTGGACTAAACTAGTAAAGCAGGAAAGAAATAGTTTCCCCCCAAAAGGCAAGGCAGTACACAGGAAAAAAAAAAATCAGCAAGAAACTGGACTAAACTAGTAAAGCAGGAAAAACAAGAGATATTTTTCTTTTTTTTTTTAAAACAGGCAGAAACAGGTACAGCAAACACTTTTTGCTAGCCTCACAGAAAAAAAATTTGCTACAAATACAGTCAAATAGTAACAAACAAGGATTCCAAGTGCAATATTAATTTAAAATGCAGTAAAAACAGCTTCAATGTAACAGAAAGGCAGGCGAAATACAGTTGCTAGGTATTCAGATGTGGAAAGCAACAAAAAATATACTTAGTATCAAGAAAAGTCGCTTATTCAGCTCTCTGCAGCCTGGATTACTCTGCTGGCCCACGTGGAGTCTGTCTGCTGGCCCACGTGGAGTCTGTCATATATATGTTAATACTAAAAGGAAATACAAAGGACATATGTACATGAATAGAACATTTCAGAGTTAATCACACACATGTCCCCAATCCCAATAAGCATAACAGTGACTATCATTAATCTAATAAATATTGTAATAACAATTAATTAAGTTCACTATTCCAATTAGTCTACCTTAAAACTAGATTATTTTAGACTATTAGTTATCTATGTATAGATAGTGAGTTATTAAATATATACAGACTATATTAGTATAGTAAATAAAAGACTTTAAAAAAGACAAAAACAATTAAAATAAAGAAAAAAGAGAGAAAGAAAAAAGAAAATTAAAAAAAAATACACAAAATATGTATTTTCTTACAGTATAAATATTTTATTTATATATAACACTCCTTCTGTGAAAGAAAAAAGTTTTTCATAACTGAGGTAATGTGAAAATCTCATGTGTCATCTATTTTCAAAAAAAATAGATAAAGTTTAGTTAGTTACCTTTGTTTTAAAATTCCAAGCATAAAATTCCAAAATACTGTTAAAACAATTCATATCATAGTAGATGCCTTGTGAGATTTGGCTGTAACATATCAGTCTTTTTTCTTCTTTTTTGACATATGTCCAGACATTTGTTTCTTTTTTTCTCTTGAGAGAAGGTGACATCAATCCATATCTTCTGGTAAAGTAATCACATTATTAGTTTTA
>NC_056751.1:762951266-762971266 GCF_019279795.1 Protopterus annectens
TGCCTAAAAGGGAAACAAAACAAAAAAATATATATATCTTTGTTTCCCACCTTTACTGTGCTAGAATAGTCCTGAATTCAGGTGTTGCTGTATTCTGGACTTCAGTACAAGTTCCAGTATTGCCCATATCCTTACTTTGATAGGAGAAAGCTTCTCTGTTCACCAGTGAGAGTGGGCATCTTTGAGCAGCATATCTGTCCCTGGAGGAGTGGTCTCAGCCTAGTAACTAGATGTTTACTGGCTGTTTTGGGCTATTTCCTATTTCTTTCAAGTCCCCTGCTTTAAAACCTGCTTTGGAGTGGTTTTTGCACTTGTTCCGACTCAGCCAAGCTCCTCGTGGTCCTGCAGAATGGTGCTAGCAGCAGAGAGACGAAAAAGAGTGACTGCTACCTCATTAAGTATTTCATTGCTACCTTTATATTTGCGACTGCATTTTTCTCGCCTAAAAGCAAGTTTGTGACTGCTTTAATACCTAAATAAGCTTGTTATTGCATTTATTGCTTACCTGCACTTTTAAGTCATTGTTTGTTGTTTGATTTAACTGTTAAGGCTGCCCACTCAAGTATGCTAGCCTGTGCAAAGCATTTACTGTGTTTTTCTGCCTCTGATACTGTCCTAAAAAAAGAAAAAAATACATATATCTTTGTTTCCCACTTTTACTGTGCTAGAATAGTCCTGAATTCAGGTTTTGCTGTATTCAAGACTTCAGTACAAGTTCCTGTGTTGCCCATATCCTTACTTGGGTAGGAGGAAGCTTCTCTGTTCACCAGTGAGAGTGGGGAGCTTTGAGCAGCGTTTCTGTCCCTGGAGGAGTGGTCTAAGCCCAGCAACTAGTAGTTTATTGACCGTTTTGGGCTATTTCCTAGATTTTTCAAGTCCCCTGCTTTAAAACCCACTTTGTCATGGTTTTTGTGCTTGTTCTGACTCAGCCAAGCTCCTCCTGGTCCTGCAGAGTGGTCCAAGCAGCAGAAAGATGAAAAAGAGTGACTGCTACCTGATTAAGTATTTCTTTGCTACCTTTACATTAGCAACTGCATTTTTCTCACCTAAAAGCGAGTTTGTGAGTGCTTTAATACCTAAATAAGCTTGTTATTGCATTTATTGCTTACCTGCACTTTTAAGCTATTGTTTGTTGTTTGATTTAACTGTTATGTCTGCCCACTCAAGTGTGCTAGCCTATGCAAAGCATTTACTGGGGTTTTCTGCCTCTGATACTGTCCTAAAAAAAGAAAAAAAAAAGAAAGAATATATCTTTGTTTCACGCCTTTACTTTGCTACAATAGTCCTGAATTCAGGTTTTGCTGTATTCCGTACTTCAGTACAAGTTCCTGTATTCCCTATATCCTTACTTGGATAGGAGAAAGCTTTTCTGTTCATTAGTGAGAGTGGGGAGCTTTGTGCAGCCTATCTCTCCCTGGAGGAGTGGTCTCAGCCCAGTATCTAGCTGTTTATTGGCTGTTTTGGGCTATTTCATAGCTCTTTTAAGTCCCCTGCTTTAAAACCCGCTTTGGTGTGGTGTTTGCACTTGTTCTGACTCAGCCAAGCTCCTAGTGGTTCTGCAGAGCAGTGCTAGCAGCAGAGAGATGAAAAGGAGTGACTGCAACCTGATTAAGTATTTCTTTGTTATCTTTACATAAGCGACTGCATTTTTCTTTGCCTAAAAGTGAGTTTGTGACTGCTTTAATACCTAAATAAGCTTGTTATTGCATTTATTGCTTACCTGCACTTTTAAGCCATTGTTTGTTGTTTAATTTAACTGTTAAGGCTGACCACTCAAGTGCGCTAGACTAAGCAAAGCATTTACTGTGTTTTTCTGTCTCTGATACTGTCCTAAAAAAAGAAAAAATAAACAAAAAAATATATATCTTTGTTTCCCGCTTTTATTGTGCTAGAATAGTCCAGAATTCAGGTTTTTCTGTATTCTGGACTTCAGTACAAGTTCCTGTGTTGCCGATATCCTTACTCAGATAGGAGGAAGCGTGTCTGTTCACAAGTGAGAGTCAAGAGTTTTGAGCAGCCTATCTGTCCCTGGAGGAGTGGTCTTAGGCCAGTAACTAGTTGTTTATGGTTGTTTTGGGGTAGTTCCTGGCTCTTTCAAGTCCCCTGCTTTAAAACCCATTTTGGCATTGTTTTTGATCTTAATCCGACTCAGCCAAGCTCCTTGTGGTCCTGCATAGCAGTGCTAGCAGCAGAGAGATGAAAAAGAGTGACTGCTACCTGATTAAGTATTTCTTTGCTACCTTTACATTAGCGACTGCATTTTTCTCACCTAAAAGCAAGTTTGTGACTGCATTAATACCTAAATAAGCTTGTTATTGCATTTATTGCTTACCTGCACTTTTAAGCCATTGTTTGCTGTTTGATTTAACTGTTAAGGCTGCCCACTTAAGTAACCTGGCCTGTGCAAAGCATTTACTGTGTTTTTCTGCCTCTGATACTGTCCTAAAAAAGGGAAAAAAAAAACGAAAATATATATATATCTTTGTTTCCCACCTTTACTGTGCTGTAATAGTCCTGAATTCAGGTTTTGCTGTATTCCGGACTTCAGTACAAGTTCCAGTATTGCCCATATCCTTACTTGGATAGGAGGAAGCTTCTCTGTTCACCAGTGAGAGTGGGCATCTTTGAGCAGCCTATCTGTCCCTGAAGGAGTGGTCTCAGCCCAGTAACTAGTTGTTTACTGGCTGTTTTGGGCTATTTCCTATTTCTTTCAAGTCCCCTGCTTTAAAACCCACTTCGGAGTGGTTTTTGCCCTTGTTCCGACTCAGCCAAGTTTCTCGTGGTCCTGCAGAGTGGTGCTAGCAGCAGAGAGATGAAAAAGAGTGACTGCTACCTGATTAAGTATTTCATTGCTACCTTTACATTTGCGACTGAATTTTTCTTGCCTAAAAGCAAGTTTGTGACTGCTTTCATATCTAAATAAGCTTGTTATTGCATTTATTGCTTAACTGCACTTTTAAGTCATTGTTTGCTGTTTGATTTAACTGTTAAGGCTGCCCACTCAAGTATGATAGCCTGTGAAAAGCATTTACTGTGTTTTTCTGCCTCTGATACTGCCCTAAAAAAAGAAAAAAGTACATATATCTTTGTTTCCCACTTTTACTGTGCTAGAATAGTCCTGAATTCAGGTTTTGCTGTATTCAGGACTTCAGTACAAGTTCCTGTGTTGCCCAAATCCTTACTTGGATAGGAGGAAGCTTCTCTGTTCACCAGTGAGAGTGGGGAGCTTTGAGCAGCGTATCTGTCCCTGGAGGAGTGGTCTAAGCCCAGAAACTAGTTGTTTATTGACCGTTTTGGGCTATTTCCTAGCTTTTTCAAGTCCCCTGCTTTAAAACCTGCTTTGTCATGGTTTTTGTGCTTGTTCTGACTCAGCCAAGCTCCTCCTGGTCCTGAAGAGCGGTGCTAGCAGCAGAAAGATGAAAAAGAGTGACTGCTACCTGATTAAGTATTTTGTTGCTACCTTTACATTAGCAACTGCATTTCTTTCACCTAAAAGCGAGTTTGTGACTGCTTTAATACCTAAATAAGCTTGATATTGCATTTATTGTGTACCTGTACTTTTAAGCTATTGTTTGTTGTTTGATTTAACTGTTATGGCTGCCCACTCAAGTGTGCTAGCCTATGCAAAGAATTTACTGTGGTTTTCTGCCGCTGATACTGTCCTAAAAAAAGAAAAAAAAAAGAAAAAACATATCTTTGTTTCACGCCTTTACTTTGCTAGAATAGTCCTGAATTCAGGTTTTGCTGTATTCCGTACTTCAGTACAAGTTCCTGTGTTCCCCATATCCTTACTTGGATAGGAGGAAGCTTCTCTGTTCATCAGTGAGAGTGGGGAGCTTTGTGCAGCCTATCTCTCCCTGGAGGAGTGGTCTCAGCCCAGTATCTAGCTGTTTATTGGCTGTTTTGGGCTATTTCATAGCTCTTTCAAGTCCCCTTCTTTAAAACCCACTTTGGTATGGTTTTTGCACTTGTTCTGACTCAGCCAAGCTCCTAGTGGTCCTGCAGAGCAGTGCTAGCAGCAGAGAGATGAAAAGGAGTGACTGCTACCTGATTAAGTATTTCTTTGTTATCTTTACATAAGCAACTGCATTTTTCTTTGCCTAAAAGCGAGTTTGTGACTGCTTTAATACCTAAATAAGCTTGTTATTGCATTTATTGCTTACCTGCACTTTTAAGTTATTGTTTCTTGTTTGATTTAACTGTTAAGGCTGCCCACTCAAGTGCGCTAGACTAAGCAAAGCATTTATTGTGTTTTTCGGCCTCTGATACTGTCCTAAAAAAAAGAAAAAAAAAACCTAAAAAAAATATATCTTTGTTTCCCACCTTTACTGTTCTAGAATAGTCCTGAATTCAGTTTTTTCTGTATTCCGGACTTCAGTACAAGTTCCTGTGTTGCCGATATCCTTACTTTGATAGGAGGAAGCTAGTCTGTTCACCAGTGAGAGTGGGGAGCATTGAGCAGCCTCTCTGTCCCTGGAGGTGTGGTCTTAGCCCAGTAACTAGTTGTTTATTGGCCATTTTGGGCTATTTCCTGGCTCTTTCAAGTCCCTTGCTTTAAAACCTGCTTTGGCGTGGTTTCTTAGCTTTTTCGACTCAGCCAAACTCCTCATGGTCCTGCAGAATGGTGCTAGCAGCAGAGAGATGAAAAAGAGTGACTGCTACCTGATTAAGTATTTCTTTGCTACCTTTACATTAGCGACTGCATTTTTCTTGCTTAAAAGAGCGTTTGTGACTTCTTTAATACCTAAATAAGCTTGTTATTGCATTTCTTGCGTACCTGCACTTTTAAGCCAGTGTTTGTTGTTTGATTTAACGATGAAGGCTGCCCACTTAAGTGCACTAGCCTGTGCAAAGCATTTACAGTGTTTTTCTGCCTCTGATACTGTCCTAAAAAAGGGAAAAAAAAAACAAAAAAATATATATATCTTTGTTTCCCACCTTTTCTGTGCTAGAATAGTCTTGAATTCAGGTTTTGCTGTATTCCAGAATTTAGTACTATATTCCGGACTTCAGTACAAGTTCCAGTGTTGCCCATATCCTTACTTGGAAAGGAGGAAGTTTCTGTCTTTACCAGTGAGAGTGGGGATCTTTGAGCAGCCTATCTGTCCCTGGAGGAGTGGTCTCAGCCCAGTAACTAGTTGTTTATTGGTCATTTTGGGCTATTTCCTAGTTCTTTCAAGTCCCCTGCTTTAAAACCTGCTTTGTAGCAGTTTTTGCGCTTGTTCCGACTCAGCCATGCTTCTTGTTGTCCTGCAGAGTGGTACTTGCAGGAGAGAGACAAAAAAGAGGGACTGCTACCTGATTATTTCTTTGCTACCTTTACATTAGCGACTGCATTTTTCTCACCTAAAAGCGAGTTTGTGACTGCTTTAATACCTAAATAAGCTTGTTATTGCATTTATTGCTTACCTGCACTTTTAAGCCATTGTTTGTTGTTTGATTTAACTGTTAAGGCTGCCCACTCAAGTGCGCTAGCCTGTGCAAAGCATTTACTGTGTTTTTCTGCCTCTGATACTGTCCTAAAAAAAGAAAAAAAACAAAAAAAATATATCTTTGTTTCCCGCTTTTACTGTAATAGAATAGTCCTGAATTCAGGTTTTGCTGTATTCCAGAATTTAGTACAAGTTCCTGTGTTGCCCATATCCTTACTTGGATATGAGGAAGCTTCTCTGTTCACAAGTGAGAGTCGAGAGCTTTGACTTGCCTATCTGTCCATCGAGGCGTGGTCTCAGCCCAGTAACTAGTTGTTTATTGGCCGTTCTGGGCTATTTCAAATCTCTTTCAAGTCTCCTGCTTTAAAACCCACTTTGGCACATTTTTGAGCTTGTTCTGACTCAGCCAAGCTCCTCATGGTCCTGCAGAGCGGTGCTAGCAGCAGAGAGATAAAAAAGTGTGACTGCTACCTGATTAAGTATTTCATTGCTACCTTTACATTAGCAACTGCATTTTTCTCACCCAGAAGTGAGTTTGTGACTGCTTTAATACACAAATAAGATTGTTATTGCATTTATTGCTTACCTGCACTTTTAAGCCATTGCTTGTTATTTGATTTAACTGTTAAAGCTGCCCACTCAAGTGTGCTACCTGTGCAAAGCATTTACTGTGTTTTTCTGCCTCTGATACTGTCATAAAAAAAGAAAAAAAAAAAACAAAAAAAATATATCTTTGTTTCTCGCTTTTACTGTGCTAGAATAGTCCTGAATTCAGGTTTTGCTGTATTCCGGACTTCAGTACAAGCTCCTGTGTTGCCCTTTTGCTTACTTGGATAGGAGGAAGCTTCTCTGTTCACCAGTGAGAGTGGGGAGCTTTGAGCAGCCTATCTGTCCCTGGAGGAGTGGTCTCAGCCCAGTAGCTAGTTGTTTATTGGCCGTTTTGGGCTATTTACTATCTCTTTCATGTCCCCTGCTTTAAAACCCACTTTGGCCCACTTTTTGTGCTTGTTCCGACTCAGCCAAGCTCCTCGTGGTTCTGCAGGGCGGTGCTAGCAGCAGAGAGATGAAAAAGAGTGACTGCTACCTGATTAAGTATTTCTTTGCTACCTTTACATTAGTGACTGCATCTTTCTCGCCTAAAAGTGAGTTTGTGACTGCTTTAATACCTAAATAAGCTTGTTATTGCATTTATTTCTTACCTGCACTTTTAAGCCATTGTTTTTAGTTTTATTTAATTGTTAGGTCTGCCCACTCAAGTGCGCTAGCCTGTGCAAAGCATTTACTGTGTTTTTCTGCCTCTGATACTGTCCGAAAAAAAGAAAAAAATATATATCTTTGTTTCCCAATTTTACTGTGCTAGAATAGTCCTGAATTAAGGTTTTGCTGTATTCCGGACTTCAGTACAAGTTATTGTGTTGCCCATATCCTTACTTGGATAGGAGGAAGCTTCTCTGTTCATCAGTGAGAGTGGGGAGCTTTGTGCAGCGTATCTGTCCCTGGAGGAGTGGTCTCAGCCCAGTAACTAGGTTTTTTTGGCTGTTTTGGCTATTTCATAGCTCTTTTAAGTCCCCTGCATTAAAACCCACTTTAGCCCAGTTTTTGCGCTTGTTCCGACTCAGCCAAGCTCCTCCTGGTCCTGCAGAGCGGTGCTAGCAGCAGAGAGATGAAAATGAGTGACTGCTACCTAATTAAGTATTTCTTTGCTACCTTTACATTAGCCACTGCATTTTTCTCACCTAAAAGCAAGTTTGTGACTGCTTTAATACCTAAATAAGCTTGTCATTGCATTTATTGCTAACCTGCACTTTTAAGCCATTGTTTGTTGTTTGATTTAACTGTTAAGGCTGTCCACTCAAGTGCGCTAGCCTGTGCAAAGCATTTACTGTGTCTTTCTGCCTCTGATACTGTCCTACAAAAAGAAAAAAAAAAAAAAATATCTTTGTTTCCTGCCTTTACTGTGCTAGAATAGTCCTGAATTAGGTTTTGCTGAATTCCGGACTTCAGTACAAGTTCCTGTCTTGCCCATATCCCTACTTGGATATGAGGAAGCTTCCCTGATCATCAGTGAGAGTGGGGAGCTTTGAGCAGCCTATCTGTCCCTGGAGGAGTGGTCTCAGGCCAGTAACTAGTTGTTTATTGGCCGTTCTGTGCTATTTCCAATTTCTTTTAAGTCTCCTGCTTTAAAACCCACTTTGGCAAGGTTTTTCCATTTGTTCCCACTCAGCCAAGCTCCTCGTGGTCCTGCAGAGCAGTGCTAGCAGCAAAGAGAGAAAAAAAAGTGACTGCTACCTGATTAAATATTTCTTTGCTACCTTTACATTAGCAACTGCATTTTTCTCTCCTGAAAGCGAGTTTGTGACTGCTTTAATACCTAATTAAGCTTGTTATTGCATTACTTGCTTACCTGCACTTTTAAGCTATTGTTTGTTGTTTGATTTAACTGTTAATTCTGCCCACTCAAGTGTGCTAGCCTGTGCAAAGCATTTACTGTGTCTTTCTGTCTCTGATACTGTCCTAAAAAAAGAAAAAAAAAAAAAAAAAAAAATATATCTTTGTTTCCCAACTTTACTGTGCTAGAATAGTCCTGAATTCAGGTTTTGCTGTATTCCGGACTTCAGTAAAAGTTCCTGTGTTGCCCATATCCTTACTTGGAGAGGATGAAGCTTCTCTGTTCATCAGTGAGAGTGGAGAGCTTTCTGCAGCCTATCTGTTCCTGGAGGAGTGGTCTTAGCCCTGTAACTAGTAATTTTTGGCTGTTTTGGCCTATTTACTAGCTGTTTCAAGTCCCCTTCTTTAAAACCTGCTTTGGCGCAGTTTTTGCACTTGTTCTGCCTCATCCAAGCTCCTCGTGGTTCTGCAGAGCGGTGCTAGCAGCAGAGAGATGAAAAGGAGTGACTGCTACCTAATTAAGTATTTTTTTGCTATAATTACATTAGCAACAGCATTTTTCTCGCCTAAAAGCGTGTTTCTGACTGCTTTAATACCTAAATAAGCTTGTTATTGCATTTATTGCTCACCTACACTTTTAAGCCTTTGTTTGTTGTTTGATTTAACTGTTAAGGCTGCCCACTCAAGTATGCTAGCCTGTGCAAAGCATTTGCTGCATTTTTCTGCATCTGATACTGTCTTAAAAAAAGAAAAAAAAACAAAAAAAATATACCTTTGTTTCCTGCTTTTACTGTGCTAGAATAGTCCTGAATTCAGGTTTTGCTGTATTCTGGACTTCAGTACAAGTTCCTGTGTTGCCCACGTCCGTACTTGGATAGGAGGAAGCTTCTCTGTTCACCACTGAGAGTGGGGAGCTTTGAACATCCTATCTGTTCCTGGAGGAGTAGTCTCAGCCCAGTAACTAGTTGTTTATTAGCCATTTTGGGCTATTTCCTAGCTCTTTCAAGTCCCCTGCTTGAAAACCCGCTTTGGCATGGTTTCTGCACTTGTTCTGACTCAGCCAAGCTCCTCGTGGTCCTGCAGAGCAGTGCTAGCAGCAGAGAGATGAAAAAGAGTGACTGCTACCTGATTAAGTATTTCTTTGCTACCTTTACATTAGCGACTGCATTTTTCTTGCCTAAAAGTGGGTTTGTGACTTCTTTAATACCTAAATAAGCTTGTTATTGCATTTATTGCTTACCTGCATTTTAAACCATTGTTTGTTGTTTGATTTAACTGTTAAGGGTGCCCGCTGAAGTGCTTTAGCCTGTGCAAAGCATTTACTGTGTTTTTCTGCCTCTGATACTGTCCTAAAAAAAAAACAAAAATATATATATCTTTGTTTCCCACGTTTACTGTGCTAGAATAGTCCTGAATTCAGGTTTTGCTGTATTCCAGACTTGAGTACAAGTTCCTGTGTTGCCCATATCCTTACTTGGATAGGAGGAAGCTTTTCTGTTCACCAGTGAGAGTGGGGAGCTTTGAGCAGCCTATCTGTCCCTGGAGGAGTGGTCTCAGGCCAGTAACTAGTTGTTTATTGGCCGTTCTGTGCTATTTCCAATTTCTTTTAAGTCTCCTGCTTTAAAACCCACTTTGGCAAGGTTTTTGCATTTGTTCCCACACAGCCAAGCTCCTTGTGGTCCTGCAGAGTGGTGCTAGCAGCATAGAGATGAAAAAGAGTGACTGCTACCTTATTAAGTATTTCATTGCTACCTTTACATTAGCGACTGCATTTTTCTCGCCTAAAAGCGAGTTTGTGACTGCTTTAATACCCAAATAAGATTGTTATTGCATTTATTGCTTACCTGCACTTTTAAGCATTGTTTGTTATTTGATTTAACTGTTAAGGCTGCCCACTCAAGTGTGCTACATGTGCAAAGTATTTACTGTGTTTTTCTGCCTCTGATACTGTCCTAAAAAAAAAAAAAAAGAAAAAAATATATATCTTTGTGTCCCGCCTTTACTGTGCTAGAATAGTCCTGAATTCAGGTTTTGCTGTATTCCGGACTTCAGTACAAGTTCCTGTGTTGCCCATATCCTTACTTGGATAGGAGGAAGCTTCTCTGTTCACCAGTGAGAGAGGGGAGCTTTGAACAGCCTATCTGTCCCTGGAGGAGTGGTCTCAGCCCAATAACTATTTGTGTATTGGCCGTTTTGGGCTATTTCCTAGTTCTTTCAAGTCCCCTGCTTTAAAACCTTCTTTGGCATGGTTTCTGCGCTTGTTCTGACTCAGCCAAGCTCCTCGTGGTCCTGCAGAGCGGTGCTAGCAGCAGAGAGACAAAAAGAGTCACTGCTACCTGATTAAGTATTTCTTTGCTACCTTTACATTAGCAAATGCATTTTTCTCACCTAAAAGCGAGTTTGTGACTGCTTTAATACCTGAATAAGTTTGTTATTGCATTTATTGCTTACCTGCACTTTTAAGCCATTGTTTGTTGTTTGATTTAACTGTTAAGGCTGCCCACTCAAGTGCACTAGCCTGTGCAAAGCATTTACTGTGTTTTTCTCCCTCTGATACTGTCCTAAAAAAAGAAAAAAAAACAAAAAAAGAAATCTTTGTTTCCCGCCTTTACTGTGCTAGAATAGTCCTAAATTCAGGTTTTGCTGTATTCTGGACTTCAGTACAAGTTCCTGTGTTGCTCATATCCTTACTTGAATAGGAGGAAGCTTCTCTGTTCACCAGTGAGTGTGGGGAGCTTTGGCAGCCTATCTGTTCCTGGAGGAGGGGTCTCAGTCCAGCAACTAGTTGTTTATCAGCCGTTTTGGGGCTATTTCCTATCTCTTTCAAGTCCCCTACTTTAAAACCTGCTTTGGCATGGTTTCTGTACTTGTTCCAACTCCGCCAAGCTCCTTGGGGTCCTGCAGACCGGTGCTAGCAGCAGAGAGATGAAAAAGAGTGACTGCTACCTGATTAAGTATTTCTTTGCTACCTTTACATTAGCAAATGCATTTTTCTCACCTAAAAGCGAGTTTGTGACTGCTTTAATACCTGAATAAGTTTGTTATTGCATTTATTGCTTACCTGCACTTTTAAGCCATTGTTTGTTGTTTTATTTAACTGTTAAGGCTGCCCACTCAAGTGCACTAGCCTGTGCAAAGCATTTACTGTGTTTTTCTCCCTCTGATACTGTCCTAAAAAAAGAAAAAAAAAAACAAAAAAAGAAATCTTTGTTTCCCGCCTTTACTGTGCTAGAATAGTCCTGAATTCAGGTTTTGCTGTATTCTGGACTTCAGTACAAGTTCCTGTGTTGCCCATATCCTTACTTGAATAGGAGGTAGCTTCTCTGTTCACCAGTGAGTGTGGGGAGCTTTGGCAGCCTATCTGTCCCTGGAGGAGTGGTCTCAGTCCAGCAACTAGTTGTTTATCAGCCGTTTTGGGGCTATTTCCTATCTCTTTCAAGTCCCCTGCTTTAAAACCTGCTTTGGCATGGTTTCTGTACTTGTTCCAACTCCGCCAAGCTCCTTGTGGTCCTGCAGACTGGTGCTAGCAGCAGAGAGATGAAAAAGAGTGACTGCTACCTGATTAAGTATTTCTTTGCTACCTTTACATTAGCAACTGCATTTTTCTCACCTAAAAGTGGGTTTGTGACTGCTTTAATACCTAACTAAGCTTGTTATTGCATTTATTGCTTACATGCACTTTTAAGCCATTGTTTGTTGTTTGATTTAACTGTTAAGGCTGCCCACTCAAGTGTGCTGGCCTGTGCAAAGCATTTACTGTGTTTTTCTGCCTCTGATACTATCCTAAAAAGAGAAATAAAAAAAACAAAAAATATATATATATCTTTGTTTCCCAACTTTACTGTGCTAGAATAGTCCTGAATTCAGGTTTTGCTGTATTCCGGACTTCAGTAAAAGTTCCTGTGTTGCCCATATCCTTACTTGGATAGGATGAAGCTTCTCTGTTCATCAGTGAGAGTGGAGAGCTTTGTGCAGCCTATCTGTTCATGGAGGAGTGGTCTTAGCCCTGTAACTAGTAATTTTTGGCTGTTTTGGCCTATTTACTAGCTGTTTCAAGTCCCCTTCTTTAAAACCTGCTTTGGCACAGTTTTTGCACTTGTTCTGCCTCATCCAAGCTCCTCGTGGTTCTGCAGAGCGGTGCTAGCAGCAGAGAGATGAAAAGGAGTGACTGCTACCTAATTAAGTATTTTTTTGCTATAATTACATTAGCAACAGCATTTTTCTCGCCTAAAAGTGTGTTTCTGACTGCTTTAATACCTAAATAAGCTTGTTATTGCATTTATTGCTCACCTACACTTTTAAGCCTTTGTTTGTTGTTTGATTTAACTGTTAAGGCTGCCCACTCAAGTCTGCTAGCCTGTGCAAAGCATTTGCTGCATTTTTCTGCATCTGATACAGTCTTAAAAAAAGAAAAAAAAAAACAAAAAAAAATATATCTTTGTTTCCTGCTTTTACTGTGCTAGAATAGTCCTGAATTCAGGTTTTGCTGTATTCTGGACTTCAGTACAAGTTCCTGTGTTGCCCACGTCCGTACTTGGATAGGAGGAAGCTTCTCTGTTCACCACTGAGAGTGGGGAGCTTTGAACATCCTATCTGTCCCTGGAGGAGTAGTCTCAGCCCAGTAACTAGTTGTTTATTAGCCATTTTGGGCTATTTCCTAGCTCTTTCAAGTCCCCTGCTTGAAAACCCGCTTTGGCATGGTTTCTGCACTTGTTCTGACTCAGCCAAGCTCCTCGTGGTCCTGCAGAGCAGTGCTAGCAGCAGAGAGATGAAAAAGAGTGACTGCTACCTGATTAAGTATTTCTTTGCTACCTTTACATTAGGGACTGCATTTTTCTTGCCTAAAAGTGGGTTTGTGACTTCTTTAATACCTAAATAAGCTTGTTATTGCATTTATTGCTTACCTGCATTTTAAACCATTGTTTGTTGTTTGATTTAACTGTTAAGGATGCCCGCTGAAGTGCGTTAGCCTGTGCAAAGCATTTACTGTGTTTTTCTGCCTCTGATACTGTCCTAAAAAAAAAAACAAAAAAATATATATCTTTGTTTCCCACGTTTACTGTGCTAGAATAGTCCTGAATTCAGGTTTTGCTGTATTCCGGACTTCAGTACAAGTTCCTGTGTTGCCCATATCCTTACTTGGATAGGAGGAAGCTTTTCTGTTCACCAGTGAGAGTGGGGAACTTTGAGCAGCCCATCTGTCCCTGGAGGAGTGGTCTCAGCCCAGTAACTAGTTGTTTGTTGGCCGTTCTGTGCTATTTCCAATCTCTTTCAAGTCTTCTGCTTGAAAACCCACTTTGGCACGGTTTTTGCATTTGTTCCCGCTAAGCCAAGCTCCTTCTAGTCCTGCAGAGTGGTGCTAGCAGCAGAGAGATGAAAGAGTGACTGCTACCTGATTAAGCATTTCATTGCTACCTTTACATTAGCGACTGCATTTTTCTTGCCTACAAGCGAATTTGTGACTGGTTTAATACCCAAATAAGATTGTTATTGCATTTATTGCTTACCTGCTCTTTTAAGCCATTGTTTGTTATTTGATTTAACTGTTAAGTCTGCCCACTCATGTGCGCTACCTGTGCAAAGCATTTACTGTGTTTTTCTGCCTCTGATACTGTCCTAAAAAAAGAAAAAAAAGAAAAAAAAATATCTTTGTTTCCCGCCTTTACTGTGCTAGAATAGTCCTGAATTTAGGTTTTGCTGTATTCCGGACTTCAGTACAAGTTCCTGTGTTGCCCATATCCTTACTTGGATAGGAGGAAGCTTCTCTGTTCACCAGTGAGAGTGGGGAGCTTTGAACAGCCTATCTGTCCCTGGAGGAGTGGTCTCAGCCCAATAACTATTTGTGTATTGGCCGTTTTGGGCTATTTCCTAGTTCTTTCAAGTCCCCTGCTTTAAAACCTTCTTTGGCATGGTTTCTGCGCTTGTTCTGACTCAGCCAAGCTCCTTGTGGTCCTGCAGAGTGGTGCTAGCAGCAGAGAGACAAAAAGAGTGACTGCTACCTGATTAAGTATTTCTTTGCTACCTTTACATTAGCAAATGCATTTTTCTCACCTAAAAGCGAGTTTGTGACTGCTTTAATACCTGAATAAGTTTGTTATTGCATTTATTGCTTACCTGCACTTTTAAGCCATTGTTTGTTGTTTCATTTAACTGTTAAGGCTGCCCACTCAAGTGCACTAGCCTGTGCAAAGCATTTATTGTGTTTTTCTCCCTCTGATACTGTCCTAAAAAAAGAAAAAAAAAACAAAAAAAGAAATCTTTGTTTCCCGCCTTTACTGTGCTAGAATAGTCCTAAATTCAGGTTTTGCTGTATTCTGGACTTCAGTACAAGTTCCTGTGTTGCCCATATCCTTACTTGAATAGGAGGAAGCTTCTCTGTTCACCAGTGAGTGTGGGGAGCTTTGGCAGCCTATCTGTCCCTGGAGGAGTGGTCTCAGTCCAGCAACTAGTTGTTTATCAGCCGTTTTGGGGCTATTTCCTATCTCTTTCAAGTCCCCTGCTTTAAAACCTGCTTTGGCATGGTTTCTGTACTTGTTCCAACTCCGCCAAGCTCCTTGTGGTCCTGCAGACCGGTGCTAGCAGCAGAGAGATGAAAAAGAGTGACTGCTATCTGATTAAGTATTTCTTTGCTACCTTTACATTAGCAACTGCATTTTTCTCACCTAAAAGTGGGTTTGTGACTGCTTTAATACCTAACTAAGCTTGTTATTTCATTTATTGCTTACATGCACTTTTAAGCCATTGTTTGTTGTTTGATTTAACTGTTAAGGCTGCCCACTCAAGTGTGCTGGCCTGTGCAAAGCATTTACTGTGTTTTTCTGCCTCTGATACTATCCTAAAAAGAAAAAAAAAATATATATATATATATATATATATATATATATATATATATATATCTATATCTTTGTTTCCTGCCTTTACTTTGCTAGAATAGTCGTGAATTCAGGTTTTGCTGTATTGGCCGTTTTGGGCTATTTCCTAGCTCTTTCAAGTCCCTTGCTTTAAAACCCTCTTTAGCGCGGCTCGCCGTTAAATGAGTTTAAACTATATCTGGCTCCACAAAGTCTGCTCTTCACATTTTCCCTTGGAACTGCTCTAAATCTCAAAATAAGCACTCTATTCTCTTTCTATAAGCCTGACACTTGCTCATATAAGTAATCTTACAGGTAAACACTAATAGACTTAAGCACTACACCCTCTTATACTCCTTTAAGTACTTGCTCCCTATTGGTCCTTTCTGATCAGTCAATAATTAGTTCCCTATACTTTTCAAGCATGTCCAAAGGCCAGTTTCGGGTCTATTCCCCAGTCCAGCTGGTGAATCTGGGAATATTGAGGCAATGTTGCAACTGCCTTATGTACACAGACCACCCCCTCCTCCTCCCAACAAGCTCAAACATATGTGAGAGATGCAACTATATAGCCAAACTGGAGGCTGAGCTCTCTCATCCCAGTACTGGCACAGCCGGTCAAGTGGAAAAGGTAACCACACACACCACAAATCCAGTCTCACATAGACCCATCGCATCAGCAAACCAAACACATAAACACACAAAAACATACTCGGAGGCTCTAAACAAAAATCTGCCTAAGCAGCAGAGACCTCCAAAGCAGACATCCAAACAACCCCTACCATGCAATAATACTCATGTAAGACATAACTCACAAAGTCAGTGTGCCACACAGTCACTGCCCTTAAGGCTAAACAACACACCGAACACACTTGTAATATGCAACTCTATTGTCAGACACACTGATGTCCCACTTACCAGACTGAATAAGGAGACAGTCACTGTAAGCTGCCTGTTGGGTGCCAAGATCCGCCACATAACACATGCACTCAGGTCACTCCAAAGCAAGTACAAATATGACTCTGTCATTGTCCATGCTGGTGTGAATGACCTGAGACGTACTTCACTGGACTACATGAAAAGAGACATAGAGGAGCTTTCTGATCATGTAGCCCCAGCTGGTATGACCCTGACCTTGAGTAGCATCTTGCCCTCACCAAGAATGATGCCACAGTATAAAGACAAAATGATCAATTTTAACAGTTGGCTAAAGTATTGGTGTCATTCAAAGGGGATCCAGTGTCTGTCACCCTGGGATGACATGCTCGACAAGCCACGTTGCTTCACAAGGGATGGCTTGCACCTGTCACCCCTGGGTTTTCGAATACTGGCAAAGGCTCTTGCCTCCCCCATAGTGCCTTTTTTAGGCAAGGCTCAAAAGACAAACCCATCTCCTTAGACAACACAAAGAAAAAACTAAGGGTTATGCTGCTCAACGCCAGAAGTCTAAACCTCAAGATGCACACACTCAAGACTCTCCTCGGTATGGAGAATATCGATATCTGCGCAGCAACAGAAACCTGGTTCAAGGCTCCTGAAAGCACCCCAGCACTACCAGGTTATACTTCATACCATGTGTTTCAGCCACAAAACTCGGACCAACCCACAAAAGGAGGGAAAGTATCCATATACATCAAAGATACCCACACCTCCAGGTTAGTGGCACTGCACGAAGCATCAGAGACCTTCCATGTGCAACTAACAGTGGGCAAAACTGCCTTTCAGTTTTTAGCCTGCTACAGACCAACTTCCCTAACACAGGAACCCCATTCGGCTTTCCTGAGAACACTAGAAAATATGAAGGTCTCTCCAAACACCATTATACTGGGTGACTTCAACTACCCAAACATTGATTGGGAAAACTACTCATGCCCAAACACCCTCGCCCAATGGTTCCTAGAATTTATAAACTCAAATGCTATGGAACAACTGGTCACCACTCCCACAAGAGGGGAGAACATATTGGACCTGGTCATCACCAACATGGGGTCTCTATGTTCTACACCAGAGGTATACCCCTCATTGGTAAGATCAGATCATAAATTAATCTCACTGGACATCCATATCCCGTCCCCACCCCCAACCAAGGAAACCATGGTGAAGAACTTCTCAGAAGCAAACTTCACACTTCTCAAAGCCGAGGTGGAATCTTTCAAAGGCCCCAGGCCAGTGGAAAATACGGCCCAAAATGCAGAATCCTTTACAAACACATTCTATGACCACCTACAGGAATGCATGGAGAATGCTATCCCAAATAAAACCAAGACTCACTCGTCCAAAGGCAGGAGACCTGTCTGGTGGACCCTGGCCATAAATAAGCTATATAACAGAAGGAGGAAGCTACTACATGATAGATCAAAATCCCAAAAAGGGAAGGTGTCTCTGATCAGTACTAGCAAGAAACTACGATCCCTCATAAAATCATCTAAGGCAAACTTCGAAAGAAAAATTGCACAAGACACTAAGGATAATCACAAGGCCTTCTTTAGTTATGTCAGGAACCTGGGAGGCAACTCCCAGATATGCTCTAAGTTAGTGCAAAATGACAAAAAAATACAATGAACCCACAGACATTGCCAACATCCTGGCAGAAAGGTTCAGTGCAACCCCCCCCCTTCCCCTCCAAAAGAGCAAATGTCTATCCCAACAGAATGTAGCCTCCCTGTGATTACAGCTGCACAGGTGAAAGCTGCCCTCTCCAAAGCAAAAAATACAGCATAAATGGGACCAGACGATGTCCCGGGCTGTGTCTTACTTGAGCTCCAAGAAGAACTAAACCCTCACTTAAAGACACTGTTCAGTCTCAGCCTTACTACAGGATATGTACCAAAGGAATGGCATACAGCAACAGTGGTCCCGCTCCACAAATGTGGTGCCACAACGGACCCCGAAAACTATCGCCCTATAAGCCTAACCAGCCTGGTCTGCAAGACTATGGAGTGCATCATCATGGAAATCATAAACAAGGACATTGGGAACCTCCAGACACTGGATACTACCCAATTCGGCTTTGTTAAGGGCAGATCTTGCCTCTTGAAACTGGTCAACTTCTTTGAAACTGTTGCCAAAGTCATAGATGAAGGGAGGTTGTCCACACAGCCTACCTGGACCTTGCAAAAGCCTTCGACACAATACCCCACTCGGGCATCATAAATAACTCACCAGCTTAAATATCAACCCCTATGTCACAAGATGGGTTGCAAACTGGCTTAGGTATAGAACCCACATGGTCAGAATTGCAGGTGCCATGTCAGACTCTAAACCAGTTACAAGTGGCATCCCACAAGGCTCAGTCCTGGGACCTCTCTTGTTCGGTATATATTTCTCTGAGGTACAGGCTGACATGGGTGGACTATGGCTGACAAAGTTCGCAGACGACTGCAAACTGGGTGCCATAATCGACTCTCTGGCTGACATGAGCATCCTCAAAAAGGGTCTCACAGAGAGGGATAACTGGTGCCAGAGCCATGGCCTAAAGATAAATGCCAAAAAGTGCATTGTCATCCCCTTTGGGAAAAACAAAGTGCCCACAAATTACCACATAGGTGGTAATCCATTAAGTACAGAAGAAGTAATTAGGGACCTGGGGACCCAAGTGGATAGTAATCTCTCCTTTGACAATCACATTGCCAAAGTAGTTTGAAAGACCTTCTATATAGCCCACCTTATCATGAAAGGGTTTGCATCTAGATCAAGAGAGGTCATTGTGCCCCTCTACTCACCTTTTGTCAGACCCATAATTGAATACAATGCCCCATTTGGGATTTACCTTACCTGACACCTGCAGCAACTGGAAAGTCCCCAAAAGTACCTCACCAAGAGGATCAAGGGACTCAAACAGATGCCCTATGCACGTCGGCTAAAGAAACTCCAGCTCTACTCAGTTGCGTACCGCCTACTCAGAGGCAATATGTGTCTGATGTATAAAGCCATGTCCAACCCAGAATTAATGGACATGCTCCACCTCAAGAAATCCAAATCCCTTAGAGCTACATGCTCCAGGGACTTGAACCTCAGCACAGAAATAAGCAGGACATGCTGGAGGGACAGATTCATATCCCAGAGGCTCCCCTCACTCTGAAACAAAATCCCAATCCATATTAGGCAGAGCCCCTCACTGACCCTATTCAAGAGAAATCTTGACGAGTGGATGGGAGACCATAAGTTTACCCCTGGGATCTCTTCTGTGTCCTTGCTAGACAGAGGTACAGTAAACTAACCTTAATATAGCTACCTTCTGTGACCTACTTTACAGAGACACAGTCAACTAAACTAAATGGGTGGCGAAAGCCAAACACACTCTGGCTAGGCTTATAAGTGCCCTAGGGCAGATAGCCTAGTATCAACCTATGAACCATAAAAGTATGAGAACGGGTCTGATTAGATCCAGGTATAGTAGTTATAGCAGGCTTGATGCAGAGATATTTGTGAAAGAGTAGGCCTCTACTTTTCTATGTCAAAACAAGTAAAATAGAAGATTCTATAAAATGATTCCTTATTTTGTACAAGGAACAGGAAGAAGGTAGGAGACGGGCAATATTGAACCTTGTGGGACACCCGTATTGACAGAGAAGTAGGTTGGTAAAATGGTCTGCCATGTTCACTGACTGGTATCTATCACTGTGGTAGCTCTGAAACCAGTTTAAAGTATTTGATGTTAAGCCTAGTGAAGACATTTGCATTAAATGTTTACTATGACATACAGTATTGAAAGCCTTTGATAGATCAAGGAATAGGATGGTTATCAATTTATCACTAGCCTTGGCTTTATTGAATGTATCAGCAAAACTGAGCAGAGCTATATTTGTACTATGCAATGGCTGGAAACCATGTTGGATTGAGGTTAAAAGTTTCTCCTGAGTGACGTGTTGTAGAAGTTCATTATGGACACATTATTCCAGTATTTTTAAAACTGGAGATAGTATTCCTATTGACCTGAAATGTTGCATTTTGCCTTTGCAGAGGAGGGCAATGTATGATTTATTCCTAGGTTTGGGGACATACGATTCCTGTATGGATGTATTTAGGAGAATGGATATGGGGTAGGCTCTTCTATTTGCCCCCATTTTAAGAAATTTGCTAGTTACGTTATCACTGGTGGTAGAGCAGATGTTTAGTATACCTAACGGCTGTTTTGCAGGGTGAATGCAGAAGTAGCTTGCGATTGTTGAATGGAGTGTGGTTGGTTAATACTGAAACCCTTTCTAATACATGCTGTGATATCTATAAAATAGTTATTAAACAATAGAACTGTATCTAGTGCTGAACATTCTGGAGATGGGTTTGGTTTTTGTCCAGGATTCAGCATTTCTTTCAAAGTTGACATAAA
>NC_056751.1:762973766-762976266 GCF_019279795.1 Protopterus annectens
GGGGGTAAGCAATGCGCACACAGGTTACGCAATATGGAAGCTAACTCTCTCTAAGCATATTTAACCAAAGGTTAGCATAGCTTACCCTTGCACAAACCTGTGCAAACCTACTTACAACTGCTTAAAAGTGCCTTAATCACTCTGTATCCAACAGCCGCTGTTTTGCCCAACAACAAAATAAACAGCCTTGCATGTCTTGACCCAGGACCATGTAGACTATAGTCACAGTAGTTAACCACCAACCATTCACAGCAGTACACAAGACTGAGGTATCACCAAACAAATCCTCACTATAGTCAAATCGAACTGAACATGTGAAAGGAATCAATATACAGTCATATGTTCTATAACCTACTACATAACGTAAATATGTGAACTGGAGTACTGAAGTAAGCCCAGATGTGGGGTGTAACTGTAACAGAGTGTTGAAGTCCCCTATTAAACACAAGGACCCCATACAGTGTATGTACACATGAATCATGGATACCAGACATAGATATATATATATATATATATATATATATATATATATATATATATATATATATATATATATAGTTCCCTATCAGAAGCCTGAAACACCATAAGCCTGAAAATCAAAATCCTGAAACCAAAAGCCTGAAAATTCAGAATCCTGAAAATTCAAAATCCTGAAAACTCAAAATCCTGAAAGCCCAAAATCCTGAAACTCAAAATCCTGAAAACACAAAATAGACATACTGATGTCATTGTGGCTTTGCTATTGTTAGCCCTGTGGTGTTAGGTCATGCGTTGGGTTCAGGTAAGTGTGCGGTTGGTTTTATGTTAGGGTTAGGGGCGGTTTAAGTGAGTTAGGGTTAGGGCGCAGGTTAGGTATGTATGCAATAGTGACAGAAATTAGGGTTAGGGGCGGTTTAAGTGAGTTAGGGTTAGGGCGCGGGTCAGGTGAGTGTGCGATAGTGACGGACCTTAGGGTTAGGGTTAGGGTCAAGGTCAGCTGGTAGATATTAGTGTCTTTGTATTGGCATATTAGCATTATTTGTGTTTTCAGGATTTTGAGTTTCAGGATTTTGGGCTTTCAGGATTTTGAGTTTTCAGGATTTTGAGTTTTCAGGATTCTGAATTTTCAGGCTTTTGGTTTCAGGATTTTGATTTTCAGGCTTATAGTGTTTCAGGCTTCTGATAGAGAACTATATATATATATATATATATATATATATATATATATATATATATATATATATATATATATATATATATAAAAACATGTAATGAATAATAAATAAATGCCAAAAAGCAAATATAATGCAAAGTAAATATTAAGCAATGCTAAGCATTGCACAGGCCAGCTTAGTAGGAGTAAGCAATGTGTAGGCCAGCTAACTCAATTTGCCCAGTGGTATGCCCCTTTAAACAATGCCAACCTTAGGTAAGCAGGTTTGCCCATAGTTTAGCCTTTTCAAAACTGTCCAACCACAGCAAAGTGTAGGAAATCAGCCCTACTTAAACCCAATAGGCAGGAATACATCTCATAACTGGTTGTAGCTTCCCCTTGCTGACATCATGTCAGGAATGGGAGAGGGAGTGCACTTTCAGGCACAGCGCTGGGGCATCCAGGCATCCAGAGTCATGACAGGACTCCTTGTCAAAGACCATGAGTAGAGACTGCTGCAGGGCCAGTACCAGGGTTCCCAATATAAAGTGGAAGCCTGAGACTGTCTCGCCCATGACCTCCCCAGTGCGACTGGCATACCCTGAACTGGTGAGCAGGTCAGGCATCACTTTGCCAACCAGAAATGTGAAAGGGGATCTCTTGGATCAGTGGATCCAAGAGGCTAGGAGAACCAGGGAAGTCCCAGCTGTGTGCAAGTATCAGTCCACTACCTGTTTAATGATTGCCAGGTCATGTATATTATGGATAGGTATGGCTAAATATTCCTCTTATGTCCTTCACAGTGGCAAATGAGCAGGCTGTGAACCAGAAGGCCCATGGCTGTCGCTTGGAGAGTTTGCGATGTGAGCCAGGTTAGTAATAATCTTGCATGTAGTGTCATAGAAAATAAATCTAACTGCATTAGTAAGTCAATTGCCTGTATAACACCTGTATTGTATAAGGCAAGTACTGCATACACCAGAGAATATGGCAGGAAGAGTCTCATATAGGTTGTATACAAATGAAAGCATAATAGCCTGACAATGAAGATCTAACTACTGGACTGCATGTGTTTACTCTGGTATCATATGGTAATGTAGATTTGCAATTACTTAATTGTACTGTTGTATTAAGCACTGTTACCCACACTGTGCAACATAAATTAAAAATGTGTAGGAATGTCTGTATATGACTGGTGTAATCCCTAGAGGTCAGCTTGTACAACTGGGAGAGACATAGACAGATAACAGTGAAAAGACAGACAATAAAACCCAAATAGCACACACAGCTGAGATGTGAACTGTTGTTTTTTTAGCACACACAGCCATGGTTCAAATCCTGGGAGTGGTAGTAGTTTGCATAAAGAAT